>NW_004444005.1:5329257-5349060 GCF_000243295.1 Trichechus manatus latirostris | reverse complement strand
CCCAGGGCCGCGGGGCACCCTGCCCTGTCTGCTCCCGCCGGGGGCCTGGGATTTCCCTTTTTTCCGCCCCGCTTCTGGAGAGACGCAGACCCCAGCTTCTAGTCTGAATAGGCCCAGGCACCCTGCCATCTCCTACCCCCGGGGGTCCCAGGTCCACAGTCCCTGAACCCGGGGTAGGGCAAGTAAAAAGGTCAGGACCTCGGAGAACCTGGACCTGATTTGAAGATGCCCCGCCGGGAACGGGGGGACGGGTAGCACCCTGGCTGTGGTAGTCCCTCCCTTGGAAATTTGAGAAGCCACTTACATCCTCTAGTTTCCTGCCCCCGGGGCGGCCGGGAGGTAGCTCACAAGGTCCTTGTGTAGTCCAGGGCCCAGCTCGCCCACCCTGGGCCTCCCAGACTGACAAGGAGGTGAGAAGGCCCATCTGAGACACCTTGGCAAATGTTTATGCCCCCCTCCACACACACACAGCAGGCAGCAGAGTGCCCTCCGCCTCTCCATTCATCAGATGGCCCACAGCCCCCTCCCGCCAGGGCACTGTGTGGGCCCTGCAGGCTCCGTCAGCCCTTGGGGACAGCCCAGGCTGCTCAGGGAGACAGGGACAAAGAATAACTCCCTCACAGGGTCTGCCCAGACAGTGCAGGTGGGGGAGGTGGAGTGAGCTACCTGGTGTGGCTTCCCAGAGGTGGAGACACCCAGTGAGTGAGTGTGTGCCAAAGATAGAGTGTGGAAAAGGCCTTTGAGGCAGAGGGAACAGTACATGCAAAGGCCAAGGGTCTTGGTAGGCCTCGCCATGTTTGGGATGGTGAATTCAGTGGGGCTGGAGAAAGAAGGGGTGTAGGGAGGGGGGAGATGAGAAGAGGATGGGGGAGGACAGGGGGGTGGAAGAAGCCAGATCAGGAAGACCCTGAGATGCCCAGCTAAAGGGTTGGACTTTATCAGAGGCAGTGGGGAGCCACAGAAGGCTTTTGAGCAGGAGCATAACTTGGTCAGGTTTATCTTTTTAGAGTTTGCTCTGGCAACTCTGCTAGAGGCGATGGAAGGGCAGAAAGGGGAGAGACTGGAGCTGCAGAGAGAGATGAGGGAGGCCTGGGCTGGCAGTCACCCTCCTCCTGGTTCCTTGTTCTCTGACCCCACTTCCCGTCATCACTGGCTGGGGTAGTTCTGGGGAGGAGTGAAGAGGCCAGGCTGGACATACAGCCTTGGGTGGCAGGCAGGAAGGGCAGGAGGACACAGTGGCGTGGTGGGAGCAGCCTCCGCCAGTGTGGATCGGGGTCCCAGTGCCACCATACCCTGTGGAGCACACAAGCGCATCTGAACTCAGCAGGGAGCATGCCTTTCTCCTCCCGGGGCTGCGGCTTCTGGGTGCAACACCCCCGAGGGAGTTGGTGGAGAAAGCTGCTTGTGTGCCTGGGACTCAGGCTTGAGCTCAAAGTCTCAGCAGTTTCTACCTGCTGCCTATCAAGGACGAAGCCACCGCTTGGCCGTGGCCCGAGAAGTTTGGGAGGACACATGTTTTGCGATAGTAGAGGATTTGGTCTGAGGGTCCCCTGGGTGAGAGCAGAGAAGTTCCTATGACAGTTATCCTCCAAGGCCAGCTTCATCATCACTTCCCATCCCACCCTACCCCCAGCTCCTAGAGCAGCATTCATTGAGCGCCAACTGTACACCTGGCTCAAGGCACTTCCTTTGGAGCAAAACATGAGCTCCTCACCCAGTCCCAAGCACTGGCTCATGTCACCCCGATGCCTACCCTTGTCCACGCTGCACCCTGAGCCTCGGGCTCCCACAGGCCCCAGCACCTCATCCCACGGGACCTGGAATTCAGTAGGTGCCCAATGAACGGGCTCGGAAAGCTGTGGGAATGAAGAGCGATGAACGGGCCAGGACAGACCTATTCCTAAAAGAGCAACCAATCTGGCAAACACAGCCGACATTCTGCTTTTGGAAAAATGTAATAACACAGTGGCACTTGTTCATGGAGAGTAATAGAAACATCACGCCATCCCACACTGCTGAACCAGCCGGGGGATGGCTCGTCCTGCTGGGAGGCATTTCCCGGGCGCCTACTGTGTGCTGGAGGCCAGGAGAGAGAAGGAAGAGAAGGCAGGTGTCATGGATTGAATTGTTTCCCCCCCAAAATATCTGTCAACTTGGCTAGGTCATGATTCCCAGAATTGTATGATTGTCTACCATTGTCATGTGATGTGATTTCCCTATGTGTTGTAAATCCTGTCACTATGATGTTAATGAGATTAGCAGCAGTTATATTGATGAGATCTGTGAGATTAGATAGTGTCTTAAGCCAAACTCTTTTGAGATATAAAAGAGAGAAGTGAGCAGAGACACATGGGGACCTCATACCACCAAGAAAGCAGCACCAGGAGCAGAGCCTGTCCTTTGGACCAGGGTGCCTGCACCTGAGAAGCTCCTCAACCACGGAAAGACTGATGACAAGGACCTTCTTCCAGAGCCAACAGAGAAAGCCTTCCCCTGGAGCCGATGCCCTGAATGTGGACTTGCAACCTCGTAGACTGTGAGACAATAAGCTTCTGTCTGTTCAAGCCCTCCACTTGCGGCATTTCTGCGACAGCAGCGCTAGATGCCTAAGACAGCAGGCTCTCTGCCCTCGTAGAGAAACTTACTACACCAGGAAGAGGAGGCAGCCGAGGCACAGGGAGAAGGACGAGGCAGATGCAGCCCAGGGGGGCTTCTGAGGAGGTGATGTGTGGACACCAGAGAAAGAAGACTCTATTATGAGAATAGAGGGGCAGTCGTGGTTCAGTGGTAGAATTTTCCCCTTTCTGGGTTCGATTCCCGGCCGATGCACCTCATGTGCAGCCACTACCCATCTGTCAGTGGAGGCTTGCATGTTGCTACGATGCCGAACAGGTTTCAGTGGAGCTTCCAGACTACGACAGACTAGGAAGAAAGGCATGGAGATCTAAAGATCAGCCAGTGAAAACCCTATGGATCACAACGGTCTGATCTGCAACAGATCACGGGAATGGTGGACCGGGCAGCATTTCTTTCCATTGTACATGGGGTCGCCATGAGATGGGGGCTGACTCAGCAGCAGCTAGCAGCAATAACATGAGGCTAGATGGGAAAAGGACGGCCCAGCAGAGGGACCAGCCGCTGCGAAGTCTCCGAGTCTGGAAAGAGCGTGGAGTGATATCCCCTGGGGGAGAAGTTCCCTTTCTAGGAACATGTCCCAAAGCAATGGCTGCGGTCTGCTTATTGTTGTTATTTAAGTTGCCTTCGAGTGAGCTTGGACTCATGGCGACCCCATGCCCAATCATGTCCTGCACCATCTTTATAATCCTAGCACTATATCAGACAATATCCTGTTGTCATTCATAGGGTTTTCATTGGCTAATTTTGGGAAGTAGATCACCAGGCCTTTCTTCCTAGTCTGTGTTAGTCTGGAAGCTCTGCTGAAAACCTGTCCCCCATGAGTGACCCTGCTAGTATTTGAAATGCCAGTGCCATAGCTTCCGGCATCACAGCAACTTGCAAGCCACTGCAATATGACAAACTGACAGAGAGGTGACAGTCTGCTTCTAATAGCCCCAACTGGAAACAAGCTAAGTGCCCAACCAGAGGGGATCCATTTGAAAAGTCATACGTCCAGGGCTTTCAAGCAGCCATCAAAATCATGTGCCCGCATTCAGTACATATCCGTGAGTGAGTGAGGCAGGACACACGGAGTGCCCCCAATTCTGAGTGTTAAAAAAAAAAGAAAAATAGAGGGAAAGTGGGAGAAAAATGAGATGGGAAGCATATAGGGCAAACTGTTACCCTGGTGGGAAGCTGATGGGTGGCTTCTTACTTTACGTATGGAACGTGTCATTTCCAACTTTTCTGCAAGCATCAGAGTGTCATGAAGGATGGGGAGTGTGGGGCATTCAGCGAGGGTGTGAGAGGAGCGTGGCGTGCATGATGGGCAAGGCCCAGGCCATGGTGGCCTCTAGCGCCTCCCTTGAAGGAATGTTCTAGGCATTTTCACCCTCCACGGGTCCAGTACGGTACCTGAGTCATAGCCAACATGCAGGAAATTCAGCCAACGTTCGCTGGGCTCCTGCAACATGCCAGGCACCCTGTTAGGCCCTGGGAATCTCCATGGCAGGGAAAGCCAGGGGAATTCGGGGAGCTGGAAGTCAGCATGACCTGGGGGGTTGGGAGACGCTCCCTGGGAGAGGTGACACCAAGCTGGGGCTTGAAGGATGGAGCCTGGTTTGTGCCTGTTGCATTAGACTCTTCCCAGATCTCCACCTGCCAGCCCAGGTGTGTCTGGGTCCTGAGACAACCCAGAGGCAGGTCACCTGGCAAAGTCCTTCAGTCCAGCTGTCTAGCATAGGGCTCATCCCAGACCTTCCTCTAAGCCCAGAGGCCAGGGTGGAAATGCCACACCCTGTCAGGAACCCTGGGCTCTCCCCACTCCAACCAAGCTTGGTACAGCCTACAATGATGGTCTCAGCTCCTGGACCACTCCCTAACCCCTGGTTCGCATCATGCCTCTGCTGCTTACAGCTTGTAACCCTGACCCTCGGTCTCTTCTTCTGTAAAACCGGTGCACTAATCTCTACCTAGAGGGCATGGTACGTAGTCGGCACCCAGCAAATGGTGGCTGTAAACACCATCACAGTTCTAGATACTGAGTCTGGGGATGTGATCCTAACCCAGTTCTGCCACTAACTTGCTCAGGACCTTGGAATGTTCTTGTGTTCCTCTGAACCTTGGTTTTCTCAGCGTGAGGAGAAAGGCAACATTATTAGCTCACTCTTGGGCTTGCTCTGAGATGAAGTAACGAGGTGTGGAAAGACCCCAGGAGCTCCCAGCCAGGCTGTGGTCCAAATGAGCTCCTTCTCATCTGACCCAGGAAGCCAGGTATGGAGAGGGACCTTGTACGAAACAAGCTCTCGGCACTTAGCTGATTATTCCACAGGATTCATCAGTCAGATTTGCCCGGATAATGAGGCGTTTGTCACTGGACAACTGGCTCAAGACATGTCCCAGGAGTGGTGTCCCCTGCCCCAGGCCATGCTGCTCCAGGCTTAGAGTCCCCAGGAGCTGGGACCCAGGCCCACCCAAGTCCAGGCAGTGCCAGCCACCCCCTGCAGATCGCAGGAGCCAGGAGGATGTAGCACCAACGGTTCTCACGAGGGGAGGCCAGCTCCTGGTGCCCCTCCCAGCACCCCAGCCACCCACCGCTCCTAAGCCTCTGTGTAAGACAACCCCATGCACAATGGGACTGGATCATTGTGACCCATAGGGTTTTCATTGGCTGATTGTCAGAAGTAGATTGCCAGGCTTTTCTTCCTAGTCTATCTTAATCTGGAAGCTCTGCTGAAACCTGCTCAGCATCATAGCAACACCCTAGCCCCTACTGACAGACATGTGGTAGCCGGTCATGAGGTGCATTATAACCGGTTTATTTGGCCAGGACCTCAGCTAGGGGCTACCTTTCTATGAAGGGAGACTGCAAACCCCATTCTGCAGATGAGGAGATTGAGATTCCAAGAGGCTTCGAGACCTGTGCAGTTAGTAGATGGTGACGTTGGCACTGGAAGGTCAGTGTGCAGGCTTTAGGACACCTGCTCTTCCCTCACCCAGCCCACCCCTTCCCCTCCCCCCCTCCCCCCAGGGCCAGGTCAAAAATTCCCAGCACATAATCCCAGGGACCATCCCAGTACTGCCGGCCCAGGATCTGCTGTGCTGCCCAGGGTCCTGGCCAGGCCTCCCCAGCCCCACAGCCTGCCCCACAGCCCTCTCCGATCCCTGCCCCGGCCACCACCTCTCCCGACCTCCTGGATGTCAAAGAGGCGGGAGCGCGCAGCACCAGACCTGCCCCAAGGGCTCCTGTCCCTGCACTCCCCGTGTGGACTTGGATCCTGCACTTCAACTCTCAGAGCCTCAGTTTCCTTGTCTGAAAAATGGGCGCCACGTGCTGCGGGCAAGGAGGTGGTTCACATTCAATACTCTTCCAATGATATTACCGACACCTCCTCTGGGCCAGACCTGGCCTCCAGGTAAAGCGGGAGACCCAGAGGGGCGCAGACCCGGCCCTGCCCTTGAGGAGGGGCCCAGAGGGTGTACGGCCTGGAAGCTAATCGTGACCACGCCCTGTAGGGCGGAGGGGACAGGCTGGAGCCCACAGTGGAGGCTCTGTCCCCTCCTCGGGAGCAGAGAGGACAGCCCAGGTGACAGAGGGAGGAGGGCACTCCAGGCAGAGGGGCCCGTAAGCAAAGGCCTACAGGCAGGAGCAGGGGGCAGTGGGCGTTCAGCGGTAGATTTCTCGCCTTCCATGCGGGAGACCTGACTTCAATTCCTGGCCAATGCTCCTCGCGTGCAGGGAAAACTCATCTGTCAGTGGAGGCTTGCGTGTTGCTATGATGCTGAGCAGGTTTCAGTGGAGCTTCCAGACTAAGATGAACTAGGAAGAAAGGTCTGGCAATCTACTTCTGAAAATCAGCCGTGAAAGCCCTATGGATCACAGAAGTCCGAGCAGCAGCCCCAGGACGGAGCAGCGTTTCCTTCTGTTGGGCGCGGATTCCCCGCCGGCCGGGGGTGGAGTGGCTGGCTAACAAGTCACAGAGGCAGGAACCAACGGCAGGTCGGGTGTGGAGAAGGAAGCGGCGGGCAAGCCGGGGGACGGTGCAGTGCCAGCCTGACTTCCAGGTCACCCTCCTGGCCTGCAGCCACAGATGAGGCCCCTCGGGCAGGGGAGGGGAGCCTGGAGGCTGGAAGCTGGGCAGACATTGGGGAGAAGGGGGCAGAGGGAGGTCAGGAGGTGGCCACAGCAGAGAAGTGCCCGGGCCCCATCATCGTCGGGTCCTAGGAGCACCCACCCTGCACCAGGCCCAGCCGAGCCCCTTGCATCTGTCCCCTCACTTGGTCCTCACAGCCCCACGTCGGCTTGATGGGAAGGGATGGGCCATGGTGTAAGACCCGGGGACACAGTGGGGCACAGCTGCCAGTGCCCCCTCCAGCCCAACTTCCCCATCCGGGAACAGGTGACAGCCCCGCGTGCCTCATGAGTCCTGGTGCATGTCGGGGAGCGTAGCCGGACAATGGGCCTCCATCGCTGGGGAGTGGCGGGCTCATCAAACGCCCCTCAGAGCAGCTCTGGGCATCAGGAGGATTCGGGTGTCCTCCCCTCCCTGGGACGGCCTCTCAGGAGCTGCCCCACCCCCACACTGCTGTGTGACCCCAGGGCCGGCCCATGGTGGTGTCAAGGCAGACGCAGGTAAGAGGGAACAAAGGGGGCTTTGCTGTGAGCCCCAGCCCAGACATGGATGAGTGAGAGGGGTCCTAGGTCAGGCTGGGGAAGGCCAGACAGGGGTCAAGTGCCTCTAGTGCTGACCCCCAGGTCTCCTCTGACCCCAGCCCTCCCCTGATCCCAGCCCTCCCCTGACCCGAGCCCTCCCCTGACCCCCAGGTCTCCCCTGACCCAAGCCCTCCCCTGACCCCCAGGTCTCCCCTGACCCGAGCCCTCCCCTGACCCCCAGGTCTCCCCTGACCCGAGCCCTCCCCTGACCCCCAGGTTTCCCCTGACCCCAGCCCTCTGCTGACCCTAGCCCTCCCATGACCCAGCCCACACGCCACCCCCGCTCACACCAGAGGGGCTATGGGAGGCTCAGATCAGAAGAGGCTCAGGACATGGGGTCCAGCACAGGTGTCCAGGAGGGACTGAGCAGACAGCAAGACACCCGAGTGGGTGCAGACCCCGGAACACATGTGCTGGGGAGAAGAGAGCTGGGAGGTGATGGCACCCCGCTCCAAGGGGGATCCCAATCTGGACACCTTCGTGCCTCGCCTCTCACTCTCCACCCTGCATCTGGTGGCACCCCAAGTCCTGCCCGCCTGCCTCCCGAATCCACCTCCAATGCCCCCCTCCTCCCTATCTGCACGCCCCACCCTGGGCTCCCTGCTCACCCAGCACCCTGCTCTCCACACCTCAGCCAGGGCTCTCCTCCTCTGTGGCCTCAGGCCTGCCCCTCCCTGACTTGAGGCCCCTCAGCGGCTCCCTGTTGCTCTTACCTCCACTTCCTATTGGGCAGCAGGACCTGCCAGTCCCACCAGGAACGCACTCACCCAGACAGCCGGCCTCCAGCCCACCACAGGACCGTAGGTGGCAGGGCCCTGCCTGAGTCTCTGGGCCTTGGGGGGAATCAGGAGCCCAGGAGGCAGCTGGGCAGGCTGGGCTGGAGTGACGGGCACGGCCACGACTCCCTGGAACCAGCTCCTGAACCACCCCAGAGCCCCCCCACCTCTCTCCAGCTGGAAGTCTCCTCCTGCACCCCCACAATGGTAGACGCAATGGTACGAGCTAGCGAGAGTGCTGCTGGAACTGGGTCTGTTGCTGAGTCATGGGCCAGGTGCTTTACCTGTTGCCCCACCTGTAAAATGGAGGTGACGATACCTGCCTCATGAGGTTGTGACGATTCCATGGGATAAGGCTCGTGAGCAGGCCTTGTTCTGGTTTCCACTCCCAGCAAGTAGCAAGCCAGATGACAGTCCCCAGGAGACCCAGCAGACACCACCCAGCCCCTCCTTGACCACTGGGCCCCGTGCTATCCACTCCTGGGCCCCCAGCTCCATGCCTGCGTCCCAGCAGGCTCTCAGGAAATATTTGTGCACGAGATGAGTCAGCAGAGGAGCCCCAGGAAGCACCCCACTTTTGTTGATGCCTGAAATCCCCCCCAGGAAGTCATTAGCCCTAGTAAAAGGCAATGTCCCAGGGATGTACACAGTGGAGCTGAGAGGCCTAGCCTGCCTCCTCGTGCAGCAGCCCCTGCCCCCCTCTTCGGAAGGGAAGCCCTCTGCATTCCTGCAGGAGCCCACATGCCTGCAAGCCTTCTATGCCCATCATGCCCCACTGCCCCAGGGCCCTGCTCCATGTTGGGTATCTCTGCCTGTCGGAAGGTTCTTCCTTCTGTCGTGCTTCAGCTTCTTCCCTCTGGCCCCCACCCTACCTCCAGGGCTGCCCAGAGCCCTCGGCTCCTTCCAGGCTGGGCCTGAGGAGCCTTGGAGACATCAGCAGGAGCTCCCTGAAGCCTGCTCCTCTCCACACAACACCCCGACCCGCAACGGTCCCTCAGGTAACCTGGCCATCTTGGTCCCCTTCTCCAGATGAGCCCAAAGCTCTCTCTCCCCACAAGTTGTGGCAGTCAGACCAGCATGGAGACCAAATGCAGCTCTTGGGAAGAGGGAAGAATCCAGCTAAGTAGGATGACGCTGCGGTCATGACAGTCATTCACACCCTAGTCTGAATGTGTGCTCTCCATGCATGCCCAGAGCAGACATCACTAATTGATTACAGCACTCTTTCCTGTTAAGCCAAAATGCAGCCTCAGAATCCCTGCACAGGACTCCAAGCAGCCACTGTGAGGGGCTGGTGCTAGAAATAATCAAGTGCCATTCCTGGCTGGGCCAGGCACCAGGATAGGCCACGGTTCTCTGAGGGCTGGCAGAGCATTACGCACTAGTCTTTCTGTTCCTCTTCTGCTGTGACGACCAGAAGCTGGCCCTGAGTTCCAGCACTAGGCGGGAAGGGCCCTTTGAGAATTTCCAAGCACAGAGGTGGAGAAAGGGGTGACCTACCCTAGGTCACACAGCACCCGCTCCAGGCCAGGCCTCCTGCTCCCTGCGCCACACCCAGTGCCCCCATGCAGCTTCCCCAGAATGCATGGAAGATCTAGGGCCCTCCAGAGGCTGTCCCCGCTTTCCTTGCTGGTGTCCCCAGAGACCTGGCCCTGAAGACATAATGCTGCATTGGAAGGCTGGGTGGTTATGTCCAGGTCATTAGAAGGTTGTCACAGAAGCTGGCATTGCCCCAAAGGACCTGCCATACTCCCACCCATCCACAGGGCCTTGAAGTCAGCTCTGGCCCCCCTACACGTGCCAGGGCAATAACTTCCCTCCCACATGAGGTTTGAGCTGACCTGGGAATCCCGTGGTCCAGCAGGGCTCATAGCCTCAGCTGCTCTTCCCGTAGGCTATGCAGATCAGCCCCCTCCTCACAGCTCTCTGGGGACCCCCAGATCCCTATCTTAAAGGTGATGATGTCTTGTACCCCACTGAGCTACAGAGATCCCTGCCAGCCTAAACCCAATGCTGCAGACCTCCCTGCATCCCTCCTTTCCTTCCTTCTCCAGCCTCTGCCTCCCTCAGGGACCCCTCTAGGCAGTATCTCCTCCTCCGCATCTTCAGCACCCCTGCCTCCCAGCTCCCCTCCACCTGCATGTACACCTGCCCGAGTCTCCTGACTAACAAACAAGCCCTCTGTCCATCGCCCGTCACCTCTGGCTGCTGCCCCGTCTCTCTCCTGCTCAACTGAGTTTCCTGGAACGACCGTCCACCTGTGCCATCTCCACTGTCCCCGCCCCTCTCCTGGGGCTACGGCGACATCACCCAATGCCTCCGGGTGGCCAGGACAGTCTGCCCTCATCCTGCCAGTCCCCCATTGTCTTAGTCATCTAGTGCTGCTGTAACAGAAATACCACAAGTGGATGGCTTTAACAAAGAGTCTATTCTCTCACAGTCCAGTAGGCTACAAGTCCGAAATCAGGGCGCCGGCTCCAGGGGAAGGCCTTTCTGTCGGCTCTGGAGGAAGGTCCATGTCATCAGTCTTCCCTTGGTCTGGGAGCTTCTCTGCGCAGGAACCTCAGGTCCAAAGGACGCGCTCTGCTCCCAGCACTGCTTTCTTGGTGGTAGAAGGTTCCCATGTGTCTCTGCTCACTTCTCTCTTTTATATCTCAAAAGAGATTGGCTTAAGACACTACCTAATCTTATAGACCTCATCAGTATAACTGCCGCTAATCCATCTTGTTACATCACAGTGATAGAGTTTATAACGCATAAAGAAATCACATCAGATTACAAGATGGTACACACGTCGTACAATACTGGGAATCATGACCCAGCCAAGCTGACAGATATTTTGGGGGGACACAATTCAATCCATGACACCCGTCATGTGGTCCTCTCCCCCTGCTCTTGGGATAAAGTCCAGCCTCCTGCCTGTGGCCTCAAATCCACATGTCTTCGTCCTGGGGACATCTCCAGCCTTGTCGCCTTCCCCACACTATCCTCCAAACACATTGGCCAACCTCCTTCTGACTGACTCTGGGACTCCATGCTGGTTTAGTTCTCTGCACCCTTGATCAATAACCTCAACCACGGTGATCACAAAGCTATCACTATTTGTGGGAGAACCAACTCCATGGCATACAACATGTGCCGGCAAGAAGCCCTGGTAACACAGTGGTTAAGTGCTTGGCTGCTAACAGGAAGATGGGCAGTTCAAACCCACCCAGCAGCTCTGTGGGAGAAAGACCTGGCATCTGCTTCTGTAAAGATTCCAAAAAAAAAACCCCAAAGCCATTGCTGTCAATTCCGACTCAGAGCAACTCTCTAGGACAGAGTAGAACTGCCTGTAGGGTCTCCAAGGCTGTAAATCTTTACGGAAGCAGACTGCCACATTTTTCTCTCGTGGAGCTGGCTGGTGGGTTTGAACCACGAACATTTCAGTTAGCAGCCAAACACTTAACCCCTGTACCACCAGGGCTCTGTAAAGATTACAGCCTAGGAAATTCTATGGGGCAATTCTACTCTGTCATATAGGGTTGCTATGAGTCAGAATTGACTCAATGGCACACAACAACGAGGTTACAAGAAGCCCTGATGGCCCAAGGGTTAAGCTCCCATCTGCTAACTGAAGGCTCAGCAGTTCGAACCTAGCAGCGTCTCCACAGAAGAAAGATGTGGCAGTCTGCTTCCATAAAGATTACAGCCTTGGAAACCCTATGGGGCAGTTCAACTCTGATCACATGGGGTGGTCATGGGTGGGAATCAACTCAACAGCAGCTAACAACAGCAGCTATTTGCCAAGCCGTGTGCTAAGCACAGATTAGCCAATCCCATCCTCTGTCAAGCCTGATGATTCATTGACTGTAAAAATGTTTATTGAGCACCTACTGTGTGCCATACTGAGCATCTACTGTGTGCCACACACAGCTGTAAGCGCTGGTGATACAGCGGTGAACGGTGCTGTAGGTGTTAATGTTCCAATTGTACAAAAGGGGAAACTGAGGCTCAGTGGGACTAAGTGACTGCCTGGGCTCATACAGCCGTGAGGGAGGCTCCAAACCTGCACGCCTCTGGCCCCCATACTGTGGTCTCCCTGGGAACCATCCCCTAGAGGTCAGTCCAGCACCCTACCCCTCACCCCCACCCTTGGGTCACCCCCCGAAGCCCAGCACCCTCAGCTCTTTGTTCTCCTCCCTGGGAGCCCCCTCCCGCCGTCCCCACCCACCCGGCGGCCAGCCCAGCTGCTGCCTCCCTGGGAGCCGCTGCCAAGCCGTCAGCTCCTGTCATCGCCCGGAGGGAGCCAGAGGGAGCGCCGGCAGCAGCCTCCGTGCCGCCCATGTGGTCTCAGGCACAGCCGCCAGGCCACCCAGTGGCAGGGTGCCCAGCCCCAGGCCCACGGCTGGGGAAGGGGGCAGTCAGTGCTGGGGAATACCACCCGCTCCAGTACAAATCAGGAAACTGAGGCTGGAGGAGACACTGGGCTGAGCCAGGCCTCCCTCTACACTGGCTAAGCTAGTAACATCGCCCCATTAAGGTGATGAGCAGAGGTCCGTGGACGACGGGTTCCCTTTGCTGAAATCTCCCCATTCGGAGGTCAGAGCTCCGTGTAGGGGTGGGAGCAGGGGTGGGAACTTCCTAGGAGGAGCATCCCCACCTCCACCAGGTCGACACTCCCTCTCAGGTGCTCACGGCACCTCCTCAGATGCCAGGCTGACCCTCTGCCCCACGTAGCTCTCCATGGCTAAGGAAGCTTAGGGCAGAGATGAGTCCCCTTTGCAGTGCTGTTTCTCCCCACACTTGGACGCTGACTGGCCTGCAGGCTGCTGCATTTGGCTCCTGAAGGCTGGACCTCTGTGAACCCATCCTGACTCTGAAACCCCAGAGGCAGCTGAGGACCAGGAGGGGGACACGTGACCCCATAGAGCCTCGGGTGGCCTCAGTAAGCTCTGTCCCGTGCCCTTGGCCATGAGCAAGGAGAGAGCACCTGGGGCCGCCCAGACTTGAGCTCCATCGAGTCGCTCCTGGTGTCTGAGCCTTCATGGCCTCCTCTGCCAAACTGGGTGGTGGTTTTACCTGGCCAGACTGGTGACAGGCGAAAGAAGGCAATGGATGCAGCCCGCCCCGTTCCGAGTGGGGAAGCTGTGAGCGGTGGGGGGCCCTTGGAGAGAGGCAAGCGCAGCAGACCTGCCCTGTCTGGGGCCTCAGTGAGCTGTTGGCAAAGCCCCTCACCGTCTGCCACTTTGGGGTGCGGTGGAGGAACACGGGCAGTGCCAGGACCGCAACATACCTGCTGGGAGGGAGGGGATGGGGGCTGGGCCACGAGGACGAGGAAGAGCACGTCAGGTTTGTTAACTCTTTCGGCTGCAATAGGAACCTCATATGAGCAGCTTAAGGAATAACAGGTTGTTCTCTGGGAGGGGAGTGAGTTGAAGGAAGAGCGGAGAAACAAGCAGTGCAAGGGATAGACTCACGAGGCTCAGAGGACCTTGGTGGCTGTGGGGGCCCCAAGGGGGCGGCTGTCAGTAAGGACCAGGCCCCAGCCCACCGCCGGGCCCCAGCCCACCCCTAGGCCTTATGCTCTGTCTTAGTCATCTAGTGCTGCTGTAACAGAAATACCACAAGTGGATGGCTTTTAACAAAGAGAAATTTATTCTCTCACAGTCTAGTAGGCTATAAGTCCAAATTGAAGGCACCGGCTCCAGGGGAAGGCTTTCTCTCTCTGTCGGCTCTGGAGGAAGGTCCTTGTGATGCATCAGTCTTCCCTTGGTCTGGGAGCATCTCAGCGCAGGAACCTCAGGTCCAAAGCACGCGCTCTGCTCCCGGCACTGCTGTCTCTTGAGAGATAAAAGACCATGCAGGCCACACCTCAGGAAGCTCCCTTTACATTGGATCAGGGATGTGACCTGGGTAAGGGTGGTGTTACATCCTCTTTAATGTAAAATTACGATCACAAAATGGAGGACAACCACACAATACTGGGAACCATGGCCTAGCCAAATTGATACACACATTTTTGGGGGGACATAATTCAATCCATGACATGCTCCTTGCTTCTGGCTTCATATTTTCGGGAAAGAATCCCACTGGGCCCCGCTCGCTCAGGCATCCAGCCTGGACCAAAGATTACAGCATAGCCATGAGTCTGGCCAATCCCAGGGAAGGAAGAGCCCTGTGGGCGGGGCAGCCACAGTCCAGGGTGTCTCCAGAGTCCTCACATTTTACAGGGGAAAATGGACAGAGCCCCAGAAAATACGCCAGTCAGCAATGTGTCCCAGTGCCCTTGGGTTGGTCCAGATAAAGGCCCCGGGTGGGAGGGAACTGGGTGTGTCTCTGGAGAAGTGGAAGGCGGAGCAGTGAGGGAGGGCAGGCGGACTTCAGGGCACCAGGGGGCAGAGGCAGGAGACTGGTAATGGGAGCCAAGAGAACCTGGGAGACACAGGTGGTGGAGAGACAGGAGGGTGTGGATCTGGGACAGGGATAGGAGGGCAAACAGAAGGACACAGGACACTGGGGACCAGCAGGTGGAGGGAGGGAGGAGGGGGTGCTGGCCAGGGCTCCAAGATGCATGGTGGTCCCTGCTGGGCAAGGTGGACGATGGCGGCCTAGCAGAGCTCGGAGGAGGACGAAGGGTTCCATTTGAAATGTCCGGAGCATGAGTGTCTCTGGGGCCACACAGGAGAGATGGCTACAGGACAGAGAGGTGTGGACTGCACCAGGAGATTAGCGATGGCCGGCATTGACAGAGGTGGTCGAGAAGGCCAAGGGGTGCTCAAGATCACCTGGGAAATGCCTAGAAGAACAGGGGACACAGGACTGAGTCCTAAGGAACTCAGCACTCAAGGGAGGGGTGTAGGAAGAGGAGCTTGCAGGCAGCAGCCAGAGAGCTGGGAGGAACACGAGGAGGGAACAGTAAGGGAAGAACTTGGACTTAACAGCCAGAAGGTTGTAGGGCACCTTGGGGAGAGGGTCCCTGTGATGGGTAAGTTTGTGTGTCAGCTTGGCTGGGCTGTGATTCTCAGTGGTCTGGCAGTTATGATGTAGTTTGGCAGGCGTATAATGATGTAATCACCTCCATGATGAGATCTGATATAATGTAATCATCTCCATGATGAGATCTGTGGTAAACAGCCACTCAGTTGAAAGGGAGTTTCCTTGGGGGTGCGGCCTGCATCCAATATATGTAGACTTTCTCGCAAGGCTCGCTGGCTTTGCTCACTCTGGATCCTGCAGCTGGCTCCTGTTCATCTGACTTTCTGTTCTTGGGACTTGAGCTCGCAGCTTACTTGCTGGTCTTGGGATTTGTCAGCCTCTGCAGTCTGAGTCAGAGGCCTGCTGTCTGTCCTACCAGTCTTAAGTTTGCCAGCTCCTGCAGCTACATGAGTCAGGGGAAGCCTCCAGCCTAACCCACAAACTTGGGACTTTCCAGCCTCTACAACCACGTGAGCCATTTCCTTGACATAAATTTCTCTCTCTTTCTATGTATATATGTGTGTGTATGTATACGTAGGTGTATACACACACACACACACACACACACACACACACACACACACACACGCTTCACTGGTTTTGCTTCTCTAGAAAGGAGCTCTTGTGGCACAGTGGTTAAGAGCTCGGCTGGTAACCAAAAGGTCGGCAGTTCAAATCCACTGGCCGCTCTTTGGAAACTCTATGGGGCAGTTCTACTCTATCCTATAGGGTTGCTATGAGTCAGAGTCGACTCGATGGCCACAGATTTGGTTTTTTGGTTTATACACACATTTCACTGGTTTTGCTTCTCTAGAAAACCCAGTCTAAGACAGTCCCTAAGGGGGTTGGGGTGATGGAGCTGAGAAGGGGTCACCTTCCCAAATGGGCCATCTCTCTGTGCCCCAGATTCTCTATCATGTGAAACTTTTATTGTTGTTAGGTGCTGTCAAGCTGATTCTGACTCATACGTACAACAGAATGAAACACTGCCCGGTCCTGCGCCATCCTCACAATCATTGCTATGTTTGAGCTCGTTATCATGTGGGATTAGTTCTCCATTATGTTGACAACGATGACTCCAATATCGTCAGGGGCAGAGATTTCTTTGGATAGAAACAGTGCCTGACACGTGTTGGGGAATGGCTGTGTTCTGTTCCCAGGGCCCACAGCAAAGCCATGGTTGTCCCATTTTACAGATGGGAAAAGAGCACACAGGACCACAAGGCACGGCAGGGGCAGACCTGGGCCTGGGTGGACACCCACTCCTGGCCAGGCCCCAGGGTCTGGACTCCAAGGAACAGCTGCCACACACACTGGCCACCCCAGGAAGGAGACACAAGGACACATGGGCTCTTGGTTGAGGGGGCAATTCCAGGGATGTTGTGGCTTCCTGGAGCCAGCAGGGCCTTTGGAGCTTGATGGGCCCAGGTTCCAATCCTGGCTCTGCCACTTGCTCCTTGTGTGTCCTCGGGAGAGTCTTGACCCCATGTCATGGCCTCAGTTTCCTCATCTGTAAAACGGGGTCCATAATGCTCATCCCCCTAAGATACTGTAAGGATTATATGAGTTGGTCTTTGAAAAGTTGCCTAGCACAGAGAGGGAGGGACCCAGTTCACGCTGGATGTTGACCTTAGAACCAAGAGAGACGAAAACAGATCCAGGGCAGAATCTGACCTCAGATAACTGACAGAAAAGACATGGGCCCCACATTCTCCAACACAACAGGGATAAGGACAAGTCTGCCGCCTACAGATGGCGACCCCGTGTGTTACAGAATAGAACTTCCCATAGGGTTTTCTTGTCTGTGATCTTTACAGAAGCAGTTGCCAGGCCTTTGTTTCGAGGAGCCACTGGGTGGGTTCGAACTTCCAACCTTTCATTAGCAACCAAGTGCTTAACCACTGTACCACCAGGACAGTTAGGTGGGTTCAAACCATCAACTTTTCAATTAGGAGTCAAGCACAGACCGTTTGTGCTAGCCGGGGACCTTGTGTGGGGCCTCCAGGGCCTCAGTATTCCCAATAAACATTCCCCCCCCCAATGCCTGGCCTGTGCTCTCTGTGCCCAACTCTTACCCACCCGCCCAGTTTGCTGGCGTATGGCCTCCACCCTGCACCCTTGGCCTGCCATGTTTACACGGACCTGTCATGTTCTCCCACTCTCCTCCTGGGGCACAGGCCTTTGGCAGTGGGGACTGGTGCCCCACAGTCAGCCTTTGGAAGCGCTCTCTGAAAATAACAGCCACCCACAGGCCCAGGAGACCGAGGAAGCCAAGCAGACCCCCCACGGCTCCACTGCCACCAAGGGACCGGGCAGGACTGGGCAGCCTCGCGCAGGAAAGCGGGTGTTTACATTGCAAACAGAGGCTTTGAGGGGATGTCGCTGTAACTCTCCAGCAAGGGGGTGCAGACACCAAGGGGCCAGGTCTGTGTCTACCCCTGGCCCTGGGGTTCTCGCTGCTGCCTGCTGCCCCAAGCACTGACTGGCTCCACTTATCCACGCCGTGTGCCGCATGTGCTGTGTGTGGGTGGCGGGCTGCGTGTCCTCCCCGCATTGCTTGGCTCAGAATTGCGTGCTCACCCCCCTGGGCTGGCTTCGTCCGACAGGGGCTTGGCTAATGGCTGATGCAGAGCTGCCTCCTAGCAGGTGCCAGCTCCCGGCCCCCACCTTTCTCCTGGCACCACCTCCCTACCTGCGGCGTCACCCTCTAACCTACTCCCAACACTGCCCAGCGAACTCCCCGCAAGCTCTATCCCCTTGGCAAGCAGCCCCTGCCATCAGGCCTGTGCTAGGGCCACAGCGATGGTGAGGGAGCTGGGCGCCTGCGCGGGGCGGGGGAGACAGAAGCGCAGCTCCAGGTTCCCAGGCTGTGGTGGGGTTAGACACCCAGGCCCTGGGGCCACACTCCCAGCCCTGCCACCAACCAGCCTGGTTTTCTCATCTGTAAACAGGATGTTGCTAATCTCAGTTTCCACCTGTAGAGCCACGTGAGGATTAAATAAATTCACGGTGTGTGAGTTCACTAACTATCAGCTATCGGTACATTATTACCATCTGTGCTGGGATGGCAGAGGCGCTGGGGACTGTGGGTCAGAGGAGGGGGTGACGGTGCTCTGCACTGTTAATTCTGTCTTCACAAACCCTGCCGGATGATCCTGGTCGGTCCCATGGAATCCAAGAGGGGACAGAGGTCAGAGAAGGCAGCATCCAGGTCGTAGGGGGTGGAGTCTGGATTTGACTCACGTTGCCCATTCCCAAGCCTCACTGAAAATGACTGGGGTGGGCAGGGAGGTGGGCAGCACTGGGGGAGAGCGTACAGTGCTTTGCAGGGAGATGCCCCCAGGGCCTACCCAGGGCCCATAGAGCCAATCCCAGGGTCCACTGGGGTCAGGAGACCAGCAGCCCTGGGGCTCCAACGGGCGAGGCTGGGGCAGCCAGACCTCTCTCCTGCTTGTCTGGTTGTGCTGACCCAGCTCCCCCTCCTCAGAGAAGCCTTCACGATTCAGCAATGCGCTGCGCGTACTTACGGATCCCACACACCAGGCCAGAGCTATGCTGGGCAGAGCTGGGGACAGAGGGGACGCTGATGAATCGCTGGTCCCTGTGCTCAGCGTCGCCTTCACCACTGGCACAGAAGGGATAAGGGAAGGCGGTCACAGGACCCCTCCTCAATCCAAGCCCCTCCCAGTAGTCTCCTGCCTAGATTCCCTTTAAGACATCTCTCGGCAGAGCTGGCAGGACGATGTCTTTAAAGGAGAAAGGAGGAGGCGGCCCTGGGTGAAAGCCCAGACTCCAGCCGTGTGGCCCAAGCTGTGGGACCCAGCCTGTTTCCCCCATCTGTGCAGAGGGGGCCACAGCACCTGGGGAGGCTGGGGCAGAGTGCTCAGGAGTGTGACCTAGGCCTGACCAAACCACCCTGAGCCTCGGTTTCCTCATCTGTAAAATGGGCTGATGATATGAGGCCCCAGCACAGGCCTGTGGAAACACCCAGATGACGCCGTGGGGCAGGGGTCCGCGGTGAGTGCTTCGCAAGAAGGCCTGTGCTGCTCTCAGTCCCCCCGAGCTCTGGCGTGGACAGCACTGTGCAGAGCACTGTATCACACAACAGTGTTGACAGGGGTTACAAAGAAGGAGAGATGTGGGGGGACGGGGCCAGGCAGGCACGGGCTCCAGTGCTGGCTCCATCGTGTAAGACCTGGGTGACCTTGGGCAGATCCTTCAGCCCAAGTTCCTTCAGAACTGAATGGGAAAAGTGTCTAAGAGGTGTCTGCACACAGTAGGAGCTTAATTAACATCAGTCTCACACTTCCTCTCCACACCTGTAAACAGTAGGGAAAAGATGCTCTTTCTCTCTCTCTCTCTCACACACACACAGACACATGCACACAGACAGAGACACACACACACATGTACACAGACACACGCACACATGCTTATGCATACATACATACACAGACATATGCATGCACGCACTTGCACACATACACACACACGTATGCATGCACACATACACATGCATACATATGTACACATACACATCTACACACACACATGCACACAGACACACAGACATATCACACACAGACACAGACATATCACACACAGAGACACATACAGATATATCACACACAGACACACACACATACAGACATATCACACATAGACACATGCCCACATAGACACACAGACACACATACAGACACACACACACACACACACACACACACACACACACACACA
>NW_004444005.1:5327271-5329157 GCF_000243295.1 Trichechus manatus latirostris | reverse complement strand
ACACACACACACACACACACACACACACACACACACACGCCTCTGCCCCACTGCTGGGGAGGTCAGGTCAGTGTCCTTTAAGTGACTTCAGTTGCCAAAGGCCTAAGACACGTGGAGAGACCACAGCCGCCTGGCCCCACAGAGCAGGAAGGGCCTGGACACGCTCACTCCTGTGACTTCCTGGAGAAGCTCGGGTTCGGGTGGGAAGAAGATGAGATGCTGAGAGCCCAGACGAGAAAAGCCCTGGGCTCCAGGGGCACCCTGCGGCCAGAGGCCAGGGCCCTAGCGGGGCAGAGGACTGTGAATAGGTCTTTCCCCTTTCTGGGCCTCAGCCCTCCTTTCATGTGCAACGGGCTGGACCGTCCGGCGGACCTCCAGGGACGGTTAAAAAAAAAACCCTCTGCCGCGGAGTCGATTCCATAGGGTTTCCAAGACTGTCATCCTCTCCAGAGCAGACTGCCACATCTTTCTCCCATGGAGCCACTGGTGGCTTTGAACTGTCGACCTTCTGGTTAGCAGTCAATCACTTTAACCACTGCGCCACAAGGGCTCCCCAGGGGTGGTTAACAGGTTAAATTAATAAAACAAACCAAAACTGTTGCTCCAACTCATGGCAACCCCATGTGTTACAGAGTAGAACTGCTCCATAGGGTTTTCTTCTTTATGGAAGCAGATCGCCAGGCCTTTCTTCCATGGTCCCACTGGGTGGGTTCAAACCACCAACCTTTAGGTTAGCAGATGGTCACAAACTGCTTTCACCACCCATGCTCCTGTATCTGGCTAAATACACAGGAATAAAGGCCCAACTCCCCAGCACCACACGTGGGCCCACTCACGTCCACCCCCAGTGGGTGCTGGTAAATCTCTGAGGCTCTCCCAGGATGGAGGGGTAGTGTTGATTTGTAGTGTCTGCCGATTCCTGTAGTGTAAATATTTCCCCCATGGTTGATTTTAAGCTACTAACCTAACCTAAAGGCCGAGCTGGTAACAGCTGTGCACAGACAGCTCTGGAGAGCTGATGAGCGTCAACTCTATGGCACCACCACCCCACGGCCTCCCTCCCCCTCCCCCCCCAACACCCTCTCCTCCTCACCTGCCTTGTTTCTGGTCCCCACACACACCGAGTGTGTTCCTTTGTACTTCATGTTCTGTCCTCTGCTTAGAATGTTCCTTTCCCTGGTTGTGGCACGGCTGGTCATGTTCTGTGTTCCTGGCCTCAGCTGAAATGTGACCTCCTTACAGAAACCCTCCCGACCACACTTTACACATTGCTGCCCCATCCCCCCACCACAGACCCCTGTCACCCTGTGACTTCAGGCTGTTTTATATCCTTCGTGGCACCCAACTCTACTTAAAGGGTAGTTATCTGCTCATCGTCTGTCTCACAGCCAGCTCGGCCCTGCCATGCCCCTGGTGTTCAGCACAGTGCCCAGCACATAGAAGGTACTCAGTCAATGTTAACAGCAGGAAGGAAGGAAGGAGGGAAGGAAAGAATGGAGAAGGGAGGGAGAGCAGGAGGGAAGGAGGGAAGAAAGGAACGGAGGAGGGAGGGAGGGAAGGAGGGAGGGAAAGAGGGAAGGAAGGAAAGAATGGAGAAGGGAGGGAGAGAGGGAAGGAAGGAGGGAAGAAAGGAAGGGAGGAGGGAGGGAGGGAAGTAGAGAAGGAAAGAGGGAGAGAGGGAGGGAGGGAAGGAAGGAAAGAATGGAGAAGGGAGGGAGAGAAGGAAGGAAGGAAGAAAGGAATGGAGGAGGGAGGGAGGGAGGGAAGGAAGGAAAAAATGAAGGGAGGGAGAGAAGGAAGGAAGGAGGGAAGAAAGGAATGGAGGAGGGAGGGAGGGAAGGAAGGAGGGAGGGAAAGAGGGAGGGAGGGAAGGAAGGAGGGAGGGA
>NW_004444005.1:5320882-5326933 GCF_000243295.1 Trichechus manatus latirostris | reverse complement strand
AGGGAGGGAGGGAAGGAAGGAAGGAAGGAGAGAGGGAAGGAAGGAGGGAGGGAGGGAAGGAAGGAAGGAGAGGGAAGGAAGGAGGGAGAGAGGGAAGGAAGGAGGGAGGGAAGTAGAGAAGGAAATAGGGAGAGAGGGAGGGAAGGAAGGAAGGAGGGAGGGAGGGAAGTAGAGAAAGAAAGAGGGAGAGAGGGAGGGAAGGAAGGAAAGAATGGAGAAGGGAAGGAGAGAAGCAAGGAAGGAAGAAAGGAATGGAGGAGGGAGGGAGGGAAGGAAGGAGAGAGGGAGGGGAGGAGGGAGGGAGGGGCGGAAGAAAGGATGGAGAGAAGGAAGGAGGAAGGGAGGGAAGGAGGGAAAGAGGGAGGAAAGCAGGAGGGAAGGAAGCAGCATGCGGCAGGGTGGAGGGAGGGAGGGAGGAAGGAAGTGGGAACCTACCTGGCCTTCATCCTCCCTGGCCCACTGCCCTCCTCCCCTCACCCCCACTCACGCAGCTGCTCTAATTGGGGCCCCCCTGGGCAGCAATCCCCCGGGCAGCGACCCACGTGGCCCTGTGATTGCAGTCTCCCGCCCCTTTCTCCCCCACCTGAAGGCCCTCTTCAGCAGAAAGACGGCCTGGACGCCATTGTGTGGCTCAGTGGCCATAAGGATGACCTCACCCCTGCAGGGCTGGGCGGAGCCTCCTGAGAAGGGGCCCAGAGGGGGCCCTGGGGTCCAGGTTGGGAAGAGCCGGGAGGCTGTGGCCTGGGACAAAGGGTTGGAGGGGGCTGAAGCCCTGCCCGGGAAAGAGAGTTTCCAGAGTAAGACAAGGCGCTTTTCACTGGGGAATAATTGGGACGGCGTGGATTAATCCATGAGAAAGGATCCTGAGGGGAGCCTGCAACACGAGGCCGTGTGATTGAGGAGGACTTGTAGACACACAGGAGGACAGAGAGACAGACAGACCTGGGCCAGAAACCTGCCCGTTTTGTGGCCTGGGGCCAGCGACTTCCTCACTGAGCCTGCGTCCTCGTACGTAAAATAGGCAAATGACAGTCGGCCCAGACGGGCTTGTACAGGGTCTGTGCCAGGTAACGTCCTCAGGAGCCAGGCACACAGGAGTGCCCAGTCCGCAGTCCTTTCTGCTGACCTCTGAGTCTGGGTCTCTCTGTTCTCCCTCTTCCTAGACTTTTCTCATTGCCCACCATCCATTTCCTGACTCTGCTCCCCAGAGCCCAGAGCTTGGTAGGCCCCTGCCCCGGGGGCCACCTGGATGGGCCCCAGGCACCTTTGGTCCCTCCTGCTCTCGGGTCCTGAGCTCAGGGCCTAGTGGGCCCAGGAGAACCTTCGTGCCTCATGGCTCAGCCAGAGTAGTCGTCCTGGTCTCTGTCCCGCCCCTCTGCCTCGAGCCTCTAATCAGTGCTCCAGCTCTGCACACCTGCCCTCCCTCCCCCACAGGTGCCCTGGCTTTGCACCTTGCTATCAGGTCCTTCACCCTGGAGAAAAGGGACAATCCCTGGATCACCTGCAGGATGGAGGGAACAGCATGAAGCAGGGTGGAGGCTACCTTATGCTTCAGGGTGAAGGCAATAGCAGGAGGCAGAAGATGGATGGAACAGCATGTTTCAGGGTGGAGGGCACAGCATGGTTCAGGGTGGAGGGAACAACATGCAGCAGGGTAGTGAAGGGAACAGCATACTTTAGGCTGATGGGAACAGTATGCTTTAGGGTGGAGGGAACAGAATGTTTCAGGGTGGAGGGAACATCAAGTTTCAGGGTGAAGGGAACAGCATGCAGAAGGGTGGAGGGAGCAGCGTGCTTCAGAGTGCAGGAAATAGCATGCTTCTGGGTGGAAAGAACAACATGCAGCCAGGTAGAGGGAACAGCTTCAGGGTGGAAGGAACAGCATGGAGCAGGGTGGAGGGAACAGCATGAGCAGGTTGAAGAGAACAGCATGTGTCAGGTTGGAGGGAACAGCATGCTTCAGGGTGGAGGGAACAACATGCAGCAGGGTGGAAGGAACAGCATGCAGGAGGGTAGATGGAACAGTATGCAGCAGAGTGAAGGGAACAGCATGCTGCAGGCTGGAGGGAACAGCAAGCTGAAGGCCGGAGGGAACAGCATGCTGCAGGCTGGAGGGAACAGCAAGCTGCAGTTCGAAGGGAACAGCATGCTGCAGGCTGGAGGGAACAGCATGCTTAAGGGTGGAGGGAACAGCATGCAGGGATCCAGGTGAGCCCATCATGCTCTGGGGAACAGTCTATGGCTTGGTGGGGGCAGAGTGTGGAATGTGAAGGAGAACAGGATGCCTGGCCCAGCCTCTGGATTTCTTGTTTATGAATAACTAACATATAATATGAATTTTATCAGCACCGAATAATTTTCAAGGGAAAGTATTTCCAAATCAAAGCTCATTACATTCACTTAGTTCCGTGACCAGTCTCCAATCTAATGTGGTGAAACTGTTTCTAGTTTATTATTTGCATTTTACTGAACCCTTTTGCAACGGGATCAGTATTTTTCCACATGACATTTTCAGTGAAAATTTCGTCTTCTGAACTGTTTTAGCCGTGTCATGCTTTGCCTGTCATAGCGTCTCCATGGCATGGGACCAGGCAGTCTTCACAGGGTCACTATGAGTTGGAACCAACTCAATGGCACCTAACAACAACAACAAGAAGTGTCTCCCACTGTGGGTTTCCTCTGATGGTCATTTTTTCTGGCCAAGTCCAGTGTTTCAGGGCCAGATATTGCAGGTTCTTAATCTGGTTGAAAAGATTTGATTCTGCCATCAATTCCTAAGTCAATACGTTTTCCTTTGGGCAGGCTTGATTTAGGGTTGATTATCCCTGGATGGTGCAAACAGTTCAACGCTCGACTACTAGCCAAGAGGTTGGTAGTTCAAACCCACCCCAAGGCACCTGGAGATCTGCTTCTGCTTGAAAACCCTACGGAGCAGTTCTACTCTGCAAAGCACGGGGTCACCATGAGTTGGAATCAACTCAAGGGCAACTAACAATACCAACCATTCCCCCACGGGGATTTACCCTGCATGTGAGAGGGTCAAAACCCCCTTGGGGTCAGAATGCCTTGTGTACGGAGGTAGTCCAGGTCCTTGACAGCAGAATTGGAAAAAAAGTCTATGGAAAATTACAACTGAATTCTAGGGGCTCTGCCAATGGCCCCGACCCTTCAGGAATGAAGGTTTGGGTCACCTACCAGGCAAGGCCCCACAACCAGCTGAGGTGCTTGCTGAGAGCAGACTGTAACAGGCAGCTTCTAAGATGAACCCCAACGATCTCCACCTCCTGGTATCCATGTCCTCCCCTTGAGTGTGGGCGGGACCTGTGACTTGATTCTAACCAATGGAGCAAACTCGCCCCTTGCTGGCTTAGAGGAAGTAAGCTGCCATCTTGGAGAAGTCCCCGTGGCAAGGAGCTGAGGGAGCATGCTGGTCAGCAGCCAGCAAGGAACTGAGGCCCGCAACCCACAAGGAACTGAATCCAGCCAACAGCCATATGAGCTTGGAAGCGGACCCTTCCCCAGTTGAGCCTCGAGGTGAGACTGCAGACCCTGGGCCGACGTCTTGATGGTGGCCTGGTAGAGATGCCTAGGCAGAGGACCCAGGGAAGCCGTGCCCAGACTCCAGACCCACCGAAACCATCCGGTCATCAGTGTATGTTCTTTTAAGCCACCAAGTTTTGTGATACTTTATTATGCAGAGAGAGAGAACTAAGACACCAGGCAAACGTCGTCTTCACCATAAGTAATAGCGGTAGTAGCAGAAGTACAAAAAGTAGCGGTGGTGGCGGTGATGGTGGTGGTGGTTGTCACGTCAGTAGTATAGAGATGTATTTATATATCGAGCGAGGGCTTTGGTGGTTCTGTGGTAGAATTCTCGCCTTCCATGCAGGAGACCCGGTTTCAATTCCTCGCCAATGCTCCTCATGTGCAGCCACCACCTGTCTGTCCGGGGAGGCTTGCTTGTTGCTATAATGCTGAACAGGTTTCAGCAGAGCTTGCCGACTAACACAGACTAGGAAGCAAGGCCCGGTGATCTACTTCTAAAAATCAGCTAACGAAAACCCTATGGATCATAGCAGTCTGATCTGTCACCAGTCACGCTGATGGTGCAGGACCAGGAAGCATTTTGTTCGCTGTGCGTGAGGTCGGCATGATTTGGGGCTAACTCAAGGGCAGCTAGCAACAAGAACCTACGTTTAGCACCTGCTAAGCGCTTCACCTGTGTGCTCCTATTTACTGCTCAGAGTAACCATCACAATTTTATGGTTACCATTTACAGACGTGGAAACTGAGGCTCAGAAGTTTAACATGACCTGGGGCACACCAGAACGAGGCCCAATTCCCAGAGCCTGGCTCTGAACTAAGAACTGGTCGGAGGCGGGGAGATGGACCAGGGGCAACCGGCCTAATTCCCTTCTTCCTCCCAGATCCCTCCACCCTCCGCACCCTTTTCCTCCTTGAGTGCAGACACCTTCATTTTATAAAAATGATCACATGGACACAAATGCTTCTACAACATTGTTCTGCAGACATATTTCCCAGAAACATAACGTCAATTTTACCTGCACTTTTAATAAGCATTTAATTCTTTCAATTGCCTGGTGGTCCATTTGCAGGGGAAGCTGAACTACCTGATCATTTCTTACTTCACCTGCCGTACGGGAAATAGATTCAATTAGAAAAATCTATTGCTAATTTGAAAGCTCTGATTCTGTAATTTCCTACAGGGAAGACATGTAAATTGCGTGTTATTTAACACCCTTTCATGGCAGGTGAGTTCCGCGGGGGGCAATTATAATCTGCTCTCCACTCTTCTTACGGATTCCTGACAAGCGGGGAGGGGGGAGGAGGGAGATGGAGAAGGAGGGAGGCAGGAGACTGTTTTTAAGGCTGGTCTCTAAGTGGCTTTAGGAAACCTTAAATCGGAAGGATGTAGAAATCAAATGCATTGCAGTGGGCAAATCTCCTGCAAAAGACCTCTTTCAAGTGTTAAGCAAAGGTGTCACCTTGAAGACTAAGGTGCCCTTGACCCAAGCCATGGTGTTTTCAATCGCCTCATATGCACGCGAAAGCTGGGCGATGAATAAGGAAGACAGAAGAATTGATGCCTTTGAATTAAGGTGTTGGCGAAGAATACTGAATATCCCATGGACTGCCAGAAGAAGGAGCAAATCTGTCTTGGAAGAAGTACAGCCAGAATGCTCCTTAGAAGCGAGGATGGCAAGACTTTGTCTCACATACTTTGCACATGTTATCAGGAGGGACCAGTCCCTGGAGAAGGACATCATGCTTGGCAAAGTAGAGGGTCAGCAAAAAAGAGGAAGACCCTCGACGAGTTGGATTGACACAGTGGCTGCAGCAGTGGGCTGAAGCGTAACAACGATCGTGAGGATGGTGCAGGACCGGGCGGTGTTTTGTCCTGTCGCAGATGCGGTCGCTATGAGTGGGAACCAACTCGATGGCACCCAATGACAAGGGACTACTAAAGGAGCCCTGGTGGCACAATGGTTAAGCGCTTGGCTGCTAACCAAAAGGTCAGGAGTTCCAACCCGCCAGCTGCTCCACTGAAGAAAAGACCTGCCGATTTGCTCCCATAAAGATGACAGCCTAGGAAACCCTATGAGGCAGTTCGACTCTGTCCTATAGGGTCACTAGGAGCTGGAATTGACTCAATGGCACCCAACAACAGGGCCTACTAACTGAAAGGCTGATGGTTCAAATCCACCCAGAGCCACCCTGGAAGAAAGGCCTGGCAATCTGCTTCCGAAAGGCCACAGCCTTGAAAACCCTATGGAGCTATTCTACTCTACCCTGCGTGTGTGACAGAGAGCGGTCCCTGGACCTCTCTGGCCTCCATTTCCATCTGCAGCAGTGGGGGAATCATAAGACTCTCCAACCAGGGCTGATGGGAGGGTCAGACCCGATATTGAGTGTGAAATGAAAAAGCATCTGCACCCCAGTACACAATACAGGGGAAACTAGCACAACTTGTACAAGGAAAGGTCATGGAAGCCCCATAGACACATCCAAACTCCCTGAGGGACTGAATTG
>NW_004444005.1:5278185-5319969 GCF_000243295.1 Trichechus manatus latirostris | reverse complement strand
ATGAGAAACTATTTGTTCTGTAAGCCTTCACCTGAAGTACAATAAAAAATAAAACACACACACACACACACACACACACAAAGCGTCTGCACCCTGCAAAGCACTGTCCCCTCCTGCAGGATGCTCTCGGACGGAGGGCCTCAGCCCCCTGAAGCCCCTGCTCGGGGCTGGAGTCCCCCCCTCCCAACCCGCAAACAGCCCAGAAGGTCTTTCTCCTGTGGGACCCACATCATCCTGCCTCTGGGGGTTTTCAAGAAAAGACTATTTCTTCCCACATGGTGTGGCAAACAGACTCTCTATCCCCCTCCACACACACACACACACATCTCAGTAGATGTTTCTGGAAGAATGTTCAAGAAGCCGGACCATAGGCAGCCTCTGAGGTGAGGAGCTGAGGGTGGAGAACAGAGTGTTAGTCTTCACTTTATGGCCTTTTGTGACATTTGGATTTCTTCTCTCTTTTCCTTTTCCTTCCCTTCCTTCTTCCCCCCCTTCCTCCCCGCTTCTTCCCTCTCTCCTTCCTTCCCTCCCTCCCTCCTTCCTTCCTATCATGTGCAACGTATTACCTATTAAAAAGCATTATACATTTATACCTTTATTCATTTTTAACAAATAGAACCCGCGACCAAGACTCCCCCGCCTTCCTGACCTCCGCGCCGCCACCTGCCCTGAGGCCCCCATTCAGCTCTCTCAGCCCTCAAACTCCGTTCATTCTGGTCATTCAGCTAGACCCCGGCAGTGCACAGAGGAGGGATCGCTTTCTCCTGGAGCTGCCCCTGAGCTGGGCCTGGGAGGAGAAGCAGAGGTCTGCTACTCCCTGCGGGAGCTGTGAACAAACTCACGTCCCCCCACGCCCCGAAAAGCGAAGACACTGCGTTGAGCACCCCGACAACTCTTTGCAAAGCACCGGCGGCGGGGGCGGGCGTCACCTGCTGGGCGCAGGTGGGAAGTGCGCTCTGATACCAGCTCTTCGCCTCTGATCCTTCCAGGCTGAGGATGCGCTTAGGGTTCTGCGGCCGCGAGCCAGGGCGTCCTGAGCGCTCCTCTCCCCCACCCCCACCCCACCCCATACTGGTGAAGTATCCTCCTCCCCAACAAGTTCCTCTGAACAACTCTCTCAGGTGTTTTTCACACCTGCATCGTTTTTACAAGTCCAAAGTGTGTCAGGCACTATATACTGTCCCTCACTCCCCAAACGTGCACAGAGGGCCATGCCCTGTGCTAAGCATAGGTGGCACCTTGACAAACAAGATACTCGTGGTCCCTGCAGGCTCCAGGGGCAGGAGGCAAGGTTAAATAACTCATGACCCAAGGAGCCACTTCATTGCAGGCATAACGGTGCTTGGGGGGGGGGGAGGGCGGAGGGTTCAGGACTGTCTCACCTGGTCTCCAGAGGAGATCTTCCAGGTAAGATGGATTTCTGTGTTACAGGTGAGGCCAGGGTGGTGGAGTGACTCCTCCAAGGTCACACAGCCGGGAGGTGGGCTCAGATTGGGACCCAGTTCTGCCAGGCTCCCAGAGGCCAGGAGGGTGCAAGGGTCCCAGAAAACCGGCTGCCAGACTGCAGACACAGCCCCCCACTCCCTCCCTGGCCAGATCCTGGGGAGCAGCTGCTTCTGAATTTCAGTGGGTTTGCCCACAGACACTTCTAGAGGTTAGACCCAGGCCCCCTGCAAGAGCTGCGTTTTCCTGGCAAGCAGACAGCACGCAGAGCCTTCACAGTCCCACCCAGATGGCCTTCCCCTGCCCCACCCCCACCTGCCCCTTTTATCAAATGGGTCCACCATCCTTCAGGAGAAAAGAGCCTCTGCAGTACAATGTGGCTGCCCCTGGGCAGCTAGAACTGCTATCCCCTTGCCAGGCCTCGGTTTCCCCCCCTATGCAGTGAGGGTCAGGCTGGACGCTCAGGCCTAGGTTTATCTGGTGTTAGAATCTTCTTCCCCTGCCTCTCATTGCTGTGAGGAAGACAGAGTCCTCAGTGGTCTGGACGTCCTGAGCTTCCCCAAGGTGACCGGTCTATGGAAGACCAAAACCACAGTGGTCTGGTGACTGTGGAGGCAAACTGGATTGTTGGCCACACACAGCTCACAGATGTCCCTTTGGGACAGAGATCCAGCCCATAGGGCCTGGTGTGGCTGGGAGGGTCACGGGCCAGGTTCCCTTTCCTCCACACTGTATCTGCAGCCCCTCCTTGAGCTGGTCTCCAAAGCCCACTGTGGGTAAATCATGGGGACTCTGGGCCAGACTACAGGTTCAAATCTCACTTTCAACCCTGGTGATGCCATTTTACAGCTGTGTGCCCCGGGTGGGGCAAATGGTTCATGTGCTCAGCTGCTAACCAGAAGGCTGGAGGTTCAAGTGCATCCAGAGGCACCTTGGAATAAGGACCTGGCAATCTACTTCCAAAAAATCAGCCACTGAAAACCCTGCGGAGTGCGGTTCTACTCTGACACAAATGGAGTTGCCGTGAAGTTGGAATCGACTGGACAGCAGCTGGTTCTGGGCCCTTGGGCAGGTGACGGAACTCACCCATCAGCGTCTCACCTCATCATTTGTAAAATGAGGATGGCAGCAGCGTACAGTCCTCGGTGGCTGTAGGACTGGACAGATGACTCAGTGCGGTGTCAGCAGCGCTCAAGGAGAGTTAGTCTGGTGGTGAGCGTTGGCCAGCCCCACCCGCGTTGACCCCCCACCAAGTGTAGAAGGGAGAATGGGTGAACAAACATTGACTGCACGCACATCAACCACCTTGCACAATACGGGACACGTTTACATTCAGTATCTCCTTAACCCTTGCAAGAACCCGGTTTCTACGCCCGTTTTATGGTTGGGGAAACTGGGGCCTAGACAGGGGTGCGATGTTCCCAGAGTCACACAGTTAATATGAAGCAGCACTGGACTCAAACATCTCTCTTGGAGGAAGGTCAGTGTCAGTTCATCAGAGAACAGCCTGGACCCTGGGCCCTGTGTCCTTGTGTAAAATCACAGACCGCTTTGTATCGGAGTCCCTGGCTGGTGCAAATGATTAAGTGCTTGGCTGCTAACTGGAAGACTGGCAGTTCAAGTCCACCCTGAGGTGTCTTGGAAGAAAGGTCTGGAGATCTACTTCTGAAAAATCAGCCACTGAAAACCCTATGGAGCACAGTTCTACTTTGACACACATGGGGTTGCCGTGAGTTGGAGTCAATGGCAGCTGGTTACTGGCTTATCTACCATAGCCGGCATATCCCCATTTTGGCCACAGGGGGGCAGCAGCGTCCCGGCCATGGCGGGACTTCGGCTGTGCGGCTGCCTCTCCTGTAAGCCACCAGACAGCAGGCCTAGAGCTCCAGACAACGGCGGGGTCGGCACAGAGGGATAAGGTGCGGGGCCTGAGGGCACTCAGATCTGAGACTGGGACCCAGACTCAGCCCTGCCACCTCCACTGCCTTGATGCAAATTCCGAAGGAAAAGGCTGGGATGGGTTGAGAGCTGGCAGGCGGCGGGGTTCCAGTCCCAGTTCTGTCTCTTGCTGTGTGACCTGGGTGACTCTGCGGCTCTCTGGGCCTCAGTTTCCCTGTATAATATGGTCCACATCAGGGGTTGCAAACTGATAATCTTCAATTTTGTTCAATCTGTGCAGTGTTGTTAAATAATGTTAAATGGGACACAAGGGAAAGATGAGTCCAAAGGACTAATGGACCACAACTACCACGGCCTCCCCCAGACTGAGTCCAGCACAGCTTAGATGGTGCCCGGCTACCACCACCACGGACTCTGACCAGGATCACAATAGAGGGTCCTGGACAGAGCTGGAGAAAAATGTAGAACAAAATTTTAACTCACAAAGAAAGACCAGATTTACTGGTCTGACAGAGACTGGAGAAACCCCGAGAATATGGCCCCCCGGACACCCTTATAGCTCAGTAATGAAGTCAATCCTGAGGTTCACCCTTCAACAAAAGATTAGACAGGCCTATAAAACAAAACAAGATTAAAGGGGCACACCAGCCCAGGGGCAAGGAAAAGAAGGCAGGAGGGGCAGGAAAGCTGGATGAATGGAAATGGGGAACCCAAGATCGAGAAGGAGGAAAGTGTTGAACACGTCTTGGGGTTGGCGATGAGTGTCACAAAACAATATGTGTATTAATTGTTTAATAAGAAACTAACTCTGTAAACCTTCATCTAAAGTACAACAAAAAGAAGTCTAGATTCAAATTCTCATAGAATCCATACTTTCTGGAGCCACTGAGGCTGGATGAACCCAAGAATTAAAAAAAAAAAAAGTTAATTGGTTGCCAACATTTAAAAATCAGATTTCATCCTCAAATTTGGATTCCTAGGCTTTCTTGAAAATTTCAGAAACTCTGGCAACGCTGGGTGGCTGCCTGTTTCTGCCACACTCAGGAGGCATTTGTCTTTGAGACCACTGGGAGCTCCCGGCATTGCTATCCTGTGTAACTGGGTGTCTTTGTTGGAGAGGCGCTATTCTGCACATTGAATGGTTCAGCAGCACCCCTAAGTTACAACAGGCAGACTGGGGTTTTAGGAGAATGGAAGCGTGTTAGTCCAACTTGGTCTCTGGGGCAGCAGATCAGGTCCCTGACCTGCCCAGAGGGGCTCCTGGGAGGGTATGCTGAAGGAGTGTCTGAGGTGGAGTAGCCCATGCCTGCCCCTATAGCTAAAGGCTCACAGCACTTGTTCTCACAGGGGAGATTTTGATCCCCGGGGGACATTCGGCAATGTCTGCAGACAATTTTGGTTGATTCCATACTCCCCGTGGGGTGGAGGCATTAACGAGTTTTAAAACTCAAATATAATTTTGTCCCTCTTGCTGCCCAATAGGGGCTTCTCTCTGCCTTCTTACTTTTTCACTTTTTTTCCCTGAAAGAAATTAGGCTGGTTCGGGCTTTATTATTTTTTAATGTTTAAAATTGTGACTGCATTATACATACAAGAGTGTATGTAACATATCCTTTTTTTAAGTTTCTTTTTTTTTTGTTGTGCTTTAAGTGAAAGTTTACAATTCAAGTCAATCTCTCATACCAAAATTTATACATACGTTGTTATGTGACCCTAGTTGCTCTCCCTGTACTGTGACAGCACACTCCTCCTTTCCACCCCGGATTTTCTGTGTCCATTCAGCCAGCTCCTGACCCTCTCTGCCTTCTCATCTCACCTCCGGACAGAAGCCGCCCATTTAGTCTCAAGAGAGTATGTGACATATCTGTTAAAGAATAATCAAATGTTCAGCCATGTGCTCACCACAGATAAAGAAATAGAGCATTGCTCTGGCCCTGGAAGTTCTCGCTACTGTAAATTTTGTGCTAACCATTTCTGTGCTTTTCTTTATAAATGGAATTCTTTATGGAAGTGGAATAATACTGTAAACATCCTATTGTGACTTGCTTCTTTCACTAGGCAGTGTGTTTCTGAAACTCATGTACATTGTTGGACAGGGCTGTGGTCGACTTAGTGTGGTTGTTGTATTCTATGGTGGGGATATTCCCCTTTCATTTATTCATTTTATTGTTGAGGGACATTTGGGTAGTTTCAGTTCAGGGCATCAGGAACAATGCTGCTGTTAATTTTCTTCTACGTACCTCCTGGCACACACGTGCAAGAGGTTCTCTACGGTACATGGCTAGGAGCGGAATTGCTGGGTCACAGAGTCTTTACATCTTCAGCTCTTCCAGGTAATGCCAAAATGTCTTCCAAAGTAGATGACCAAATTTACTCTTCCACCATCAGTGTGTTTGAAAATTCCCATCATTCCAAATCTTTGCTGATCCTCAGTTTTGTTAAACTTCTTAAATTTTGTCAAACTGGCAAATGTATAGTAATATCTCATTTGGCTTCAATTTGCATTTCCCTAATTTCTAATGAAGTTGATCATCTTTTCGTTTGTTTACAAGGCTTCTACTTCTATGAAATGCTTGTTTATTTATTTATTTTTTTAACCATTTGTCTATTAAGATGTTTACTTTTTCTTAGTGGTGCCCAGGGATTCTTTGTATATTCTGGACAATAATCCTTTGTCTGCTATATGCATTGTAGGCATCTTCTTCTCTGCGGCTTGTCTTTTTAATCTCTTTATGACATTTTGATTTTTTTAAACATCTTTAATGTAGTCAAATTTATCAACTTTTTCTTTACCCTTCTACCCAAGTCATAAAGATAGTCTCCTCTATTGTCTTCTTATATAAGTTGCCTCTTGTATAGTGTGAAGTAGGGATCCAATGTCATTTTTTTCCATATGGATATCCAACTGTCCCACTGTCATTTACTGAATAGTGATTTAAAAGGCCAGCTCCACTGTAAGTCAAGTCTCCACATATGCTTGGGTTTGTTTCTGGGCTCTATATTCAGTTGTATTAGTCTATTTGTCTCTGTAACAACATCTTCAAAACCTCGGTGCCATTAAGTCAATTCCAACTCATAGCGACCCTATAAGACAGAGTAAAACTGCCCCGTAGGATTTCCAAGGAGCAGCTGGTGGATTCGAACTGACAGCCTTTTGGTTAGCAGCCAAGCTCTTAACCACTGTGTCATCTTACTCCCTTAATTTTTATACGTTTGTATTATCATTGGTAGAACAAGTCCATTCCTTGTTCTTCATCTTTAAGAGAGTCTTGGCTATCGCCGAATGTTTTCTCTTGTATAAAAACTAGAACCAAACCCTTTGCTGTCAAGTCAATTGATTCATGGCGACCCCATGTGTTACAGAGTAGAACTGTTCCATAGGGTACTCCTGGCTGTAATCTGTATGGACCAAAACGGATGTCAGAAGAAGACTCTGAAACTTGCCCTTGAACGTACAGTAGCTGAAGCAAAAGTAACAAATGATGAAGTGAAAGAGCTAAACAGAAGATTTCAAAGGGCAGCTCAAGAAGACAAAGTATTATAACGAAATGTGCAAAGACCTGGTGTTAGAAACCAAAAGTGAAGAACACACTTGGCATTTCTCAAGCTGAGAGAACTGAAGAAAAAATTCAAGCCTTGAATTGTAATGTTGAAGGATTCTACAGGCAAAATATTGCACAACACAGGAAGCATCAAAAGAAGATGGAAGGAATATAGTCACCAAAAAGAATTGGTCAATGTTCAAGCTTTTCAGGGAGTAGCATATGATCAAGAACCAATGGTACTGAAGGAAGAAGTCCAAGCTGCCCTGAAAGCATTGGCAAAAAACAAAGACTCCAGGAACTGACGGAATACCAATTGAGATCTTTCAACAAACAGATGCAGCATTGGAAGTAATCACTCCTCTATGCCAAGAAATTTGGAAGACAGCTACCTGGCCAACTGACTGGAAGAGATCCATATTTGTGCCTATTCCCAAGAAAGGCAAGTCAACCAAATGTGGAAATTATCAAACAATATCATTAATATCACACACAAGTAAAATTTTGCTGAAGAGCATTCAAAAGTGGCTGCAGCAGTACATCAACAGGGAACTGCCAGAAATTCAAGCCGGATTCAGAAGAGGACTTGGAACGAGGGATATCAATGCTGATGTCAGATGGATCTTGGCTGAAAGCAGAGAATACCAGAAAGATGTTTACCTGGGTTTTATTGACTATGAAAAGGGGTTCGACTGTGAGGATCATAACAAATTATGGATAATATTGTGAAGAATGGGAATTCCGGAACACTTAATTGTGCTCCTGAGGAACCTGTACATAGATCAAGAGGCAGTCTTTTGACCAGAACAAGGAGATGCTGAGTGGTTTAAAGTTAGGAAAGGTGTGCGTCAGGGTTGTATCCTTTCACCAGACCTATTCAATCTGTATGCTGAGCAAATAATCTGAGAAGCTGGACTATATGAAGAAGAACGGGGCATCAGAATTGGAGGAAGACTCATTAACAACCTGCGATATGCAGATGACACCACCTTGCTTGCTGAAAGTGAAGAGGACTTGAAGCACTGACTGATGAAGACCAAAGATCACAGCCTTCAGTATGGATTACACCTCTACATAAAGAAAACAAAAATCCTCGCAACTCGACCAATGAACAACATCATGATAAAGAGAAAAAAGATGGAAATCATCAAGGATTTCATTTTACTCGGATCCACAATCAACACCCATGGAAGCAGAAGTCAAGAAATCAAAAGATGCATTGCACTGGGCAAATCTGCTGCAAAAGACCTCTTCAAAGTGTTGAAAAACAAAGATGTCACCTTGAAAACTAAGATGTGCCTGACCCAAGTCATAGTGTTTTCAATCGCCTCATATGCATGTAAAAGCTGGACTATGGATAAGGAACACCGAAGAAGAAGAATTCTGGTGTCAGTGAAGAATATTGAATATCCCATGGACTGCCAAAAGAAGGAACAAATCTGTCTTGGAAGAAGTACAACAAGAATGCTCCTTAGAAGCAAGGATGGCAAGACTTCGTCTCATATACTTTGGACACGTTATCAGGAGGGCTCAGTCCCTGGAGAAGGACATCATGCTTGGTAAAGTAGAGGGTCAGCAAAAAAGAGGAAGACCCTCAAGAACATGGATTGACACAGTGGCTGCAACAATGGGCTCAAGCATAACAAAGATTGTGAAGATGGTGCAGAACTGGACAGTGTTTCATTCTGTTGTACCTGGGGTCTCTATGAGTTGGAATCAACTCGACGACACCTAACAACATGGACTCAGACGTATCAAAGATTATGGAGATGGTGCAAGACCGAGCACCGTTTCGTTTTGTTGGTCACCATGAGTAAGAGCCGACTTGAAGGCAACGAACAACAACAGGTCTCCTATCACCATCATCTGCCTGCAGAAGCCATGGGATCTGTGCCCCAGTGAACTGTTTCCTCCCCAGGTAGGACATACAGCTTGCATCCTGGAATCTCCCTTCTCCAGCAGCCTGGGGAGTCTCCTTGCCTTTCTCCTGTTTCCTGTATTACATAATTTCCTCTTGGTTTGCCCATTCATTATGGTGAACTACCTTCTCTAGTAATCTCCCAAGAAAGAGTATAAGGGAAGTAAATGTTTCATGACTTTGCATGTCTAAAAAAAAAATCTTCATTTATCTTCACATTTGATTGTTAGCTTGGCTGGGTAAAAAAAAAAAAAAAATCTAGGTTGGAAATACTTTTCCTTCAGCATTTCACAAGCCTGGCTCCCATGCCTGCTAGCTGCCAGTGTTCCTGTCAAGAAGTCCAAAGCTATTCCTGATCCTCATGTGTGACCATTTTCCTCTCCCTGGAAGCTTGTGGAGTCTCCTCTTGGTCCCAGTGTCTCAAGCTTCATGATGATGTGTCCTGGAATGAGTCTCTTTTTATGCATCATAGAGGGCACTTAGTGGGCCCTTGCAATCTATAAACTTTAGGTCCTTTTGTTCTGAAAACTACCTCAAATTGTTGATGAATTCATTCCTTCCGTTTTACATTTTATCTCATCTGTCTTTCTGGAACTTCTATTAATTGGACATCAGACCTCTTGGAGTATTCCTTTTTTTTTTTTTTGTTCTATTTTCCAGCTCTGTCCTTTTCCTCTGCTTCCGAGGATATTTCCTCAAATTTATCTTCCAACTCTTCTACTGAATTTTTAAAATCTCTGCTATTTTGTAAATTTCCAAGGGCTCTTTTTTTTTATTCTCTGAACATTTATTTTTTGCAGGGTCCTGTTCTTGATTCATGGATACAATGTCTTCTTTCTCTGAGAATGTCGATGAAAGCCTTATTTAATTTTTTTTTCTTCTACCTCCAAACAGTCTTTATTTGCTACAAGGTGCTTTCCTCTGACGGTTGTTTGTTTGGCTTCACCTTTCACGTGTGCTGCGCTTGTTCGTGTCTGGTCATCCTTGGCAGTCTGCTCACAGGAACTAAGAGCTGATTGGTCTTTCTGAGTGTGTGGGTGGGGTCTGGCAATGTTAGCTTCCCTGAGAGTCATTTGGCTGGGATGTTTAGTTTGGGAATTGTTAATTTCTATATTTAAAGATCTTTCCCCTTGTCTGGTCATATCGCCCAGAGAAAGCGCTTCCAATTTCTTGCCTGGAGGTTGAAGGCCTGGCTGTTAGTGTTCTAGGACCAAAAAAAGACTCATTACCATCAAGCTGATTCCCACTCATGGTAACCCCATGTGTTACAGAATAGAACTGCTCCATAGGGTTTTTCTTGGCTGTAATGTTTACAGAAGCAGATCACCAGGATTTTCTTCTGCGGCACCACTGAGTGGGTTCGAACCGCCAACCTTTAGGTTAGTAGACGAGCACAAACCGTTTGTGCCACACAGGGACACCTTCTAGGACACAAGTGGGGGGGAAAAGTCTGGATTTCTCAACATCCCATGAACATACATCCAGAATGGTATTTCCAAGTCCTCCACTGGGCCTCATGTGCACCTGTCTCGCCTCGCAGAGTATCAACCCTCTGCCTCCTCCAAGGAGCACTTGTGGCCTGGAGTTGGGGAGAAGACACTGGGTTTTTGCTATTCCTTGAACAGATGATCAGTCAGGCCTCCTCATTTTAGCCAAGCCCTGTTCACAGCCACTTCCAGAGGCGCCTGGAGCAGTCCATCCCCAAGCCTTTAAGGGATCCATGATGTAAGTTGGGTAGGGTCTTAACTTTCCTCACCCTCAGCTTAGGGTTTGGTGGCCTCACTCGCTGTCCATCTGCTTTGCAGCTCCCTGAGTTTGAGTCCTCCGTTTCCTCTCCCACCCTCTCCGTTCTTCTGAGTTAATGGCTTTGTGAGAAGTCCGTTTGTTGTCTTTTTTAGCAGGTTTTGGGGAGGGTGCATGGAGTCCCTAGGTGGTGCAAACAGTTGAGCACTCAACTACTAACAAACAGATTGGCAGTTTGAACCTACCCAGAGGTGCCTCAAAAGAAAGGCCTGGTGATCTGCTTCTGAAAAGTTCACAGTCTTGAAAACCCTAAGGAGTAGTTCTACTCTGCACGCAAGGGGTCGCCATGAGTCAGAATCAATTGGATGGCAATTGGTTTGGTTTGAGGAGGGAGTAAAGGAGAAGCAGGTGTCGAATCTGTTGTCTATACTGGAAGCCCATGTTTATTTCTTTAAATGTCTGCCTGGCCCACTAGCCTGTGACCTTCTTCAGGACAAGGAGCAAGTCCAGTTCATTTCCAAGGAGCAGGCACAGGGCCTGGCCTTAGTAAACACTGGTTTGATGCTTTAAAAGAAAAAGCAAGGTTGACTTTACCACAAGGAGTCCATAAGATGGTATAGGAAACACCATACCTCAGTCCAGAAGATTGAGTTCAAATCCCAGTCCTGCTACTGATCTGCTGGAATTTAGCAAGTCATTTTATTTTTCTATGTCTCTGTTTCCTCATCTGCAGAATGAGTATAACCAGATGACCTCACCAAGTTGATATAAAACAGAAGTAAGAAAATTTGCGTGTGAGTACTCAGGGAACATGAAACTACATTAAAGGTGTCTATAGTTAGTAATACTAAGAGTAAGATTGCAATATTAATAATGGTCATTGGGAGAAAGAATACAGGATTGGAGGTCAGAAGAGCTGGGCTGGAATCCAGCTTCTGCCATTGACTGTTTTTAGTGACTTTAATCATGTCTCTTTCCCAGTCTTTTCCTCCTCATCCTCCTTATCCTCCTTGTCTTCTTCTTTACAGTTCTTCCTCCTCCTCCTCCTCTTCCTTCATCGTCATGACCTTCATCATCGTCATCATGACCAATGATCATCATCATCATTACCACCACCAGCACCATCATTATTACCATCATCATCTCGTAAGCATCGATACAACAACACAAATGCAGCAATTATCATAGAATGATCACTTAGCATGCACTAGGAAGTTGCTGAACACTATAATTATGTATAACTACATATGTCATTTTATTGGATTGTTACTACAACTCTAGGAGGTAGGTTCATCATCATCATCCATGTTTTACAGCAGAAAACGGAGGCTCAGGTTAAGCGACTTGCTCAAGGTCACACAGCTGTGAAGAGGTGGGGAGGCCTCAAACCCGATTCTGTCTGACTCACAAACTTGATTTCACTGTCCCACGGGGCTCTGGGGCTGCTTAGCTTCAATAATTTGTGATTCTTCACGAGCGTGAGGCCACATGTTCGGGGGCTGAGAAGGCTTCTCACATTATAACTTCTGAGTATTTCCTTTCTGACCCTCGTTTTCACTGGTTTTACACTGTGAATGTCTTAAGGTGTTTTTTTCGTAAAGTTAAAACACATTTTCCCAAGGTTGGCCGGATCAGACGTAGGCTTTTAGACAATGTTTGGCTTGGCACAGCTTCCAAATGTCTCCCAGTCACTGTTGCTTTCTATTTCTTTTTGCCAAGACCGAGATCAGAAATAACTCAGCTGTGAAAAAAAAAAATATATATATATATATATACATGTATATATACATACACACACACACATATATATATAAGTTTGCTGGCAGTCCTTGAAGAAGATGAATTGCTGGTGGGTTATTTTTCCCCCTTGAGTCAGAAGTGTGAAGGTAGGTGGGAGAAGGAGCAAGGTTTTGAAAGACTCATGTATATTTAGGCATCAAGATTAGTTCCATTTTAAGAAAGATGAGGGTTGAGGCTTCCGTGCACCGTCAGACAGACCAGCTTATTCTCTGCCAGGCTCTTGACGCCCATTGGGTGGACCTTATGGTTATGGCTGCTAAAATACACAGGCCCCAAATTTGGCTGGTGTGGTCCCAACTGGCAAGAAGTATTTTCATTTTGTGGCAGTGAAACTTTTCTTACCGGTCAATTTGGAAGCTTTCTATGACCATATCCTCGTTGAAATGTGCTCCTGAGTACAGAGGTGAAGCCATGATTAATAACTGTTGACGTGCAAATGTACTGCACAAATGCTTTTCTTTCTCCCCAACATCTAGGAGACAGACCAGAGGCGTAGGGCACTGGCTGTACTTGAAATTCATAAATTGTGCAGATAAAGTAGGTTATATGTTATAATGAGGACTCATTCATTTATTCATTCATTTGTTCAACTTTCTCCACACATTTCTCAAGTGCCTTCATTGTTTCGTGGCCATGTCAGGATTGAGAACACCTAGCTTCTCCTGCTCCTTGTCATGGAGAAGCCAGATGTCTGGAAGGGAAGACGACACAAAAACAAAACAAAGAAAACTCACACATATAATTACAGCATGCTGAGGAGTGTTAAAAGAGAAGACTAGGCTCTAGAAAGTTCTTAGAACTTCTGTCTCTGGCAATCTGCCAGATTAGATACCTAAAATGACACCCCTGATTAAAATAACTAAAATTCTGCATAAAATTTTTAAAATCTTTTTACACATTGCTAAGTTGATGTGAAAGTAAGAAAATAATGGAGTCCCCCCAAAAAGTGAAGAAAGGAGCCATGGGAGATACTGAGCTTCTGCTTTTGTAGTTGCATGATGCAGGAGATAAAGTCTAGGCTCTGCCCAAACAGAATCTAATAGGAGATCCCTTCAAACTAGAATCTTAAAGAGCTATGTCCAGAGTGTAGGGGAAAATGAAAATTAAATCCTACAAGGCAGAAAAGAACAGGGAGGAAACTTGCCTGTCTTGACCTATTGGGTTGAGAGAAAAAAAAAAAATTCCCTTGAGAATTTGTAATCACAAGCTGGACCTCACATGATTTTCAGTTTGATTTCATGCTACTGTGTGGTCCCAAAAAACTCAAGTACAGAATTTAATTTAAAGCAACCCCTGCTTGATAGTGCCCTCAGTCAACTGGTAGAAGCAAACTCTAAACCTCACTTGAGGAATTAAACTAGAATGTTAGCCTTATAGAATTTCCGCAAGTAAAATTACAAAGAAAATGAGCAGCTCACGGTGAAAAAACAAACAAACAAAACCCCAACAACTTCACAAGGAAAAAAGGAAGGACCAGCAGAAACAAGAGAGAGTAAAAACAGACCCTAAAAGTCCTCAGATTTGAAATGATCTTATGCAGGATACAAATTTAAAATGATAATTTTATGTTTTTAAGAAAATAAAAGACAAACTTGAAAATATGAGCAGTGAATATGATACTGTAAAGAACAACCAGATTTCTAAAAAATCAAACAAAACATATAGAAATGGAAAATATATAATACTTGAAATGTAAAATTCAGTGAACAGATTGAACAGCAGATTAGATATAGCCAAAGAGAGGATTTGTAAATGAGAAGATAGAGCCAAATGAATTATCCAGAAGGATAAAATAAGAGGGTCTGATGCACATATATTCAGCGATAACGGCTGATAATTTTCTTAATTTGTTGTAGATACCAAACCTCAGATCCAGGAAGCCCAGCAAATCCCAAGCAAGGTAAATAAAAAAAAATTTACATCTGGACCTCATAGTGAAATTGCAGAACATCAAAGAAGTAGAGATGTTAAAAGCATCAGAGAGAAAAGATTATCTGCAAGGCATCAGTAATTAGATGGATAGCTAATTTCTCAGTATCATCAACGCAGGCTAGAAGAGAGTGGGATTATATCTTCAATGTGCTGAGAAAAAAATTGTCAACTTAGAGCTCTATACTATCCTTTAAGAATGAGGGTAAAACAAAGACATACTTAGATAAAGAAAGAATGTGAGCTTTAACTACCAAAATATCCTCACTAAAGAAAAGTCTAAATGTAATATACTTCAGGCAGAATAAAAATTATTCCAGAAGATAGACTAGACATGTAAGAAGGAACAGTGGGCAAAGACATGGGTAAATATTTGGGGGAAAACTAAGCAAACATGGACTGTGTGACTCCACAATAATAATGTCTAATTTGTGGTTGGAAAAAAAACAAGCTAGAAATAAAACACTGGACAAAAACACCATATAATTTGGGAGAGGAAAGTCAAAATTAAAGTTTTCAAATCCTTTCAATTATTTGGGGGGAGGTTTAATATGTTGATTAAGTTTAGACTTTATTAGCTAAGTGTTCAGTGTTAAAAATAGCTAGGGTAAACATTAAAAGGCTAGTCATAGAATTCATAAATTCTAAACAATTAGAAAGAAAAAATAGGATAGATAAAGAGAAGAAAAATTTGCAAATGATTCAAAAGAAGGCAAGAAAGAGGGCTGAGGATAGGAGAAGTAGAATAAATAGAAAATATAAGATCATAGAAATTAATCTAAACATATAAGTTATCAGTAACATATGTAAAAGCACTAAACTCTTCAGTTAAAAGATGATTATCAGACTAGATTTTCAAAAATTGAGATTCTGTACGAATTATAAGAGATGTACCTCAAATATAAGGACACAGGACTATTGCAAGTCAAAGTATAAAAAAAGGCAAATACTAACTAAAAGAAAGCGGCTGTAGCTGTATTAACATAAGATAGGTTAAGGCGATCACCTTATATGCATGCAAAAGCTGGATAATGAATAAGACCGAAGAATTGATGCCTTTGAATTATGGTGTTGGCAAAGAATATTGAATATACCATGGACTGCCAGAAGAATGAACAAGTCTGTTGGAAGAAGTACAACCAGAGTGCTCCTTGGAAAGGAGGATGGCAAGACTTCGTCTCATGTACTTTGGACATGTTATTAGGAGGGACCAGTCCCTGGAGAAGGACATCATGATTGGTAAGACAGAGGATCAGATAAAAAGAGGAAGACCCTCAACCAAATAGATTATACAGTGGCTGCAACAATGGGCTAGAACATAGCAACGATTGTGAGGATGGGGTAAGACCAGGCAGTGTTTCGTTCTGTTCTACATAGGGTAGTTATGAGTCAGAACTGGCTAGATAGCACCTAACAACAACAACAAGGCAGATAAGCATTAGGAGAGATAAAATGGTCATTAGTTAATGATAAAAAGTTCAATTCATAGGAAAATGATAACAATTCTCAATTTGTATACAACCAATAGCATAGTGGCAAAATATACAGCAAAAATTAACAGAACAGTAAGGAGGATAGACATATCCACCTTCATAGTGGGATTTTGTAGGCCATCTCACTCAGTAACTGATAGATCAAGCAGACAAAATCAGTGAAGTTACAGAAGATATAAGGAACACAATTACAAGTTCAATCTAACCAACATATGTAGCACATGATGTTGGGTTCCGTCGAGTCAATTCTGACTCATAGTGACCCCATGTAACAGAGTAGAACTGCTCCATAGGGTTTTCTAGGCTATAATCTTTATAGGAGCAGATCACCAGGTCTTTCTCCCATGGAGCCGCTGCGTGGGTTTGAACCACCTACCTTTCGGTTAGCAGCCAAACACTTAACGGTTGCACCACCAGGCTCCTTATGCAGCACATGGAACTCTCAAATTGGGGGAAACATCCTTTTAAAACAACACGTAGAACATTTATACAATTGACTACATGCTAGACTATAAAGGTAGCCTCAACAAATTTCAAAGATTAATGTTGGGAACTCAACTCTGAGTTGGAGGTTAGGGTGCAGGAAGCTTATTAGGGAGTGCTCTTAGAACCAGCACCGTGGAAGGGAGGGGAAGGAAGAAGGTTTGTACTAAGGGAGAAGTTGAGGTGCAATGCAGTACCAATGGAAGCCTCAGCCAACTCCATGGGGTGCTCTGGAGGTGGACCAGTCTTTCAGAGTTGTCCTTAGTTGGAGTGAGGAGATGGGCCTTTATATCCCTCATTAGTCGGTCACTGGATACAGGCTGCCCATTGAAGGCGCCATAACATTGGACAATGCAATCCTCAATAAAAAGGCTGACAGCTGAGGACTGCCTTCTACCAGCACTCCTAGCAGCTGGGGAAATAAGTCCTTCATTCTTGAAGAAAAATCTCATACTTTCAGGAATTTAAAAACAGACATCTAAACAGCCCACAGGCCAAAAAAAAAAAAAAAACCATAACTAAATTAGAAAATACTTAGAACTAACCAATAACAAAAATCTTTTTATCAAGACTTGTGAGATGCAACCAAAGCAGTACTTAGAGGAGAGTTTATAATCTTAGATAGTCATATGAGCAAATAAGAAAGGTTCAAGGTTAATGAGCTAAGCATTCAACTTAAAAAGTTATAATAAGAACAGCATGAGAAACCCAAAGACAGGAGAAGGAATAAAATAATGAAGATAAGAGCAGGAACTAATGAAATACAAAACGTACAGTAGAGAAGATGACCAAAGACAAAAGGTGGTTCTTGGAAAAGATTAAAATAATAGACAAATACCTTACAGCATTAACCAAAGTAGAAGAGACAGCACAAATGAACGATATTAGGAATAAAAGAAGGGACATAATTATAGATGTTGTGTAGATTTAATGGGTAATATAAGAACATTATAAATAACTATGTCATTACATTTGAAGTTTTAAATGAAACTGGCAAATTACTAGAAAAACACAACTGATCAAAACTGACTCAGGAAGAAATAGAAAACCTGAATGGGCTTATGATTACTAAATAAATTAATATTGAAGAATCTACCCATAAATAAAACATTAGTTCCAGATGGAATAATAGGTAAATTCTACTAAACATTTGAAGAACAGATCATTTCAATTTTAGCCAAATTTCTACTCCAGAATGGAGAAACACAGTCAACATCTCCCATTTACTTTATCAGGCTAGCATAAGGTTGATACAAAAATCAGACAAGAATAGTACAATAAGGAAAATTTTCAAGTTAATCTCCCTTATGAACATAGATGCAAAAATCCGTTAGAGATACTAGCACAGTGAATTCAGCAATAACAATTGAAAGACATAATACATCATGATTAAGTTGGATTTGTTTTAGGAATGCCTGATAGGCTTATGATTAGGAAATCAATTCACATAATTCATCAAATTAACAGTTTAGAGAGAAAAACTATATAATCATTTCAATAGATGAAAAAAAAATTGTTCAATAAAATTCACCATCCATTCATTATAAAAATTCCTTGCACAACTGGAGGTGAAAGGAACTAACTTAACTTGATAAAGGGAATTAAAAAAATGTTGTTGTTGTTAGGTGCCTTCGGGTTGGTTCAGAATGAAACACTGCCTGGTCCTGCATCATCTTCCCAATCAATGCTATACCATTGTTGCAGTCCGTCAATCCATCTCATTGAGGGTCTTCCTCTGTTTCGCTGACCTTCTGCTTTACTAAGCATGATGTCCTTCTCCAGGGACTGGTCCCTCCTGTTTTGTTTAACAAACCTTGAAGCACTATTTGCCTGTGTACATTTTATAAAAATAAAAGCTAAAAATAAAGAAAAGAAATAAACACCGTCCCCCAGATGCTAGACAGAGCCCACAGGCCTGGTCTGCCAGGCAGGAACCTGGAGGCCGGGAAACGTTGCTATATTTTTTGTTTCCCCTCATGCCTCCACCTTTGACCTGGTAGACACTCTTGGCTCTTGGGCACCATCGGGGGCCATATCCCTGTGTGAGTTATGGCCCCGGATTGGTTGAAAATCCCACCAGGGAACTGTCCACTGCCCAACCCCATCTGTGCCAATCTTCCTGCTCATTCAGGGGCTGCTGGGATTGACGTATTGATGTCGATCGCAAATGAGATCTCCCCCACCCCCGGCTGTTCCCCCACCTCCACCAGGCCCCTCATCCCAGACCAGCACTCCCTAAAAGGAGCTGGGCTGCCAAGGCTGTCCTCACACATGCTAATGACGTGGGCACTGACACACCCGGCCTTCAAGAGACCCCCTCAGCACCTGAGGTCACAGGGGCAAAGTAGAATCTTTCCAGTGGGGCTGCTTAGGGACACCAGGGTCCTTCTCTTTGTTGCCCCACCCCAGCCCAGATGGGACTCCTTGCTCCTGCCCCTTCCCCCTGATTCCCACCACACTGATTCACAGACCAAAATCAAAAAGCACCAAACCCGATGTTGTCGAGTCAATTCCGACTCACGGTGACCCCATGTGTTACAGGGTGAAACTGCTTTATAGGGTTTTCTTGGCTGTAATCTTTACGGGAGCAGATCACCAGGTCTTTCTTTTGTGGAGCCACTGGGTGGGTTTGAACCGCCAACCTTTAGGTTAGTAGTTGAGTGCAAACTGTCTGAACCACCCAGAGATGACTCACAGACCACAGCAGGTCATTTGCGACTGAGTATTGGGCATTGCAGCATATACATCACACACGCACACAGCACACACGCCTCTTCCTCTTCATGTCAAACTCAACAACTAAAGCTGCTGTTGAACAAAGCAATTCCCTTCCTATGGGGGAATTTCAGGTGCTGGAGGAACACTTCTTTCTCTCCTAGCTATAATATTTCTGTATCGTCTAATCCAGGAGCCCTGGTGGTACAAACGGTTAAGCCCTGTGCTGCTAACCAAAAGGTTGGCGGTTCAAACCCACCCAGCTGCTCCACGAGAGAAAGACCCCGACATCTGCTTCTGTAAAGGTTACATCCCAGAAAACCCTATGGAGCAGTTCTACTCTGTCACATGGGGTTGCCATGAGTCGGAATCAACTCCACAACAACATCGTCTAGTGTTCTCTCTCAGCCTGAGCAGCCTCTCACCTAGCAGCATTAATACTTCCTGTCTCTGTCCTAGGGTTCCTGTGAGGGCCAAAGGAATCCCGTAGGCTGGGTGTTTTGGGAAATAAATGAGTAAGAAATCCGAAGACTATTTTGAGAAACATGAGGAATCAGCTGTCTCAGATGTTAAAATAGATGATCAAATTCCGCTGATCAGATGACAGAGCAGGCAAATGAATGGAGCCAAAAGGAGAACAGAAAAGAACATTAAATAATATTTTAGTATATGCCAAAGTTGTCTTCCCTTGGCAAAAAAACAATGGAAGGAGTAGCAAATTTAAAAAAGTCAGTTTAGTTCAGCCATTGTGACAAACAGTTTGGCAATTCTTTCAACAAAGAACTACCATATGACCCAGCAATCCCAATCTTAGGTGGTGGTGGTGTTCTCAGTTGCCACCAAATTGATTCTGAGTCACGGTGACCCCATGTGTTACAGAGCAGAACTGTGCTCCCTTGGATTTTCTTGGCTGTGATCTTAATGGAAGCAGCTCATCACCAGGTCTTTTCTTCCACAGCACCAATGGGGAGGTTCGAACTGCCAACCTTTAGGTTAGCAGCTGATCACAAACTGTTTGTGTCACCTAGATGTGTATGCAAGAAAAGTGAAGGCAGGAATGCAAACAGAAACCTGCACACCAATGTTCATTACAACACTTTTCAAAATAGCCAAAAGGTGGAAACAGTAAATGTCCATCAACAGATGAATGGACAAACAAAATGTGGTATATACGTAAAATGGAATATTGCTCAGCCATAAAGAAAAATGCAGCCCTGATGGATGCCACAACACGGATGAACCTGAAAACATTATGCTGAATAAAATAAGTCAATTGCAAAAGAACAACTACTGCATGATCTCACATATATATAGCAAATATATAGAAACCAAAGATTATTAGTGATTAGCAAGGGTGTGAGGGAAGGGGAGAGGGAGAATTTTTGCTTAGGGGGCAATGAATTTACGTTAATGGGGGTGGTGGAATAATTTAGAAAAGGATAGTAATCATGGTTGCACAACTTGAAGAATGTAATCAATATCACTGGATTGTACGCGTAGAAATTGTTGAATTAATGTAAGTTTTGTTGTGTGTATTTTCACCATAATTTAAAAAAAAGAGAAAAAAAAAACAATTAAAAAATCAGTTGAGATATATTCCATAGACTAGAAAATAAGTTATTTATAAAGCAAATCAAATCCCAGGAGGCTGGCCAAAAATATAAGTGAATATTAACCAGATCTCTGGAGCAGTGAAAACTTCCATACTTTAAAAATCATTGAGGAGCTTCCTCCGCCATCTTGGTGTGTACAGCTGCCTCCCATTCTTACCATGTCTTCTCATAAGACAGTAATAAGAGATGCCTGGCCAAGAAACAAAAGCAGAGTCATCCCATTTCCCAATGGATTCAAATGAAAACTGGAAATAAAATCAGGTTCCACTCCAAAAGGAGACAGTGGAAAAGAACAAGGCTGAGACCATCAGGAACGGCACATGTGATGGCACTCGTACTTATGCTCTGTCACATTCACTAGCATCTTACCATTTCAGGTTGAAAATCTCGCCACTACGTGAACAATGGAACATTTTGTATTGGGAAAATGTTGATTTCTTCCTTTATTTTTACGCTTCTGCATTAATAGGTTGATTCGGTGATAAATATGTGAGACCTTTTCTTTGAGACAAAAAGTCATTGAGGAGATTTTAAAAAGGGAAAAGAGAACTGATTTGATTGTATAAAAAGATCTTCTATACCATACCACTAAAACAAAAAACATGAGGGAAAATAGACTGACAACCAGAAGAATGGCAAAGGGTTAATATCAATAATCTACGAAGAAACTTCTGGCAGTCCATGGCATATTCAATATTCTTCACCAACACCTTAATTCAAAGACATCAACTCTTCTTCAGTCCTCCTTTCTCATTGCCCAACTTTCACATGCATATGAGGTGGTTGAAAATACCATATAGTCCTCAAAGTGACATCTTTGCTTTTCAACACTTTAAAGAGGTCTTTTGCAGCAGATTTGCCCAATGCAATACGTTGTTTGATTTCTTGAATGCTGCTTCCATGGGTGTTGATTGTGGGTCCAAGTAAAATGAAATCCTTGACAACTTCAATCTTTTCTCCATTCATCATGATGTTGGTTATTAGTCCAGTTGTGAGAATTCTTGCTTTCTTTACGTTGAGGTGCAATCCATACTAAGGCTGTAGTCTTTGATCTTCGTCTGTAAGTGCTTCAAGTCCTCTTTGCTTTCAGCAAGCAAGGTTGTGTCATCTGCATATTGTAGGTTGTTAATGAGTCTTCCTCCAATCCTGATGCCATGTTCTTCTTCATATAGTCCAGCTTCTCGGATTATTATGGTGTTGATGAAGAATGTTGAATATACCATGGACTGCCATAAGAACAAACAAATCTGTCTTGAAGAAATACAGCCAGAATGCTCCTTAGAAGCATGGATGGTGAGATTTAGTCTCACATACTTTGGACATGTTATCAGGAGGGACCAGGCCCTGGAGAAAGACATCATGCTTGCTGAAGTAGAGGGTCAGCAAAAAAGAGGCAGACCCTCAACAAGATGGATTGACACAGTGGCTGCAACAATAGGCTCAAACATAGCAATGATTGTGGGGATGGCTCAGGTCTGGGCAGTGTTTCAATCTATTGTACACAGGGTCGCTATGAGTCAGAACTGACTCAACGGCAACCAGCAACAACAACATGAAGAAACTATGCTCACTGGTAGGAAAAGCCCTAAACCAACAGGGCTTTTATTTTCTTTTAATTTTTGGAACTTGACGAAATGATACCAAATTTCATCTAGAAAAATAAACAAGTGAGATGAACCAAACCAAACCCATGGACATCAAGTGGCTTCCAAGACATAGTGACCCTATAAGACAGAGTGTAACTACCCTATCGCGTTTCCAAGGTTGTAATCCATATGGAATCAGACTGCCCTATCTTTCTCCCAAGGGACGGCTGGTGGGTTTGAACCACCGATCTTTTGGTTAGCAGCTGAGTGCTTAACCACTGTGCCACCAGAGCGCCTCATGTGAGACTAGCCAGGGAAATCTGATGAAAAACAAAAGCAATGAAGGAGAGCTGGCTCTAGCAGATGTCAAAACGTACTATAAAAGTACAATGATTTTAAAAGTTTAGTACTGGAAAAGAAAGACAACTCAGTCCAGACCAGAGAGCAGAACTTGCAAAAACAGATGTGGGAATTCAGCATGTGAAGGAGGAAAAAGAAAAAAAGGATACATTTCATATCAGAGGGAAATGACGTGTTATTTAAAGGGTAGTGTTGAGATAACTGGGTAGCTAATCATCTGGAACAAATAAAGCTGAATCTCTACCTCATCTCTTATACCAAGATAAATTTCATACGGGTTTAATATTTAAACCAAAGAATTGAACCATAAAAAGTCTCAAAGAAAACATAGGTGAATGTATTCATCATCTTGGAAAAAAAAGACCTTTCTAAGCAGGATACGGAACCCAGAAGCCATAATAAAATTCACTGGGGGAAATCAATGAGTGAGAAACCCAAAGAATATTTTGAAAAGGATGAAAAATAAGCCCTCTCTGATATTAAAAATAGATGATAAATGGAGAGCAGAGGAACAATCTTTTCTACATAAAATAATTTAACACAAGATAATGAAAAATGAACAAGGGGGAAGAATGTCAAATAAATGAAGTTGGGACATCACGTTAGAAAAAACATAAGGTAAGGGTGAGGCCAAGATGGTGGAGTAGTCAGATGCTTCCTGTGGCCCCTCTTACAATAAAGACCCCCCCAAAAAAAACAGGTGAATCGATGCTATATGACATTCTAGGAGCCCTGAATATCAAAAGCAAAGTTGAGAAATTGGACTGAGTGGCAGAGGGAGGGAGAGACGGTTTGGAAGCAGTGAGGAGTTGCCAGACCTGACCTGGTGGGAGCTGGTGCCCTTCAGGCAGGATTGGCTCATGTGGAAGGTGAGGCAAGCAGTGGCACTCAGGAGGCATTTTCCACATCAGGAGAGACCCAGTGGCAAAGAGTCTACTCGGGCATCCAGAACCAGCGAAAAGTAGTGCTCAATCAGCAAAAGATAAGTACTTGTGTCTGGCCTGCTGCCCGGATCAAAAAACACCCACTTTGGGAAACACCTCTCTCCCATTTACCTCCCCACTCCCTGCTCTGCACAGGGTTCTGGGCCGGCTTCGGCAATTGCTGAGTCCCCTGGGCCAGAAGTAGGACCCATCATGCGCCCAGAGCCATTCTCCCAGCCTTGGAGAGGGAGCAAATTAACAAGAAAGGAAAAAATAATCTGCCAGCTCCCCTAAGCCAGGAACTCGGCGTAGGCACAGCTCCTTTGCCTAGGCACAGACATAAGAGGTCCGCGGGCTTCGAATGCCTTTCACCCCTGCATAGACCCGTGTGGGCCCATTTCAACAGCATAGGCCCTCATTACCACAGTACAACAGGATATATACCTGAAGTCTAACTTCAACTGTTTCAGCTATATGGTGAGGTGGTAGGTTCATGACATTTGACACTGCTCTGCTCATTAAGCAGTGTCCTCACCTACCCACATCAGAGGCCTGAGAACTAGTGGCTCCACCCATGCCAAGTAGCTACCCATGACAGAGGTCCAAGAATAAGTGGTGCCCCCCAGTCCTTACAGCCAACAGCATTAGGTGCTCATAGTCCGGCTGCAAAACCCACCCACCTATGCACTCTAGGGAACAGGGACACGCTTTCCTCCCAGACACTGACGGGCAGCCGTCAGCCCCCTGCCTTGCTCAGCATGTGACCCCCTAGTGCAGCCAGATACCTGTGCCTACTCCAATCACTCATGCCTGTCTAGGACTGTAGGTGAGAGACTGCACCACACACTTGGTGACCAACTACCTGGACACCTGAGCTGAATTCATACAAGAAAAGTAAACAGACTCCTGGGCTCACATACCTAGTAATAGCTCTAACCACCTGGTGACAGAAGTTAGAGCTTCACAGGTGCCAATAATCAAACCAGCTCACATGAGCAGCCTATTTGGGCATGTTAAAACAAAACAAAACGAGAAGCTAGGACACAGTAAGCAAACATAAAATAAATAAATAGAATAACTTATTGCTGGCTCAGAGACAATAGTCAATATCAAATCCTATAAAAAGGCAGATCATGATGGCTTCAGCAAGCTCCCAAAATAAAGAATCAAGAAATTTTCTGGAGAAAGAGAATTTCTTGGAATTACTGGAGGTAGAATACAAAAGATTAATATACAGAACTCTTCAAGAGATCTGGAAGGAGATCAGACAAAACACAGAACAAGCCAAGGAACACACACACAAAGCAATAGAGGATCTTAAGAAGGTTATTCAAGAGCATAATGACAAATTTAATAGGCTGCAAGAATCCATAGAGAGACAGCAATCAGAAATCCAGAAGATTAACAAGAAAAAATGTTTAAATTCTTATACTGAAAAATAAATTATTTATTTTTAAAAAATCAAATCCAAGAAAGACTGGCCAGAAATATAAGTGAACACTGACCAGATCCCTGAAGGAAAGGGACCCTTCAATGCTTTAAAGTGATTGAAGAAATCAAAAGGGGAAGGAGAACTAAAACTATTTAAAAAGCATCTCCTGTACCAAAAATCCAAAGTTTAAAAAAAAAAAATTCTGACTACATCAAAATTTTAAATTTCTAAGTGAGAAGGAAAAAAAGTATAAGCAAGGTCAAGGAAAAAGCTAAATAGCAAAACATATTTCATAGCATTGATTGCCTTAATCTATAAAATGTTCATACAAGTCAATGAGAAAAAGACTTAAAACCTAATATAATCTTAAACATAACCAAACATCCCACCAGATTGCTTTTCTGAATTTGAAGGTTTAGGACCATCATGTCATAGGACAGCTCAGTTAATTGGTGCAATACAGTTCATAAAGTGTATGTTCTACATCCCAATATGGTTGAGTAGTGTCTGAGGTCTTAAAAGCTTGCAAGTGGCCATCTAAGCTACAACTATTGGTCTCTACGTGTCCAGAACAAAACAGAAAGAAGGAAGCCAAAGACTCAGAAAAGAAAGTAGTCTACTGGACTAATAATCTGCACAAACCATGGCCTAATCTACCCTGAGACCAGAAGAACTAGATGGTGCCCGGCTACCACCAAGGGCCACTACTGAGCATTCTGATCAGAGCCACAATAGATGGATCCTGATAGAATGGGAGAAAAATATGGAACAGAGCCCAAATTCTTAAAAAGTCCAGACTTACTGGACTGGTTGAGACTAGAGGACTCCCCGAGACTACTGCCCTGAGATACGCTTTAAAATTTAAACCAAAATTATCCCTTAAGGTCACCTTTTAGCTAAATAACAGATTGGCTCATAAAATAAAGAATATCAGTGGTAAGTAATGCATTTCTTTAAAAAATCATCTACTATATGAAACCAAATGGTCAAAAATTACTCTAAAGCAAAGACGAGAAGGTAAGGGGACAGGGAAACTAGAGTACTGGAAACAGAACAACCAGACAGAATGAATGAGAATGACAACACATTGTGAAAAAATGTAGCCAATATCACCAAATAATTTGTGTAGAAATTGTTAAATGGGAACCTAATTTGCTGTGTAAACTTTCACCTTAAACACAACAAAATACTATTTTAGAAAAAAAAAAAACTAACAAAAATTGGTGAAAGCTATAGTTGAAAAGGAAATTCCCAGCAAAAGAAATGAAAATGAACAATAGTCATATGAAAAATGTTCATTCTCACTCATAATTAAGAAAGGTAAATAAAATCGATAAGATGTTCTTTCTTTACCTATCAAATTGGCAAAAATGTTTAAGTTTGAAAATACCCAAGTTTACGGGGAGATAGCAGCTCTCGAACACTGTTAGTGGGTGTGTAAACCATTCGACTTCACTCCTTTTCATGGCTGTGTAATACTCCTCATGGGGATATAGTAAAATGTACCTAACCAGTCCTATTTACAGACATTTAGTTCTTTTTTTTTTATTTAGGTATGAAAAGCAGTACTGTGATAAACCTCCCTGTACATACATCTCTGTGTATATATGTAAATATGTTTGTAGGAAAAATTCCTGGCAATGGCATTGCTAGGTAAATGGACATTTGCATTAAAATTTTGGATAGATATTGCCAAACTGCCTTCTCACAATACTACAGCAATTTAGACTTTTCAGCAGCTGTGTGTCCCTGTATCTTCTCCAGCACTAGGAATTATAACTTTGAAACTGTTTTAATTGTTAAGAGTGTTTTTAAAAACGTGGGGAGGAGGGGAGGAATGAACGTAAACTGCAAGGTGTGGTCCAGATGTAAGAAATTTTTCTTAGTTCTGCCTTTGTCACTTACCTGCTGTGTGACCCTCAACATATCCCCTCCCCTCTCTGGGCCTCCCCATTAGTAAAATAAATGGAAGGAAATAGATTGACATGTCTGAAATCTACACATCAAAGGAGAAAGAAGAGTGGGTCTGTTGTACTTCTGAGTGTCTGGGGCTGTGGGGGTTGGGAGGGTGGGAGGTTGCTGTTAGCTGCCACCAAGTTGGTGACCCCATGCACAACAGAACCAAACGCTACCGTGGTGTCACTAGGGGGAGGTGGGGGTGTGGACCACACCAGGTGGCACTGTCAGGGGGGTGACACGGAACTGACTTGTCTATAAAACGTCTGTGCAGTGTATCAGCAGAAATCTATTATTTTTTACAAAAATATCCCTGTAGTTAGTTATAGCAACAAAAACATTTTTTGTAAGCCCAGTTTACATGCATCAATATACCTACAAGGCTAAAACTCTGTGCGAATTTACTTTTTGAACCTTCTAACGCCCTCTGGTCAGAGCTGTCATTATTACCCAATTACAATGGTGCTTTGAATCATGTGGTTTCGTCTGCACTTGCTACAAGCAGTTCTGTTGCTTTCACTGCTGCTACTGTTTCTATCATTGCCGATTTTGTAAAATTTTCTGGGGTTTTGGCTACAATATTGTGGTAATTAGCATGGGCGGGTGACACCAGCCCTAGTGATGTCACTGAACTACTGCCAAGTCCTGCCACCCCCATGAGTGCTTCTGGATCGGACTGCTATGATCCATAGGGTTTTCAGCGGCTGATTTTCGGAAGCAGATTGCCAGTCCGTCTTAGTCTTAGCCTGGAAGATCTGCGGAAACCTGTTCAGCATCATAGCAACACACAAGCCTCCGCTGACAGACTAGTGGCTGAGCATGAGGTCCATTGGCTGAGAACCAAACCTAGGTCTCCCACATGGAAGGCAAGAATGCTACCACTGAACCACTAATCCCTGCCCACTCTTCCTGTCGCATGCTCCAGAGAGGGAGGCAGATGAGTCAGGGAAGCCACCCTGGCCCCGCCCTAGCAAACAGGACATTTGGTTTCCTTCCCGAGCTACAGTGGAGGAAGGTGAAGCTAATTTCTCCCCTGTTAGAGAGCTTGATGTTTTCCTGCTGGGACGCAGCTTAGGCCTAGACCTACCTTTCCTAGTGTCTCAGGTGTGGGCCATTCAGCATTGATCAGGTCACAGCCCTTGCTCAAAAACCATCAATGGCTCCCCATTGCCTGCAGAAATAACACTTTGATTCTGGCCTTTGAGGTCTCCAGGTTCTGGCTCCAACCCCTTCCGTTTTAGAGTCTAGCCAGATACATAGTCTCAATTCCAGACAAACTGAGCCTTGAACATACAACTTATCTGGGGGCTTTCCCCACCCTCCAGCCTTTGCCCACGCAGTGCCTCTCACCTGCAATGTTCCCCGTCCACCTCTGATAACTTCCTTTGCCACTGCTCTCGCACAGAACAGAACGTGTGATCTAATATATGAATTAAAGGGAATTAAACTCTACAAGGAGCCCTGGGGGCACAGTGGTTAAGAGCTTGGCTGCTAACCAAAAGGTAGGCAGTTCAAATCCACCAGCCATTCCTCGGAAACCCTCTGGAGTAGTTCTACTTTGTCCTGTAGGGTCGCTATGAGTTGGAATCAACTGGACAGCAGTGGGTTTGGTTTTTTGGCTTAAACTCTACAAGCTTTCTGACTTGGTGAATCTTAGAGATTCTAAGAGGAAAAAAAGTACATATATTCAAAATAAACAGCAACAAAACCCTGTTGCCATGGGGCTAGGATTAGAGTTACAGAGTAGATAGCTGAGCTCCATAGGGTTTTCCTGAATGTAATCTTTATGGAAGCAGATCACCAGGTGAGTTGGAATTGCCAACCTTCTGGTTAACAGTGGAGTGCAATCGTTATAGTTATAATCGTAATTATATTACAGCATAATTACAATATAATCATTATGATAATTATCATTATTCACATTACTGATTTGAGGTATGTTCCGGGAATGCTCTAAGGGAGCAGATAGGCACTTAGGAAGAAGCCCTCGGAATGGAGGCCCAGAAACTGGAATGTTAAAAGGATAAATAGTCTCCTGGAGCTGGCAAGGGGGATTCGAGCGCAGAGAAGGGTTTAAGCCCTGGACAATGGGCGCTGTCTGAACGAACCAGAGCCGCTTCTTTGAGTCGTGAGAAGAGCTATTTTCTTGTTTAAAGCCTTAAACAGCTATTAAGTTGGGCAAATCATTGGTAAAACAGCTGGAAACCTAAGTAGCAATTTAAACAGCCCATTGCCCATCAATCCCGACTTGGAATGTGAACCGCCGGGCCAGGCCAGGCCGCTTCTATATTGTCAGGCCTAAGAGGATTGAGTGAGGGACTTTGCGGGCAGGGTCTGAATGCACCCGGCAGCTTGATTTAGCAAATCCACAATTTCTACCCCACCCCCTACTCTTTTTTTTTTTTTTTTTTTTCCGAGTGAGCAGACCGGACTCTAATTTCCCCTGTTTTCTCTCCCCAGCCCCCTTGAATTGGCCCATTCTTTCATTATGTGGAACTAATGAAGGCTCCGCAAAGCCCCCGCTCAGGAATAGGGCTCTTACATAAAACATGTTTCATTGATCAACTTCAAAAAGTCTTCGGCGGAGGGGAGGGGGCTGGGGGAGAGGGTCTTGGGCTGCCTGGCAGGGGAAGGAGCGGGGGAGGCTGGGCCGGCCAGCAACAGCTCCAGGGAGGAGGGGGCTGGGAAGAATGACTCTTTCTGTCCCTGCTTCTCTTTTTTTTTTTTGTTTGTTTGTTTGTTTGATTTTTTTTTTGTGGGCCCGCCAGCCTGAAGCCCCACCACTCACCCGCAGTGGGCTGACCAAGAGGAAGGCTGAATTGCTTTAACTTTTTGTTTTTGTTTTTTTTTTCGTCTCCTCGCAAATAAACATTTTGGCCAACCAAACAAGCTCTGGCCTTAGAGTTGTTCCCCCAGGGAAATGTGGCCGCCAGCTTCAAGCCTCCCAGAACATCCATTCTGGCAACATCCAAGGGTCTGAGAGTTCCGGTGAGGCGCCCTGCCCAGTCTGGGTTACACTCGGCCAGTCCGCCAGCGGGGATTGCACAGTCTGATGGGGGAGGCACCACACACAGGGCAGGATCAGTGAATCCCTCCCTTCAACAAATATTTCGTGAGTGCCTACCATGTGCCAGCCTCCTATGCTGATGAATTTTATTTTTGCGTTGTTTCTTTATTGTTGGAATTGCAGAAGCAATGAATGCGCGTTGCAAAACAAGTCCAAGACATTAGTAGCACTCAGTTAACGGTACAAATCCCCCCTGGGGCCTCCTAACCCCACTCCCCAGAGGAAACCGCTGTTAACATTAGGATGTGTAGTGTTTGGGGACTCTACACCAATAAGGAGCCCCGGTAGCACAATAGTTAAATGCTTGGCTGCTAACCAAAAGGTTGACAGTTCAAATCCACCAGCCACTCTACAGGAGCAAGATGTGGCAGTCTGCTTCCATAAAGGTCACAGCCTTGGAAACCCTATGGGGCAGTTCTACCCTGTCCTAGAGGGTGGTTATGAGTCAGAATAGACTCGATGGCAATGGATTTTTTAATAATAATACAAACTCGCACGCACACAAACATAACCATTGCCATTGAGTCCATTCTGACTCACAGCGGCCCCGTAGGACAGAGGAGAACTGCCCCATAGGGTTTCCAAGGCTGTAAATCTTTATAGACGCAGACTGCCACATCTTTCTCCTGAGGAGCAGCTGGTGGGTTCAAACCGCCGACTTTTTGGTTAGCAGCCAAGTGCTTAACCACTGTGCCACCAGAGCTCCCTCCACACAAACATGTAGAGGGTTTTATTGCTCGTTGTGTTTTTACAAACACAGAATCAAAGACAGATCCTATTCTAAAACTTTTGTCACAATGTAGCAAGAACGTTTTTTCCGAGATCCTGTTTAATGGCTGTATAATACTCAATTGTGTTGGTGCCATAATTTACTCAGCCATACCCTTACTGAAAGATATTTAGGTCATTGTCAGGTTTTCCCTGTTACTAAGGATCAGGTCCCAAACATCCTTGAACATATATCTTTGCCCACTGGCAAATATTTCTGCAGATATCCCTGGACAGGCAAGAGTTAACTCAAAGGTAGTTGCATTGTATTTTGTTTTGTTCCCCCCCCCACCCCCGCTTTTGTACTAGACATTCAGTTAGGCATGTAATATGCACTCATCTTAAGTACTTGGTTCAGTACTTTTTACACATCGTTGGTCTTACTATATACACAACCAGAATGTTCCTTAGATATGAAGATGTCGAGATTTTGGTTCACTTACTTTGGATACGTCATCAGGAAAGACCAATCCCTAAAAAAGGACATCATATTTGGTAAAGTAGAAAGTCAATGAAAATGAGAAAGACTGTTTCTCGGAGTGTTCCACAGATTCTTAATAGGTGCTGTGTGCTTTAAAAAAAAAAAAAAAAAAGGCAGGGGGTATGGTCAAATCAATGTGGGACTTGGGCTCAGCAAAGACATAGGATGTCTCTGTGGCAGGGTCCCCTAGAGTGCTTAATATGCCAGTACTAGGGCGGCTCTCCCCACTCGTCTGTCAGTTTGTTGTACTGTGGTCCAGAAGAGGACGTGGAACCAGGGATATCATTGCTGATGTCAGACGGATCTTGGCTGAAAGCAGAAAATACCAGAAAGATGTTGTCTTAGTTATCCAGTGCTGTCATAACAGAAATACCACAAATGGATGGCTTTAATAAAGAGAAATTTATTTTCTTACAGTCCATTGCTGATGTCAGATGGATCCTGGCTGACAGCAGAGAATTCCAGAAAGACATTTAACTGTGTTTTATTGACTGCAAAGGCATTAGACTGTGTGGATCATAACAAATTACGCATAACATTGCGAAGAACGGGAATTCCAGAACACTTAATTGTGCTCATGAGGAACCTGTTGCTGTGATGCTGGAAGCTATGCCACCAGTATTTCAAATTCCAGCAGGGTCAGCCATTGTGGACAGGTTTCAGCAGAGCTTCCAGATTAAGACAGACTAGAAAGAAGGACCTGGCAGTCTACTTCTAAAAATATTGAAAACAGTGAAACCTTTTGAATAGCAGTAGAACACTGTCTGGTACAGTGCTAGAAGATGAACCCCTCAGGTTGGAAGGCACTCAAAATATGACTGGGGAAGAGCTGCCTCCTCAAAGTAGATTTGACCTCAGTGATATGGATGAAGTCAAGCTTTCAGGACCTTCATCTGCTGATGTGGCACAACTCAAAATGAGAAGAAACAGCTATAAACATCCATTAATAATCAAAACATGGATTGTACGAAGTTTGAATCTAGGAAAATTGGAAGTCATCAAAAATGAAATGGAACACATAAAGATCAGTATCCTAGGCATTAGCGAGCTGAAATGGACTGGTATTTGCCATTTTGAATCAGACAATCATATGGTCTACTATGCCGGGAATGACAAATTGGAGAGAAATAGCACCTCATTCATGGTCAAAAAGAACATTTCAAGATCCATCCCAAGGTACAACACTGTCTGTGAGAGAATAATATCCATACGCCTACAAGGAAGACCAGTTAATATAATTATTATTCAAATTTATGCACCAATCACTAAGGCCAAAGATGAGGAAATTGAAGATTTTTACCAACTTCTGCAGTCAAACTGATCAAACATGCAATTAAGATGCATTGATGATTACTGGCGACTGGAATGCAAAAGTTGGAAACAAAAAAGAAGGATTGGTATTTGGAAAATATGGCCTTGGTGATAGAAACGACAACAGAGATCGCATGATAGAATTTTGCAAGACCAACCACTTCTTCATTGTAAATACCTTTTTCACCAACATAAACTGTGACTATGCACGTGGACCTCACCGGATGGAATACATGGGAATCAAATCGACTACATCTGTGGAAAGAGACAATGGAAAAGCTCAATATCATCAGTCAGAACAAGGCCAGGGGCCGACTGCAGAACAGACCATCAATTGCTCATATTCAAGTTCAAGTTGAAGCTGAAGAAAACTAGAACAAGTCCACGAGAGCTAAAATATGACTTTGAGTATATACCATCTGAATTTAGAGACCATCTCAAGAATAGATTTGATGCATTGAAAACTAATGACCAAAGACCAGAGGAGTTGTGGAATGACATCAAGGACATCATACATGAAAAAAGCAAGAGGTCATTAAAAAGATAGGAAAGAAAGGAAAGACAAAAATAGATGTCAGAAGAGACTCTGAAACTTGCTCTTGAACATCAAGAGGCTAAAGTAAATGGAAGAAATGATGAAGTAGAAGAGTTGAACAGAAGATTTCAAAGGGCAGCTCGAGAAGATAAAGTATTATAATGACATGTACAAAGACTTGGATTTAGAAAACCAAAAGAGAAGAACATGCTCAGCATTTCTTAAGCTGAAAGAACTGAAAAAAAATTCAAGCCTCGAGTTGCAATATTGAGGGAGTCTATGGGCAAAATATTGAACGATGCAGGAAGCATCAAAAGAAGATGGAAGGAATACACAGAGTCACTGTACCAAAAAGAACTGGTTGACGTTCAGCCATTTCAGGAGGTAGCATATGATGAGAAACCAATGGTACTGAAGGAAGAAGTCCAAGCTGCACTGAAGGCATTGGCGAAAAGCAAGGCTCCAGGTATTGACAGAATATCAATTGAGATGTTGCAACAAACAGATGCAGCAGTGGAAGAGCTCACTCATCTATGCCAAGAAATTTGGAAGACAGCTACCTGGCCAACCAACTGGAAGAGATCCATATTTATGCCTATTCCCAAGAAAGGTAATCCAACAGAATGTGGAAATTATCAAACAATATCATTAATATCACACACAAGTAAAATTTTGCTGAAGATCATTCAAAAGAGACTGCAGCAGTATAACGACAGGGAATTACCAGAAATTCAAACCAGATTCAGAAGAGGACATGGAACCAGGGATATCATTGCTGATGTCAGATGGATCTTGGCTGAAAGCAGAAAATACCAGAAATATGTTGTCTTAGTTATCCAGTGCTGTCATAACAGAAATACCCCAAGTGGATGGCTTTAATAAAGAGAAATTTACTTTCTTACAGTCCATTCCTGATGTCAGATGGATCCTGGCTGACAGCAGAGAATTCCAGAAAGACGTTTAACTGTGTTTTATTGACTGCAAAGGTATTAGACTGTGTGGATCATGACAAATTACGCATAACATTGCAAAGAACGTGAATTCCAGAACACTTAATTGTGCTCATGAGGAACCTGGACATAGACCAGGAGGCAGTCGTTCGAACAGAACGAGGAGATACTGTGTGGTTTAAAGTCAGGAAAGGTGTGCATCAGCGTTGTTTGCTTTCACCATACTTATCCAGTCTGTATGCTGAGCAAATAAACTGAGAAGCTGGACTCTATGAAGAAGAACGGGGCATAAAGATTGGTTGAAGACTCATTAACAACCTGCAATATGCAGATGACACAACCTTGCTTGCTGAAAGTGAAGAGGACTTGAAGCCCTTACTGATGAAGATCAAAGACCACAGCCTTCAGTGTGGATTACGCCTCAACATAAAGAAAACAAAAATTCTCACAACTGGGCCAATAAGCAACATCATGATGAATGGAGAAAAGATTGAAGTTGTCAAGGATTTCATTGTACTTGGATTCACAATCAACAGCCACGGAAGCAGCAGTCAAGAAATCAAACGATGTATTGCATTGGGCAAATCTGCTGCAAAAGACCTCTTTGAAGTGTTGAAAAGCAAAGATGTCACTTTTAGGACTAAGGTGTGGTGTTTTCAATCGCCTCGTATGCATGTGAAAGCTGGACGATGAATAAGGAAGACTGAAGAAGAATTGATGCCTTTGAATTATAGTGTTGGCGAAGAGTATGGAATATACCATGGGCTTCCAGAAGAACGAACAAGTCTATCTTGGAAGAAGTACAGCCAGAATGCTCCTTAGAAGCAAGGATGGCAAAACTTTGTCTCACATACTTTGGACATGTTATCAGGAGGGATCAGTCCCTGGAGAAGCACACCATGCTTGGTAAAGTAGAAGGTCAGTGAGTCAGTGAAAAAGAGGAAAACCCTCAAAGAAATGGATTGACACAGTGGCTGCAACAATGGGCTCAAGCATAACAACGTTTGTGAGGATGGGCAGGACTGGGCAGTGTTTCGTTTTTGTTGTACACAGGGTCGCTATGAGTCAGAACTGACCTGAGGGCACCTAACAGCAACAGCAACACAGGGCAGTAATGGGAGGAAGGCTAGCATATTGTGGGGAATGGAACCAATGTCACTGAACGCTTTGTGTACAAACTATGGAATGGGAAACTAATTTGCTATGTGAGTTTTCACCTCAAGCACAGTTTAAAATAACAACAACAACACTGCCCGGTCCTGCATCATCCCCACGATTGGTTTCTGATTGGACCATTGTGATCCATAGGGTTTTCATTAGCTGATTTTCAGAAGTACTTTGCCGGCCCTTTCTTCTTTGTCCATCTTAGTCTGGAAGCTCCACTGAAACCTGTTCAGCATCACAGCGACACTCAAGCCTCCACCGGCAGATGAGTTTTCTCTGCGCACGAGGGGCACTGGCCAGGAATTGAACCTGGGTCTCCCGCATGGAAGGCGAGAATTCTGCCGCTGAACCACTATGTTGTTCTCTAACAACAGGTGGAACCAGCGCAGCCAGGCTACGGGGACGGGACGTGGGGGATGGGGACTTCACCTCTCTTGGGCTCAGGTTCCCCATCTGCAGAATGGAGGATGTGGAGTCCCGACCTCAGCCTTTGACTACGAGGATCAGACAACATGCTGGGTGTCAGTGGGTGTGGTAAACTGAAAAGTTCTGCACAAATGCCCATTGTCACTGTCATGACAAGCTTCCCGGCTGACCTCACACCCGCCAGGTGAGTTATCAAACAGCAGAGCTGGCCTTGGGGGCAGAGCCAAGAGCCCCCCAGCCCATCTCTTCCACTCCCCCAGCATTCCCCAGAGTTAAGGGGGTCAGACCAGAGTCCCTAACGACCCATTGTGCATGGGCCGCTGCATCTGCAGCCTGTGTGGGCAGCCATGGAGACCTTTATCGTGGTCAGACTCACACCTTCCTACTCTGTCTTGGGGACAGTCTCGGGGTTAAACTAGAATGGGCCTGGTTCCGGAGAAGGGCTGGTATCTTGCATTCAAAACAGCAAACTGGGGCAAGTCTCCAGAGGCTGGGTAAGCTGGGGATCTCAGGGCCAAGAGCCCTTAACTTCTCTCTGGATCCTGGACACCCACCCGGCAAGGTCACTGACCAGCATCACAGCTGCGTGTTTGCGTAGCCAGAGGGGCCCTCGGCTGCCAGTTAGCCTGTGGGGAAGACATGTTTGAGGACAATCCAGGCAAATGTCCACCGAAGCTCAGCCTGCACTGCCGTGCCTATTCTGAGGACCAACTAGGCCAGGCCACTGTGCCGGGCACTGGTAGACGGGAGAGACCACTTGCCATTGGGTCGATTCCGACTCAAAGCGACCCTAAGGAACGGAGTAGAACAGCCCCACAGGGTTTCCAAGGAGCAGCTGGTGGATTCACACTGCCAATCTTCTGGTTAAAATAAAATAAAAAAATTGCTGTTGCGTTCACTCTGACTCATGGTGACCCCATATGTGTCAGAGTAGTACTGCACTGCACAGGGTTTTCAATAGCTGATTTTGGGGAAGTAGATCACCAGGGCTTTCTTCCAAGGCGCTTCTGGGTGGACTCGAAACTCCAACCTTTTGGATAGCAGCTGAGTATGTTAACCATTTGCACCACCCAGGGACCCCAGAAGGGAAATAGAATCCCCTAATGCATTCCTACCCCCAAATTCTTGGGCCCCCCGCTCTACCTAGAATCAGGGCTCCTGCTCTGCCTGCAGCCTGGAAGCCCATACCTGGCGTCCTGCTGGTGCAGCCTCCTGGCAGAGTGTGCTGGTCTTGGCATTAGAGAGTTACTTGCAGCCCAGGTAGGTAGTACTGTCCGGCTCAGGGCACTGGGAGGACCACTGGGCAGCATCTCCAAAGCGCAGAGGAGACCGAGGAGATAGAGAGGGGGCTATAGATGCAAGAGATACTAAGGCGGTAAGATTGACAGGACTTGGTAACGTTCACTCTCCTTCCACCCAATTATTCCACTCCCACAGATTTATTTCAGAAATGATCAGAGGTATGAGCAAAGATTTAGGTACAAGGATGTTCATCTCAGTGTTGTTTACGGTGGCAAAAAATATATAGAATCAGCCTGGACTGGGTAAGTCTGGATTGTGGTGCTGTGGAATACTATACAGCCAGTATTTTAAAAATCACATTTTAAAAGAAGAGTTCATGCTCACGCTTCCGAAAGGAACAAGAGAAAACAGGTTGCAAAACTGTATGTGTTGGATGATGCAACTCAGTAGGACATATGAGAAAAAGAAGCTAGACAGAAAAGCATATACAATGCATGCTTCCATTCATATGAAGTTCTAGAACAGGACAACTAATTCATGCTCATAGACAACAGACCAGTGCCTGCCTGGCTTGGAGGGTTGGGAAGATGGACTGGAAAGAACAAGAGGGAATTTAGGGGGATGGGTATTAGAAGTGTTCCCTATCTTGATTGTGGTGGAAATTACACAAGTGTATGCATTTGTCAAAACTCATCCAACTATGCATTTAAAAAAACAACCAAACCAGTTGCCGTCGAGTCGATTCCAACTCATGCTGACCCCATGTGTGTCAGAGTAGAACTGCGCTCCATAAGGTTTTCAATGGCTGTGATCTTTTAGAAGTAGGCCTTTCTTCTGAGGAGCCTCTGGGTGGATTCCAACCACCAGCCTTTTAGTTAGTAGCCAAGTGCTTAATCATTTTCGCCACCCGGGTCTACATATGCGCTTAAAACAGGGGCATTTTATTGTATGCAAAGTATGCCTCTATAAATGTGCTTTAAAAATAAATAGAGAGGGCGGAAAAAGATGCTGAATGTGTAACACGGTCTCGATTTTAGTTTTTAAAATGTACAAGCTCGTAGAAAAAAAAGACTGGAAGGAAATATGTTGTGCCGTCGAGTCGATTCCAACTCATAATGACCCTATATGACAGGGCAGAACTGGGCATCCTAGGCTGTAATCTTTACAGGAGCAGACTGCCAGGTCTTTTCTCCCGAGGAGCAGCTGGTGCCTTTCAACCGCCAACCTTCTAGTTAGCAGCTGAATGCTTAACCATTGCACCACCAGGGCTCCTTGGAAGGAAATGTGACGGAATGTTCTTTGTCCCCTTCTGTGGAGCTTTCCTGTATAGAGCAGATTTGACTTTTTAAACTGGAAAAGAATATAGTCATTTTTGTGTGAAAAGTGTTCTTGCACAAAACAGCATTTGCGGGGGTGTTGGATGAGTGCATGCGTGTGCCTGCGTGCACACACCCCCACACACACCCCTAAACATGAGGCTACTAGATATCACCAACAGCACAAGTCGTCTTGGTGGAGGGGAACTTAGTACAGGCTCCACGGCAGCTGAGAATCTTAGGAAAGATTCTAAGGGAATTTTGTAGATCAAGTCCACTCCATCCTCTCGGAGGTGACTTTCAACCACTCTCTCACTCCATGTGCCACCTCTTCTTGGCATGGAGACCCCTTTCGATAGCCTGGTTTTATTCTTGGGTGTTGTTGAGTTGATCCCAACTCATAGTGACCCCATGTGACAGAGCAGAACTGCCCCATGGGGTTTCTAGGCTGTAATCTTTACTGGAGCAGATTGCCAGGTCTTTCTCCCGTGGAGCCACTGGTGGGTTCCAACTGACAACTTTTGAGTTAGCAGCTGAGTGTTTAGCCGTTGTACCACCAGGGCTCCTAATCCGGTCTTAGGGTCTTAATTCATGTGTCAGCTCCTCAGGGAGAGCTTTGCTGACCCCTACGTAAATAGCCACTGCCACGGACCATCACGCTGTATCATACCACACTACTTTAATTCTCTGTCAGCCCTTATCCCCACCTCAGGATTTTCTTGTTTATTTTGCTGTTGTTGTGAGCTTCATGAGAGCAGGGATCTAGTCCCCAACGCCTAGAACAGTGTCTGGACCCAAACAAGTGCACGATAAACATTCTTTGAATGAATGAATGACTGAACTCCCGTGTGCTTAATGCCCACTCAACGCTAGGCACTTTACAAATGGGATCGTATGAGATTTTCATCCCCATTGCAGCTGTTAGAAAGATGAGTGAAAACAGAATGTCAAATTCTCATGGAATCCAGACTTTCTGGAGCCATTGAGGCTGGATCACCCCTGAAATCTTTAAATCTTGAACCGAAACTATCCCCTGAAGTCATCTTTGAACCAAATACTCGTAATTGTTTAGCCTAACTAGAAAAAGAATGTCTGCATTAAGCATTATACTCTGTCAAAGAATCATCTATATGTGATCAAATTGACAGCAGCAACTGGAAAGGATACCTAAGAAGCTTAGGGCGCAGTGAATTTGTGTTAATGATGGTGAAATAGTTTGGAAAAGGTTGTCAAGAAAAGAGACAGAAAATGAGGAATGTAACCAATGTCACTGAATTGTACATGTAGAAATTGTTCAAGTAATGTACGTTTTGTTGTGTCTATTCTCACCAAAATAAACAAAAAAAAGAGGTCAAAAATTTAAATAAACAAAAATGAGCGAACAGGAAACTGGGCAGTATCTAAAACCAACCAGGTGAATTGTGAGCTGTTACGATTTGTAACGCTATGTAAAAACCACTTTTCTAACTGTTAAAACCAAAAAAAGTAGAAGTGTGAGCATTACAGCTAGGAGTGCCCTCCAGTCACCACGCCCCTCAGTCCGTTGAGTGTGGTTCATTAATAGTCAAGAGTTTGCCTTTGGGAGTCCCACTGGGTTCAAATCCCACCTCTGCCATTTTGACAAGCTCTGTGGGGTTGGACAAGTGGCCTGAGCTTCCGTTTGCTCAGATGTAAGTGGAGGTGGTGGCAGTTTCTACCCCCACAGGATACAGTATTGTGATGCATAAGACATCTGGCCACAGTGCGGGCACACGAGGGCACTCAACAAAGGTTGTTGTTATTGGGTGCCATCGAGTCTATCCAACACATAGCAACCTCATGTGACTGAGTAAAACAGCCCATAGGGTTTCCTAGGCTGTAACCTTTACAGGAGCAGATAGCCCGGTCTTTCTCTCATGGAGCTACTGAGTGGCTTCAAACTGCCAACCTTTCAGTTTGCAGCCAAGTGCTTAACCATTGCCAGGACAGAGACCCTGGTTTAACAGAAGGGGCTCAAGTCCAGAGATGGGCCTGTGCTGCCCAGTCACTACAGATTGTAGGAAAAAATTACCCTCGCAGGTCTAAAGAGTATGCATCCAGAGGAGATATTATTATGCAATTTCATTTTACTAAAAAAGGATGTCAAAAGTCTCTAAAATCTTCAGGATTGAGGTTTAACATCTGTGTGACGGTATTTTACTCTTGCAGAGAACTTTATTTTTTCAAAGAATTTTCACAACTGCTGTTAATCAAGAGAGTTCTTCCTGAGGAAATTAAAAAAGGGAAGGTGGTCTGAACCCGTTGAATATTATTGCCATCATTACTACTGCCCATTGCCATCGACTCGATTCCGACTCATAGTGACCTCATAGGACAAGTACAACCACCCCATATAGTTTCCAAGGCCATAAATCTTTACAGAAACAGACTGCCAATATTTTTCTCCCACAGAGCATCTGGTGGATTCGAACTACCGACCTTTCAGTTAGCAGCCGAGCGCTTAACCACTGCGCCACCAGGGCTCCTTATCATCACCATTACTACCACTAACAGAAATAGTAGTTGTCACTCTCGTTAGCTGCCCTCGAGTCGGCCCCGACTCATGGCGACCTTATGTATAACAGCAAAACGTTGCCTGGTCAGGCACCACCTCCATGATCTTTGATAGATCTGAGCCCTTTATTGTGGCTGCTGTGTCAATCCATCTCACTGAGGGTTTCCCTCATCTTCACTCATCCTCCACTTTACCAAACATGCTGTCCTTTTCAAGCAATTGGTCTTTCCTGATGATATGTCCAAAGTAAGCAAGATGAAGTCTTGCCATCGTCACAACTAAGGAGCATTCTGGTTATATTTCTTCTAAGATAGATTTGTTCTTTCTTCTGGCAGTCCATGGTATATTCAATATTCTTCACCAACAGTTCAAAAGCACCAATTCTTCTGTAGTAGTAATAATAATAATAATAGCAATGTGTACTGAACATGTCGGTGCCAGGCATGGTTCTGGGGGCTTTATGTGCAGCATCTCATTGAATCATCCCCACAGCCTAGTGAGGAAGACACTCATTTTACTGATGACGAAGCTGAAGTTCAGAGAGGTCCCACACCATTCCTGCCTGGGTTTAATCTTCCCAGCAACTCTAAGATGGCAGCTATACAGAGGAAGAAACTGAAGTCCACAGAGGTGTTAGCTGACTTATCCAAGGTCATAGAGCTGAGAATTAATGACAGTGCAATTTGAACCCAGGCCCGTCAGTGCCCAGACATGGTGTCACTCAGCTCCTCAGCTGGCCTTGGAGTTCAAGACTGATTCCTCCAACAGTGCTCCTCCCAAACCATCTGGGCACAGCTCAGCCATCAGTTCCTGACTTCTTCAAGCTGCTGCAGCTGCAGGAGGTAAGGGGCTGGCAGGAGACTTTGGAGGGGCTTGGCTTATTCTCGTGCTGAGGACTGGAGCAGGCTGGGTAGGGGCTGGGGTCACAGAGTCTGAGCATGGGATTGCAGGTAGGCATGGAAGGTGGGCCTGGGGGAAGAGTCCAGCTCACTTGCTCCTCTCCCTCCTGTCCTCCTGAGGCCCGTGTGAGGCGTCACCAGGGGGAGCCAAAGGTTCCCAGGAAGGTGGTCCTGGTGGCGGCCCAGCTCCCCTCACTCTCCCTGTGCACAGAGGGTGGAGGTGGGCACAGAGGGTGGAGGTGGGCACAGAGGGTGGA
>NW_004444005.1:5273781-5277893 GCF_000243295.1 Trichechus manatus latirostris | reverse complement strand
TGGAGGTGGGCACAGAGGGTGGAGGTGGGCACAGAGGGTGGAGGTGGCGTGAGATGTGGGCAGCCGGGCTCACTCCCCAAGGCCCTGTCAAATGGCCAAAGAACCTGTATCCACTCACTGGAGCAATCAGGACTCTCAGCTAAGTGATGCTTGTCTTATTCATTCATCCATTCACTCATTCATTCATTCAACAATCACCTCTTAGGCCCCAGCTAAGAGCTATGGCCTCAGACATGGATCAGCCATGAGTACTGCCTTCAAGAACCCCCAGTCCAGAAGGAGACAGACAAGAAACAGACCTGAGACCCAGAGAGAGCTGGGCTCAGGGCGGGGAAGTCCAGGTGTCTGTGACAGCCCAGAGGAGGCCCCACTAGGGAGGTTGGGGGAGTGGGCAGCAGAGGTGGGGAGCCTGGTGAAGAGTGGGGAGGAAGGGAGCTCAGCAGAGGGCGGCGTGAAGGCCAAGGCTATGGGTGTGACAAGCAGGACGTTTGTGGGGCTTTCTTGGCCAGCAGCTTGGTGAGGCTGGGACCAGTGGGGACGGGCACTGGGGGCCTTGTTAGCCTCGTTTGGAAGGTGACGGGAGCTGGGGAGTGCTTCCTCTCAGAGTCACTGTCAGAGTCATCCCCTGTCTCCACTGTCCCAGCTCTGTTCCCAGAAACTCTAAGGCACCCCATGCTGGAGTTCTGACATGGGCTTCTCACCCAGCACAGTCAGGTCGCTCTCTGTAGGCGTCCCTCCATCACGTCACTGTCATATGGGCAAGTGCTTTACACTTTTCGAGGTGCTTCAAGGGCATTCGCTCAGTCTCCACCTTCTCCCGCAGATCTTGAACATCTCTCTGTCCTTCACTCCTTGTCCTTCAGGAGAATCTCTTCTCAGCTTCATGACCTAGCTCCAGGGTCACCCGCCCTGGGAGGCCCCCTTGACCACCCCCAGGGTGGAAGTGACCAGAAGGGACCACCTTCTTCTCTACCCTGTGTGCCAGCTCCCTTAGTGACTGGTTGCCCTGGGAGCATTTGTGGGGGCCCTGGTGTCAAAATGGTTAAGCGCTTGGCTGGTAACCAAAAGGTTGGTGGTTCAAACCCACCAGCTGCTCCGTGGGAGGAAAGACCTGGTAATCTGCTCCCATAAAAATTATAGCCTGGGAAACCCTATGGGGCAGTTCTACTCTGTCCCATAGGGTCGCTATGAGTTGGAATCGACTCAAGAACACGCAACAGCAACACATGTGTGCCTCCTCACCACATCCCCACTCCCAGACTCCTCTGCACGGACCCTGATCTTCTGGCAGGAACCACGTTTTGTCTGTCTAGACACATTTGTGGTTGTTGTCAGCTGCTGTTGAGTTGTCCCCAACTCATGGTGACCCCATGCACACTGGAATGAAAAGCTATCCGGTCCAGCACCATCCCCATGATCAGTTTGGATCAGAACACTATCATCCGCAGGGTTTACACTGGCCCATTTTCAGAAGTAAATCTCCAGACCTTCCTTCCTAGTCTATCTTAGTCTGGAAGTGCTGATGAAACCTGTTTAGCATCCTAGCAACACGCAAGCCTCCAGTGACAGACGGAGGGTGGGTATGTACTAGGTGCGTCGGCCGGAATTAAACCCAAAAAAACCAAACCAAACCCGTTGCTGTCGAGTCGATTCCGACTCATAGCGACCCTTAGGGCAGAGTAGAACTGCCCCATAGGGTTTCCAAGGAGCACCTGGTGGATTTGAACTGCCGATATTTTGGTTAGCAGCTGATCTCTTAACCACTACACCACCAGGGCTTCTGAATCAAACCCAGAAAGGTGTTAATTCGCCAGCAACTCAGCCTGAGCAATGCTTGGGGCAGGCTGGGGGCTAGAAGTTGGTGCTGGTGAGCACTGCTCCCGGGCTGCTGGGGGTCCCACAGTAACTGGCCATCACCCTGCCTCTATTCCCTTCTTAATTTGGGGGACAGAGCCTGGAAAAATGCTCCCCTGCTGCCATCCAGCTTGAGGGGTACCTGACTGACTGTGGGTGGGAGACCCCTGATGAACGGGCATGTTAAAGAATATTGTTTCTAGCCAGTTGGAAAACCCTGGAAGGACCTCCCCCGAAAACTCCCAGTTTTTGCCCTGTTGCCCAATGCATACACCATGTGTGGATCTGAAGGAGATTCTCCCTACCCAAAAGCCCAAAGCCACGCAATTGGGAGCTTGATAACTGAGTCTCCCAAACTAAGCGACCAGTCAGGAGCAATCATGCAGAGGAAAACACCTGACATGGTGGGGTGGCAGGGGGGCACTGCGTGGATGCAAAGAGCAGAACCTTCTTCCCCTCTGACTCCCCGACACTACGGCTGGCGTTTCCTGGGGCCCCCACCTCGGCCACCAGGTCAGCCCAACAAGTTGTTTGCGTTGTGAAGTCAGATTGGGAGCAAGAGTTTGGCTGGACACAGATTTAGTCTCCAGAGCTGAGGAGATCATGTTCAGAAGTGTGAGTGTGAGTGAGGGAGCGTGTGTGTGTGTGTGTATACGTGAGGGTGTGTGTCTGCGAGGATGTGTATGAGTGTGAGTTTGTGTGTAAGTGGGTGTGAGAGCATGTGTCTGTGGGGGGGTGTTTGAAGGTGTACGTGAGTGTGTGAGGGTATATGTCTGTGAGTGTGTGTATGAGTGTGAGGGTATGTGTGTAAGGATGTGTATGAGTGTGAATGTGTGAGTGTGTGAGTGTATGCCTGTGTACGTGAGGATGAATGTTTGAAGGCATATGTGAGTGTGTGAGGGTGTGAGTGTGTGTATGAGTATGAGTTTGTGTGTATGCAAGAGAGCAAGTGTCTGTATGAAGGTGAATGTTTGAAGGTGTATACGAGCGTGTAAGGATGTGTGTGAGAATGTGTATGAGTGTGAGTTTGCGTGTGAGTGTGTGTGAGAGCATGTGTTTATGTGAGGGTGTGTTCAAAAGCCTGTGTGCGAGGATGCTTGTATGTGTTTCAGTGTGTGCGTGAGTGTGTGTATGAGTGTGAGGTGCATGTGTGATGTTGTGTATGAGTGTGTTTGTGTGTGAGCATGTATCTGTGTGTGAGGGTGAGTGTTTGAAGGTGTATGTGAGTGTGTCTGTCTGTGAGGATGTATGAGTGTGAGGGTGTGCGGATATTGGGTTTGAGGGTGTATGCGAGTGTGTCAGTATGTGAAGACATGTATGAGTGTGCATCTCTGCGTGTGAGGGTGTGTCAGCGACGTGGGGGTGGGTGTGAGTGTGACTATGTGTGAGAGTGTGTGTGTGTTGGGGGCGGGGGAGGAGCTGGTATGGAGGGAAAACGTTGGGCGCAAACTGATGCAGGCGGAGTGGACAAAAAGAGAAAAGTCTGTCTTTGAGTCCGGCCTGGAGAGCCGGGGAAGAAAAAAGGCGCCCTTATTGGTGGTTGTCAAGGAGATGGGCCTTGGGGTTTGCTGAACTTTCTTCCCTTAAAGGGTCTTGCCACTAGCTGAGAGGAGCCATTTATTTCCAGCCGGGCCTCTGGGGCTGGGGTCCCGACCAGGCCCCAAAGGCCGAGGGGCGTCCGGTGTGCCCCCCGGCCAGGCCCTAGCAGTGCCCCTTTCCTTGGCCTCCGGCCCGCGCCCCTCGCCCAGCCGGGCTGTGTCACCGGGCAGGCCCGGGCTCCCATTCACCGGGACGTCTAACTTCGCCGGCTCAGGGGCCACCCCGCCGGTCGTTGTCAGCCCATTCCAGACATGAGCCCGGACTATCCTGCGACAGCCAGACTTGCGGGCCATTGTCCTTTGCGGAGTGTTAAAAAGTGTTCCTTTGCTTGCACGTGAATTTTAAGACGATCTTCCCAGTTTTTCGGGTCCGGCTGTTCCCACTGCTGCGTGGCCAGCTCGCAGCACACAGTAGGTGCTCAATGAGCACTCACTGATGGCCGGAGGCCGATTCTGCTCTGTGCATTTGGATTGTTTCCGACCAATGGACGCCGCCGGGCCTCTCCGATCTCCGGGACGCCCGGTGCACAGCCCCCTCCTCTCCCTGAGTGTGTGGGTGTGTGCTGGGGGGGACCCCGAGGGGCGCCCACCCTAGACGAAAGGGGTGGGGAGGGGCAGGGGCCGGGGGGACAGCTCCGAGCTAGTCCTGGCCTGGCCGCC
>NW_004444005.1:5231635-5273177 GCF_000243295.1 Trichechus manatus latirostris | reverse complement strand
GCGCGCCTCTTTGCAAAGTAACTTCTGGAGCCGCCCGCGCCCCCTCCCCGCAGCCTGGCGGCCCGGAGCTCCCGGTGCCCGGGGGCCGCAGCAGGGGGTGGACTGGGCCCTGGGGAAGGGTGAGCGTGCGGCGGGAGGAAGAAAGAAAGCAAGCGCGACGGCTGACCGAGGGGGCCCGGCGTGTGGACCGAGGGCGGGGGACCCAGAGCCACAAGGGCGCGCCCCCAGGGGAGAGGGGAACCGGGGAGGAAGGGAGCGAGGGAGAAAAGACCGACCTCGAAAAAGGGAGGGGAGGTGGTCGATGGAGGGACAGACGGACAGGGGAAACAGACAAAAGGACACGTAAAGAAAGCCAGAGAAAGACACGGAAGGGAAGAGAAGGGACCAGACAGGCCGCAGGGGGAGAGGAGGAAACCCAGGGAGGGAGAAGGAGGCGAAGGGAACAGCCAGAAGGTGAAGATCAAAAGAGGGAGCCTGGAGGGATTGCTAACCCAAGGAAGGGAGAAGAGGAGAAGTGGAGACAGACCGACAGCCAGAGGAGACTGGAGGACTGGGGAGGGGGAAGAAGGAGAGAGGGAGACAGACAGATAGGGATGGAGATGCCTGGAAATCTAGGCACAGAGGGAATCTGATGGACAGACAGTCAGACAGGAGGGGGAGGAAGGCAGAAGAGAAGCCGGACAGACGCGGGGAAGGAACTGGATGGGAACACAGAGAAAGTGGAGACAGATGTGGACATCGGAGAGGGGGTCCGGGAGGGAGGCTGCAAACACGAACGAGGGAACAGGCATCCGACAGGGCAGGCAGGCAGCCGTCGTGGGGTGGGGGTGCCCCAGTAGGTCCCACCGATACCCGCTGCCCTCCCGCCCTGTCCCTTCCTGCTGTCTGGTGGTCTGGAAGGGGCTCTCTGACAAAGCTGAAGTCACGTTCTCGCCCCCCACGTCTGTGGAGGACTTTCCTCCGTTTCTCAACTTTGGGGTGGTGTGAAATTGGGGGTCCCTGACTGCCCCTGCTCTGTTCTTGGCATTCCCTGGCTGGCGCACTGGGCTCCCTGAGGTCTGTATGTAGGATCAGGGGTCTGCGTCCTCAGAGTCGTGCCCAGAGCGGGGTGCCAGTCCATTTAAAAGACTCCGCAGTTGGAGCTGAGCTGTTTCTCTAGCCCCAGGGAAGTGGACCCTGCTGCTCACACCCAGTCCCCCATGCCTGTGAGGCGTCTCTCCCTGGCTTTGGGGACCTGCATCCCTGTACGGCTGCTCCTGCGTGTGTCTCTCTTTACCTCTCTGTCCTTTCTCGTGTCGCTCTGGGTCTGTCTCCGGGTCCCCCAAGCCCAGCTCATGTGTGACCTGAACTCTTGCCCTTGGAAGCCCCTTCCGGGACTGAAACCCAGCAGCGCGAGCCCCAGCACCAGCAAACCGCTAGTTGGGGAGGGAGTCCCAGCCCAGGTCAGCGAACCAGAGGGGGCGCATGGCCTAGGGCACCTCTCTCCTCCTGCCCCACCCTCTCCCCAGCCCCTCACGTTTTTAAGAGCACCCAAAGACATGCTGATGTGGTGTGTTGGAAGGTGCCCCCACCTGCCCCATCAGCTTCCATCCTCCATTTCTGTCCCCGCGAGGACGTCTACCTGGTGGGAGATTGGGGAGCGGGAGGATCGGAGGCTCCAGAAGTTTCCCTCCTCTCATTCCCACACACCGACCCTTGGGAAGTGGGAAGGGCCATGTCCGTGGCCTGCTGTCCCTGCTGGTCCCTGTCTCAGAAGTGGCCCCAGTCGCCCCTGCACAAGCATGCCCTCTGGCCCTCTCTGGCCTCTGCCCTTGAGACAGTGCCACCCTGCTGGGGGCCTCTGCTGCCGTTTTCCCAGAGGTCCTCACCCATGTTACTGCTGCCAGTGGTTGTCTCCCCCTCCCCCACCCCCATTGCCGGCTCTGGTCTCCTGCACCCACAGCTGTAGGGGGTGGGCTGCCCATGTGAGCAGACACAATTACCCTGGAAAGTAATTCAGCCTGCCGCGTGCACGTGCACACGTATGTGGGCACATGTGTATATGTGTGCATGTGTGTGCACGCCTGGAGGTTGCTTCTTCCGTGTTTCCTTTTGGTGCTTCTCTTCCTTCTGGGGCAGGCTGGAGCCTTGGGCGCTGGAGCAGGCAAGGAGGGGTCCTGGGGGGTAGGTTCTTAGCAAGGCCCTCCACCCAGATTTAGAATTCATGACACCAGGGAAGTAATCCAGAAAGGACCTTCTTGGGGACCAGGCACTCTAGGGCGAGACCAGAGGTGTGAAAAGATGGCTCCATTTCCGGCTTCTGCTGGAGTGGCTGCCCTGGGTGACTGCTGAGTGTCCCCAGTGGAGTCCTCCTGGGTCCTTCTGTCTGTCTGCTGTCCATCCGTGTTTTATGTATAGCCAGCTGGAAGTACCATAGAAAAGCTCAGACCTGCTTACTCTGTGTCAGAGCCCAGACTGCCCCTCAAGAGCTATCACCCACAACAAGACCTCTCTGGGCCTCAGTCTCCTCCCTGGTCTTCCAAGGCATTAACTTGGCTTCTTGCTGAGTGTCTTAGTCATCTAGTGCTGCTGTAACAGAAATACCACAAGGGGGTGGCTTTAACAAAGAGAAATTTATTCTCTCACAGTCCAGTAGGCTACAAGTCCAAATTCAGGGCATCAGCTCCAGGGGAAGGCTTTCTCTGTCAGCTCTGGAGGAAGGTCCTTGTCATCAATCTTCCCCTGGTCAAGGAGCTTCTCAGGCACAGGGACCCTGGGTCCAAAGGACACACTCTGTTCCCGGTGCTGCTTTCTTGGTGGTATGAGGTCCCCAACTCTGCTCACTTCCCTTTTGTCTCTTGTAAGATAAAAGGTGGTGCAGGCCACATCCCAGGGAAACTCCCTTTGCATTGGATCAGGGATGTGACCTTAGTAAGGATGTTACAATTACACCCTAATCCTCTTTAACATAAAATTACAATCACAAAATGGGGGACAACCACACAATTCTGGGAATCATGGCCTAACCAAGTTGGCACATACTTTTGGGGGACACAGTTCAGTCTGACACTGAGGTTCTGGCCGTGCTGTCCTGGGCCCCTGAGGTTCCTCTCCCTGTCTGGCCTCTGTGTGTGTGTGTGTGTGTGTGTGTGTGTGTGTGTGCGCGTGTGTGTGCATTTGGTGTATGCACAGATGGCACAGAGACCATTTTGCATTGTCTGGCCCCAATAGCGGTCCCAGCCTGAAGGTGTATATGTGTGTTGGGAGATGGGAGATGAGGAGTGCCAGAGCCCTCCAAGCCTGGACTGAACTTGAGCTTGGAAGCTGGGATTTGAAGATCAGGTTTGCACCTAGGTTTCTGAGGCAAAGGAGGAGAGCAGGGGAGGTCAGACCCACCCAGGGCCTGGGTCAGGCCAGCTGAGGGTATGGTTCCACCCCTGGACGCTCCACTCTGGGCGTGCGACACCAGATTAAGAATCCTGCACCTCCGCAGCCTAGGGCATGGGGGGGTCCTATCTCAGGTCACCCGCAGGGGCTTCCTGGCTTGGCCTCTGCCCGCTGCTCCTGCCTAGCCTCAGTTTCCCCATTTGTAACCCCAAGGGGCTGGATTTAAATTCCTCCAAGGACCCTTCTGTTTCTAAATTCTAGAATAAGGACTGTGGAGGAGGGTTGGAGTGATGCTTGTCGGGAGAGCAAGACAGAGAGCGAGAGAGATTGCTGGCTTTTCCTTCCTGCGACCCTTGTTGGCGTTGAGGGCTGTCAAGCTGATTCCGACTCATAGCGACCTGTGTAACCAAGTAGCACTGCCCCATAGGGTTTTCTTGGCTGTAATCTTTATGGAAATACATCGCCAGCTCTTTTATCCTGCTCTGGTGGCGCAGTGGTTAAGAGCTCGGCTGCTTACCAAAAAGTCAGCAGTTCAAATCCACCAGCCACTCCTTGGAAACCCTATGGGGCAGTTCTACTTTGTCCTGTAGGGTCGCTGTGAGTCTGAACTGACTCGACAGCAAGGGGCTTGGTGGTTCTGGTTTATCTGCGGAGTTACTGGGTGGGTTCAAATCACCAACTTTTCGTTTTCCAGCAAGCACTCAACACTTGCACCACCAAGGCCCCTTCCCTGTGATCTTAAGCCTCGGATTTTCTCATCTTTTTTTAGTGGGAATATTAATCCTGCTTAATGGGATTGTTGTGAAAATAATTGAGACCAAGGATATTGGTAGCATCCTGCCTGGCACAGAGAAGCTGCCCCATGTGACTACTACCCTACTATCGTTGTTAATTACCCCATAAGGAATGGAAGGCCAGGGGCAGGCGGAGGTCCCCGCTCTGCCTGCCTCCCGCTTCCCAGGCCACATCTCACCTGTTGCCCCCCCCCCCTCCACAGGGGCAGTGGACGTGGACGAGTGCTCAGAGGGCACGGATGACTGCCACATCGACGCCATCTGCCAGAACACGCCCAAGTCCTACAAGTGCCTGTGCAAGCCAGGTTACAAGGGGGAAGGCAGGCAGTGTGAAGGTGAGGTCAGCCCCGCCCGCCCCGCCCCGCTCCCCAGACGCCCGCCCGGCTCGCCAGACACCGGGGCAGCCCTGCCCCAGTTAGCGCCAGCAGGGGCTGCGTCTCCAGCTCTGCCGAGAAAGCCCGCAGCACAGCCTCCCTCAGCCCTGGGAGGGGACTGCGGGCTTCCCGGGAACACAGGCTGCTTCCTGGAGGGCGGGAGGTAGTCACCGGGTGCCCCGCTCACCTGGGTTTGAGAGGTCTGGGATTTTTTTTTAAAGCAATCGGATTGAAGCATTGAATGATATATTTGTGCATCTGTCCCCAGCTGGACGTAATGATGAGAAAGGTCTGGCGTGACCCCCCTGAGGTCCCTAACTTCAAAGCCGAAACCCCCTGCTCAGCCTGTAGCCCCCCAGAGGACCAGATCAGTGGCCGGCCACGGCCTTTGTGCGGCTGGCCCAGGCCTCCGGTCTCCAGCGCCAGAGCATGCGCAGAGACACATGGATTTGCGCCTTCCGTCTATCCAACCTTCTTTCCCTACACCTGGGGGGCTGGTCTGACCGTCTGGCGTGAGAACCTGCCTCCCTGGCGGCGGAAAGTCCGAGAGCGGAGCAGCGTCGGCTGGCTGGGGGTGGAGCCAGAACTCTCCACGCCAGACAGCGCCTCCGGGCGCATTCCTCCCGCGCTGATCTGTGAGCTCTTCCGACTACCTGGGGCTGTAGACAGCTCTCTCAGTGACTCCTGTGCGCCCCTGGATGAGTATCACTGATCCAGGTCTTCCCTGTAAGTCCCCATTTTGTAGAAGAGGAAAACTGAGGCTTGCAGAGGGGCAAGGACGGAAACCCAGGTGTCCTAATTCCCACGCCGCGGCTCTCTGGATTCTCGATTTCCTCTCCCAAGCCCTGAGTTTTTCAAAGTGTGAGATTTGTGCTAGGAAAACGGCCCGTGGGAGCAAGATGACTACCTATTCTTTCTCTATAAGGGTTTGTTGTTACTATTGTTGTAGGGTGATGATTTCGGCTCAGCGACCCCATGGGGCGAGTTCAACTGCCCCAGAGGGTTTTCTGGGCTGTAATCTTTACGGGAGCAGACCACCAGGTCTTTCTCCTGAGGAGCTGCTGGGTGGGTGCAAATCGCCGACCTTTCGGTTCGCAGCCGAGAGCTTAACTGTTGCGCCCCCAGCGCTCCTTGTATCTGGCTTTAAAGGAGCTGAAGTCGCGTAGGAGATGCAGCTGCCCCTCCCTGGGTGCTGGCGTTTGTTTATCCGTCTCAGTTACGGAGCCTCGGCTTGGAGCCCAGCACTGGGCAGACACCATCGCCCTGGCTCATGCCAGGCTGGGCCACATCCCTGGCCTTGTGTAGGGTCCAGAGGCCAGAGGGGGAGCTGGCGCCTGCCTACAGCCCTCTGGAAGGGGGCCAGGCTGCAGGCAGATACAGCAGGTCATGAGCAAGAAGCCTGGTGGGCCGGGATGATCCGGGCCACTGGCAGCGCCTGGAAGTTGGCTCCATGGTTCCAAGTGGCACGTGTGAGGATGTGTGCGACCATTTTTGGACATTGTGCCCTGCCCGGCAGGCTTGGTACCCTGGCAGGGGAGGGTGGTGGTGGCAAGCCAGGACTGGGTCACCAGCGGCCAACTGCCCTTGGGGACCCTTCAGAAACAGGAGCATTGGGAGGCTTTCCCCTGCTGGCCTGAGAGCCCAAAGAGGCCACCAGGGTAGAGGGGACAGCAGCAGGGGAGAGGGACAGCAGCAGGGGAGAGGGAAAGCAGCAGAGGAGAGGGGACAGCAGCAGGTGAGAGGGGACAGCAGGGGAGAGGGACAGCAACAGGGGAGAGGGGACAGCAGCAGGGGAGAGGGACAGAAGCAGGGGAGAGGGGCAGCAGCAGGGGAGAGGGACAGCAAGGGAGAGGGACAGCAGCAGGGGAGAGGGGACAGCAGGGGAGGGGGCAGCAGCAAGGGAGAGGGACAGCAGCAGGGGAGAGGGGACAGCAGCAGGGGAGAGGTGACAGCAGAAGGGGAGAGGGGACAGCAGCAGGGGAGAGGGACAGCAGCAGGGGAGAGGGGACAGCAGGGGAGAGGGACAGCAGCAGGGGAGAGGGGGCAGCAGGGGAGAGGGACAGCAGCAGGGGAGAGGGGACTGCAGGGAAGAGGGACGGCAGCAGGGGAGAGGGGCAGCAGCAGGGGAGAGGGGCAGCAGCAGGGGAGAGAGGAAGCAGGGGAGAGGGACAGCAGGGGAGATGGACAGCAGGGGAGAGGGGACAGCAGCAGGGGAGGGGGACAGCAGGGGAGAGGGGCAGCAGCAGGGGAGAGGGGACAGCATCAGGGAAGAGGGGCAGCAGCAGGGGAGAGGGACAGCAGCAGGGGACAGGGGACAGCAGCAGGGGACCAGGCAGCAGCAGGGTGGCGACCAGCCAGCAACAGGGTCGGGACTGGGCAGCAGCAGGGTGGGGACCAGGCAGCAACCTGGTAGCCACATGGAAACAGAGGTCTTTGGGCCCCAAACTGCAAAGTCCCAGGAAGCATCTGAGATTTTGATGTCTGTGTTCTCAGGGATTCCCCAAGTGGTGTTTCTCCAAGTGTGGCTTGGACCGCTGGTGCTGTGTCAAATGCAGACTCCCAGGCTTTCTGGTTGGGGATTGGTTAGTGAGGTCTGGGGAGAGGCAGTGGGGGGGGGGGTCTGTATTTTAACACGTGTCCCAGCAGACAAGCAGGAACGGCTTCTAGAAGGGGAGTGACCGCTTCCCACAGCCCTGTGTGGTCCTCCTCATACACGTGAGCTTCTTGGGGACCTGCAGGGAGGGGGATACCACCTAGAGACTAGACTTCCGGCCCAAGGCTTGGAGAGTCGGGGTCTAGCTGTACACATGGCCCATTGGTATCTGCCAGTGGCCAACGCCTGGGGCCAGAGCGGGGGACTTTGGGAGGAGGAGGTCTGGGTTTGAGTCCCTGCTGTTGAGTCCCAACTGCCCTGTGACCTGGGGCAGGCAGTCACTGTCCTCTGGGACCTCAGGGTTCCTTCTCCTGACATCTTTAGGGTGGACGAGGTGGACTCCCTCAGTGGTCTGCAGCCTTGCTCCTGCTGCACCCCGCTGGGGACTACATCCCCCGCCACAGGGCTGGGCTCACCATGGCCCTGGTTTTCAGGTGGCGTCTGTAGGAACCCCCTGGAGGGGGTCTCCTGGGTGACCGACCTCTCGGCCCCTCTCAGCCCATCGCTGGCTCCCTTTCCAGTGTAACGAACCAGCCTGCTCCCCATTGTCTGTGGTCTGTGGTGCCGGGATTTAGCCCTGCCCCAGCACTCCAGTATATATTGGTCCCTTCTCTTCTGCCACTGGAGCCCTGGTGGCACAGTGCTTAAGAGCTCAGCTGCTAACCAAAAGGTTAGCAGTTTGAATCCACCATTCGCTCCTTGGAAACCCCGTGGGGCAATTCTGCTCTGTCCTATAGGGTCACTGTGAGTCGGAATCGACTCGACGGCAACGCGTTTGGTTTTTTTGTTTTCTCCTGCCACTGGGCATTCGCCACCTGCGTCTCTGCCTACTTAAGCCACTGACCTGCCTGCTCCTCCCCATGGCCCAGCTTCTTGGGTCCTCTCCTCCACGCAGGAGGGCTCACCCTTTGTCTCCTACCTTCAGAGTCCTCTTTTAGCTCCCCCGTCTGCCTGTGTCCCTGGTTGGCAGTCAGACTCCTGGTCCCAAGCCCAGGTCTGCCGTCCCCTGACTGGCGGGCCTCCTCTCCTCATCTGTTAGCAGGCAGTCATATTGCCCTGCGGGGTGTGAGGTTGCAAGTGGATGAGACGTGTGGATGTGCTTCAGAACTGCCAGGGCCCTTCTGGTCCAGGCCTCCCGTGCTCTCCAGCCTCGCTCCGGTCCTGCCTTTACCTCCTAAACCCCTGAGCAGCATTGGGTCCTGGCCACACATCCACATGCCAGGCTGTTCTGTGTTCCGGAGCCCCAGCTCGGGCTTCTCCCATGCCTGGAGCTCCTTCCCCTCCCTTTGTGACCTGGCTAGTTCCTAATCATTTGCCTCCTCCAGGAAGCCTTCCTTGATACCTCCACTTACACTCGTGTATGTGCACGTGAATGCGTTAAGGACCTGCTCTGCTCCCAGAAGCCCCTGGGCTTCCCTCCATCATAGCACTCCTGACCCTGGATTAGAATTAACCATCTTGCTCCCCCACTGAGCTAGGAGCTCCTTTAGTGAGGGCTTGAGGGCTGCTGTGGGCTCGGTGTTGAGACCACGCTAAAGCTGTCAAACTCGGGCTGAGCTCCTCAATGGACACTTTTCTGCTTGTCACTCTGTTCCTTGGGGCAGGGCCTGGCACCAGCGTGGGTGTGCAGAAAATGTTTAGTCTGTGTTGGCTCTCTTTTGCCCAGACTGGAGTTCAAGTTAGATGTGCGCCTTGTAGGGCGCCCATAGAGAGAAGTGTGAAGGCATGCTGGGTCCACGGAGGTCCTGTGCTTGCCATGATGTCATTTGGACTCCGTCCAATGAGAGAGGAATGGGGACAGGCCTGACCTCTGCATGGAGCTGGGCTGCAGCCACCTCTGCCCCAAATGGACTGAGAGTTTGGGTGGTCAGTGGACCTCCCTAAACCTCAGTTTCTCCTTTGGTTATATGGACCAAAAATATGGCCCACCTCAGGCTGTCCTGAGATTGAATGAGATGCGGTGGCTGCCTGTCTCAACGGCAGCTCACAGTGGGCACTCAGAAGATAATGTATGCTGCTATCATCATCATCACCACCACCATCACCATCATCTATCCACACTGCCTCTCACAGTGGTCTCAGGCTCAAATGAGATTATGAATGTGAAGACCTTTGAAAATCGCTAAGTGCTATAAGAGGTGATCATGATGGTGCCACTTAGTCCCTGCCTTCAAGGAGCTTATGTTCTGGTTGGGCTGTATGAACTGAAAGTACTTTATCAGTGGAAATTCTTCATTAGCAGGATAGGGTAGTGTGGGTGCTGAATCAGTACCTGCTGAGTTGCTGTATTAATAGCACAGAGAATAACTTAGGAACTGAGAGGAAGATGCTGTTGGGTCACTTACTCACTGAAGTGAGTGGACTGGTGTGGAGTCTGGGGGCCTAAATGGACCCTGTCCCACTGCACCGAGGTTTTCTCATCCCAAGGGACCTACCCACAGCCACTGAGTGTCAGAATCATTGCAGCTGCTGGAGTGTTCACCCAAGGGCCATCAGATCCCCCAGTGGCTTCCCTAGGAGGACTGTGCAGCGGATTCTGGGCACTCTATGAAGCCTGGAGGGGCTGCAGGCTGTGTGCAGTAGCGGCCTGAGGGACCTTGGAGGCCATCTAGTTGTTTACTTCCTCGGTTTACAGATGGGGAAGTGGAGGCACAGGATAGGAGGCGTCTTGTCTGAGTTGCAGCCGGAGCCCAGATTTGATGGGCCGATTTGTTCACACTGCATTTCTGCAGGTGATTGTATCTGTCTGGGTATTTCTGCTCTGAGAGAGGGAATGAACAGTCCACATTCAAGTTTGCATAGTGATTAGAGCACAGACTTTGGCATCAGACTGCTTGGAGTCAAATCCTACCAGTGTAGCTTGAAGAAGTTACTGAACCTCTGTTTATCCGTAAAATGGAGATGGTAATAGTATTGACTTCATAGAGATATTGTGAGGATTCAATGAGTTAATAAATGTAAAGCATTGTGAACATAGCCTGGCACATGGACACAACTCTATAAACATTAGATGCTGTTACTGTGATGATGTTGATGATAATGATGTTGATGATGATGATGATGATGATGATGATGATGTTAATGACATTGATGATGATGTTCATGATGATGATGATATGTTAGTGATGATGATGATGGTGATGGTGATGGTGATGATGATGGTGATGTTGATGACGTTGATGATGATGTTGATGATGATAATGTGATGTTGATGATAATGTTAATGATGATAATGATGTTGAGGTTGATAATGATGTTGATGTTGATGATGTTGATATTGATGATAATGTTGATGATCATGGTGATGATGATGTTGATGATAATCTGATGTTGATGTTGATGGTGATGATGACGATAATGATGTTGATGTTGATAATGATGTTGATGTTGATGATGTTGATATTGATGATAATGTTGATGATGATGATGTGCAACATGTGAGAATGAAGCTTTGTCTTTGCCCAACAATTCCCAGGATCTAAAATGGCTGAGAAATGGGGTGTGTTGGTTCATTGGCTATTCAGATAAACCGTATACACGTATCTGCATCCCCAAATATACATACATTCACAGGTGACCATTTACAAGTATGTATAAATAAGACACTTGACAGAAGGCTCTCCTTTCTTCAACTAAACCCACCTCAGATATGGCAAATATGCCGCCACCTTCTTCCACAGCAGACTTCAGTAATCAATCACTGCACACTCCACACAGCCATTTCCACTTTATATGAACCTCCCGACCCCTGTCTGAGCTCCTGAGCTGGCCTAGGGTTCTGCCACACCAGAGTTGGTGTTTTGGGGGAAATGAGCACCCTGTCCTTCAAATCCCACAGACTTTGTGGTTTCCTGTGATATCACAGAGGACAGATTCTCAGCTGAGCATGCTTGGGGAGCGCGGCGCCCACAGGCTCCCCAGCTCTTCACGGGAAATGGGCCAGGTTGGTGGCGATGGTCAGGCCAGGTGATGGGAAGGCCCCGTGGGGCGGACTGGGCTTTTTCATGTCCTTCACTGAGTCACTTTGAGACTCTTGCTGGTTGTAAAAAACACTTTAGCAAGCCCAGCACCTGAGGCAACCTGATGCCTATTCTGGGCTGGGCCTTAAGCTGGTGTCGGAGGACGGTAAATGGCTGTTATCAATCCTGGGGTGTCAGGAATGGCCTCCCAGAGCCTCATCTACTCTGAAGATGAGGAAGCTGAGGCTTTGAGAAAGACAGGAGCTAGTCTGAAGATATCTAGTGTGGGCTGGTAGCAGAGTTAGCTAGGGAAATTGGGCCCAGGGAGGTCAATCTTTAGCCAGGTCGCCAGCTGAGAAGTAGTGGGGCCTGGATTTTAACCTAGGTCAGCCCTGGGGTCCCAGCAGTGAGCCAGGCTCCCCTCAGCATGTCTGAAAGCAGTGAGAGAGGCTTCTTAGCTATGGAGTTAGAGGGGGCTGCAGGGACCGTTTCTTCTTTATGCCTCCCACCCTGCAATTGTTTCCACCAGCTTGTCTGAGCAAGGCCCTAGGGAGGGAAGGGGCTGGAAGCATGTCATCCATCCATGTAACTGGGGCTGACACCCCTCCAGGCTTAGCCCAGCACTCAGCTCAAGCACTCTGTGCCACTAGCTACTGCCATTCTCTACTATATACACTGTTTTCTCTCCCTACACTCATCCCAGCGTCCCCGTCTTTGTTAGTTCCTCAAACTTGCCAGCTCCTTCCTACCACAGGGCCTTTCCACACTCCGTCTCCTCTGCCCTCTTCATTTAGCTTCCCCAGCCCGTCAGGCCTCTTGCGCACGGCCCCTTAGGAAGCCACCAGGGCAGCCCAGCCCTGCCCCGGCCTCCTGGTCTGAATTAGCTGGGTCTGTCTGTGCTCATTCTGACTGGGGGCGAAGAGGGGCCACTTCATCCCCCTTTAAATGCTTCAACTCATTTAACCTTAATTGCCTTGTTTTCATAGACATTTACTAAGGAAAAGGACCAAATTATAGCTGGAATTGGGTCTTACTAATCTTAATTAAAAGCTCTTGCTTGTAATCAGGACCAGGTCCCCAAACGAAGAGCAAACGGCCCTCAAATGCCTTGTTTAAATAACTAAGACCCTCCTGATAATCACTGTTTAGTCTGAACCAGCCGGGCACATCAGTCCTTCTACGCGTTCTTAATTTTTTAGACCATTTATTCAAGTGGTTTTATCCTACTTGCAAGTTCCAACTCGGGCCTTTTCCAAAATGTTATAATTAAAACTCTTGGGGGAAATAACTTTTTGTTTTGGCCACAGCGTATCAAATATATTACTATTTTCCCTTTTTTGTGAGACGGGAAAAAAATGACAAGCTTAGGGACATGAGAGATCCCAAAATTAGCATGTATGTAATGAATGTAAATAGTGACTTCCTGAATTTTATATCCCCGGGGTCTACTTGTCAGTCACTGAAGTTAGGTAGATTACAGGCCACGTTATTAAGTGTTTTAACAAAACTCCTAATAATAACCCAGTGATCCAGTGAGTTGAACATCCGGGGGAAAAAAAAATCTTAAAACCAATTGGCCTTCTTGGCGAATAATGTCCATGAGCTTATAAAATTCTTTTCATTATCATTATTGCACACTTTATGGAAACTCCAGATAAAACTCTAATCTTGGGGGTGGAGGGAGGTCAGGAAAGGCAAGTAGGAGGCTGGCGGGAGGGGAAGGAGGGGAAATTCTTCTCCTCCTAGTCTTAAAATGTGCAATTATGCGTGCTAACGTGTGCCCCTCCAAAGATGAAAGCGCTCAAGTCCAGCAGACCAGCGGGCAGGAAGAAATTGGATGTGACTTAAAATTCCAAGTTGCTGTCAGCTAGCAATTAGGCGGTGTTGCTTTCAGCTGGTCCTAGCTCTGCCCTAGAGTTGAGGCCTCTTGGAAAACCCCTGGGGCCCATGTATGTGTTTTAGAAGAAAAAATTGAAAGCTCATGCTGGTGACAATTAAGCATTGGAGGCAAGCTCACCCCTCTGAGCCTCAGTTTGCCCATCTGTAGAATGTGTGCATTGGACTTGATTCAGTTCGGTATCGAGAATGTTTGCTGAGCACCTGCTGTGTGGCAAGCTTGGTGCTGGGGCCCAGGCCTGTTCTATGCCCTTGAAGACCTCACGGGTTAGTGGGAAAGAAGCTGGTGAAGGACATGATCTTAATGAGGTGTGGAAAATGGAAATGCAGACTCAGTGGGAGGGGAGAAGAGGGAGTAGGTATTTCTGCTTGGAGGAGGGGGAGGGAGAAATTAGGGAGGTCTTCCTGGAGGAGGTGTCATCTGGGCCAGGTTGGGAAAGCGGAACAGAAATGGGTTCAGACATCTCTTCCAGCTCTGACAATTGGTGGAAATGTTTGCAGCAAGGATTCAGAGGTCTGTGTTTTTGGTCCTTGCTGACCCAGTATGTCCCACAAGTGGCCCAGCCTTCCCTAGCCCTGGGTTCCTCATCCATCGAATGGGCACGCTGACACCCGCCTTGCAGAAAAGGCATTGAGTGGAGGTTTGAGGATCAAAAGGGGCCTTGTGGTATGTGACAGTGTGTTGAGGGCACTGCCGCTTCCTGCAGATTGGGTTTTTCTGTCTACACCCCCATTTCTCCTTAGGATTAGAGGTTCTCTGCCCCCACCTTCAGTGTCTCCAGGCTCCCAGCAGCAGGCCCCTCGCTGCGCCTTCCTCCGGGCCCTCTTGCCTCCTCCTGACCCGCTTCTTATTACAGTGGCTGTATTTGTTTTTCCATCAGAGGAATGCTAACCAGAAAAAAAACCATTATTTCTAAGAAAATAAACTGTGGGCTTGTTGGCCTTTGAATGCTACTGAAACTGGATGATGGCCTTCCCCAAGGCCTTGAGACAAAGAGGGCCGGGGCTGGTGTGCGGGTGAGGTCAGGGGCTCTCGGAGGGGGCTCTGCGGGGGTCCTCCACATGGGCCAGGCTGCAGCCCTGGGAGAAGAGTGTTTCAGAGTCCTGCCGGGCGGCTTGCACTTCTGGCCGGGGTCCTCACAGCTGCTGGTGCCATAGCTCCCCACTCCCTCCCAGGCTGTCCAGGATGCACCCCACTCTCCAGGACCCCCAGGCCTGCCGTCTGGGCTGCCTTGGTGAAGTCGGCCTTGAGATATAGTGGTGGGGTGGGGCTGGGTAATTCACTGTGGGGAAGTGAAGGAAGAAAAGAGGGGAGACCCCAAGCCAGGGCCCTAGTTGGGGGGCAGGCCTGAGAGGTAGGGCCTGATCCTGGTAGGGTCCACAGGGAGGCAACCCAGTCTTGAAGGTGAGGCTTGAGGGAAGGAGAGCGGACAATGGGCAAGTCTCCAAATCATTCAGTCATTCAACAGACATTGCCAGACCACCTTTGGAACCCCACGCCCTGTGACAGGCATCGAGGGGACAAGAATAGTTCCTGTCCTCAAGTCACCCATGTGAGCGGGATGTGACTGCTGTTAGGATAAAGAGAAGCCAGGCCAATGGGAGCACAAAGAAGACACGAGCAGCAGTACCATGAGAGGCAGGCAGGGACGATTTGGGGGAGGCAGTGGAGTCTAAGACAAGCAGGAGTCAAGCAGGCAAAAAGGAGAGGGGAGAGTGTTCTGGGCAGAGGGACCAGCGTGAACAAAGGCTTCGAGGAGTCAGTAGAAAAATGACTATAATGATAGGTGGTATTTACAGAGGTATTAAATCTAGAATTAAGGAGGGGACAATCAGGCTGGGCCGATGTCTCCAAGAATATTGTGTTAGGGTTAACTCGTGGAGTCCCTGGGACAACCCTCTGAAGTAGATGAACTATTTTAAATTCCCGTTTTACAGATGAGGAAACTGAGGCCCAGAGAAGTGGAGTCCTTGCTTCAGGTCACACAAGTGAGGAAGTGGCAGAGCCGAGGTCTGTGTGATCTGAGTCCCTGTCATGCGTGATATCCCCCACTCCCTGGTGTGTGCCACACGGGGCTCTGTGAGACCTCAGAGGGGAGAACCTGGAACATGGGGGGCTGTGTTAGGGAGGCGGATTGTCTCTGACCTGAGAGGAACCTTCTACTAGTCAGAGGTGCCCCTGGTTGGAGCAGCTCCCGCTTCAGGGTGGTGAGCTCCGTCTCCGCAGATGTTAGCAGAGGCTGCTGGGATGTGGGAAAGGGATTCAGGCATGGCTTTTATTTTATTTTAATAATTTTCAAAGACTCTTATCAAGGAAATATATATGCATGGTTAAGGAAGGATTACTTGAAATATTTGGCTTATAGTGAAAAGCAATGGTCTCCAGCCCTTTCCGCAGAGACAGCCGCTTGTAACTGTTTCCGTGTCACTTTTGCTCCACCAGGCCGCAGAGAGAGGCCTTTCCCGCGCTTGTGTCTGGGGAGCTGAGCCCGGCGCAGATGGGCCGGGCATGCTCAGCCCCATTTGAGAACCCTCTGCTGCTGCAGGGCACGGAAGGCTCCGGGTCCCTCGGGTTGGCCCCACCTGCCTGCCCCTCTGAGAGACTGAAATGCCAGGTATGGGAGTGGAGAAGTCCCTGAGACCTGGGTTCCAGCCCTGTGTGACCTGGGCCCTAATGTCCCGACTGCAAAATTGAGGGGTGGGGCTAGGAGATCCAAGGCCCCCTTGAACTCCTGTGTGGGCAGCTCCTTCTTCAGGGGGCTCCTGGCCATGGTGCAGAAGGAGTCTGGGGGCGCTGACGCTGGCTCAGTCTCGGGCAGCAAGTAGGCTGCGGAAGGACCCTGTTAGCCAGCTGTGCCCTCCGTCCCATTGGCGGCGAGGCCAGCCTCGTACGAGGCTGTGTTCCTCTGTGTCTAGGCCCTTCTTGTGCTCCAGGCTGGCAGCTCCATGTGGCCAGGGTCCGGGCTGAGGCCAAGGGGCCTGGCGGGGCAGGCGTTGGCGGGGAAGGAGGGAAGAAGGCAAGGAGGTGGCTTGGTCCTCATTGAGGACGGCGGGTCCTGGTCCTCTACTCACCGAGATGTGGGGAGACCTCTGGGCGATTGTACAAGGTTAGGGAGTATGGACTGGAGCCACATTTGCTACTTAATAGGTGATCCTGAAAGTCACTGAAACTCTCTGAGCCTCAGTTTCTCCATCTGTGAGAATGGGGAGTAACAATTCAGACCTTCCCACCTGATCTATAAGGAGCTCTGGCACGCAGGTGGTTTGTAATTGGCTGCTAACCGAAAGGTTGCCAATTCAAACCCACCCATCGGTTCTGCAGAAGAAAGGCCTGGCCATCTATTCCTGTAAAGATTGCAGCCAGGAAAACCCTATGGAGCAGTTCTGCTCTGTCACGTGGGGTTGCCATGAGTCTGGACAACTCAATGGTAGCTAACAATAACAGCGACAGCCCGGGTTTAGTGAGGAGTAAGCCTTTTGCTGTGAAGGTGGTTCCTCCTGAGGAGTTGTTGCTGCTGCTGCTGCTACTTTTGTTACTATTGGAGAGAGACTCCACCAGGGATTTGGAGGGAAGGAGAAGGAAACAAACCGCACCAGGTTAGCTCAGGCCCCGCCTATCGCCGATCTCAGCAGGAAGAAGCCCGAGCAGGCCTGGGATTCAAGTTGCTGCCGGCTGCTGGCTTGTGACAAGGTGGGGTCCTCGGTATGCCTCTGGGCCTCGGTTGCCCCTTTGTAAAATCCAGGGGGGTGGATTGGAGGAGCTCCAGGACCCAGCTTCCCAACTCTAAGCGGCAGCCTGGGTTTTGTGGCCACTTCCTGCTCCTGATGGTCCTCCTCTTGTGAGTTCAGAGGTGGCTGAACCAGTGGAGCAGCGCCTCAGGCCTGCAGTTTGTGGGGGCCTGGGGTAGTTCTGCTCTGTCCAGTAGGGTCACTATGAGTCGGAATCCACTAGACAGAAATAAGGTGGAGTGGGGAGGCCTTCGTTGCTAAGGGGACAAAAGAATGAGCAGACCAGTAATTGGCAGAAGGGGTGGTGGGGCCTTCCTCAGGGCCGACAGAGGGTCCTTCCTCACTTCCCTCTCAAACCTTCCAATGGGTCAGGCTTCCTTTGGCCACATTGCTTCGGTACTAATTAGATCTGACATTGTAACCCAGGAGCAGCCCCCAGGGAAGGTTCAGAGCATTTTTGAGTGAAAGAGGAAAGAATTAACTGGTCCTCGCCATTTTGGTTTGATAGGGAAATCCCCCTGGTTCTTGAGAACAACAAATCCCACCATTACCCAGAGCTGCACAGGTGGCATTTGAGGTCGGCTCCTAGCAAGCATCCTTATAGCAGAGCCCTGGAGATCCAGCCAAGGTGCTGGTGGCATAAACTTGTTTTTTCAAGCTCATTTATTGAGATATAATCAACATACCATACCATTCACCCACCTAAAGTGTAAATTCAGTGGCTTTTAGTATGTTCACAGAGCTGTGCACCCACTACCACGATCAAGCTTAGAACCTTTTATTATCCCCAAAAGAAACCCCGCACCCCTTAGCCATCCACCCTCCCCTCCCCCACAGAAAGCCACTAATCTACTTTCTGTCTGTCTGAGTTACCTGGCACTGCTATAACAGAAACACCACAGGTTGGTGGCTTTACCAAACAGAAATTTATTTTCTCACAGTTCAGGAGGCTAGAAGTTCAAATTCAGTGCGCCAGCGCTAGGGGAAGACTCTCTGTGTGTCCGTCGGCTCTTGGGGAAGGTCCTCGTCTCTTTTCAACTTCTGTTTCTTGACCCCTTGGTGGTCTTCACGTGGTGTGGTGTCTCTCTTCCTCATCTTTGCTTGCTCGCTGCTTGCTTATTCTGCTCCTTTATATCTCAAGAGATTGACTCAAGACTACCTCATTAACATAACAAAGAAAACCCATTCCCAAATGAGATTATAACCAGCGGTATGGGGGTTAGGATTTACAACACGTATTTTGGGGGGACGTGATTCAATCCATAGCACTGTCTCAATAGTTTTGCCTATTTGGGACACTTCGTAGAAATGGAATCAAACAGTATGTGGTCCTATGTAACTGAGACAGCAATGAATTGAAGTCAGGCTACCTGGCTCAATTCCTGGCTCCCCTGTGTCTGCTGTGTGACCTTGAGCAGGGCAGAGAACCTCTCTGAGCCTCAGTTTCCTTCGCTGTGAAATGGAGATGCTGGAGCCCACCTTTCAGGGTTGTCGTACGGGAAAGGCCACACATAGCCTGGCACACTGTTGGGGGTCTGCACCCAGAGTCTGTGAGCAGGAGGACCATTCACACACTCAACGTTCAGCAGACTTTTGTTGTACACACTCAGCCGGGTTCTGAGGCTCAAGCTGAACAGGCTGCGGTCCTTGCCCCCAAGGAACTCACAGCCTTGAAGGCCACACACAGAAGCAAGCGAGAGTAATCGTAGCCTCTGTTCGGATTGTAGGTCCCTGGGTGGTGAAAGCGGTTTGCACTTGATTGCAGTCTAAAGGTGGGCAGTTCAAATCCACCCAGCAGCACTGTGAAAGAAACGCCTGGCGATCTGCTTCTGTAAAGATTACAGCCAAGAAAACCCTATAAAGCAGTTCTACTCCAACACACGTGGGGTTGCCCTGAGTTGGAATCGGCTTGTTAGCAGTGGGTGTGTTTTTTAGTTTGGGTTCAGAGAGAGCCGTGGGGCCCAGAGGGTGGAAGGATCATGTCTACCAGGAGATCGGCAAAGGCTTCGTGGAGGGGGTGATGCTGGCCCACGGCTGGGAGCATGAGTGGGTGTTCATGGAGGGGAAGGCGCTCCTGGCAGAGGGGCCAGCAGGAGCAGAAGTGTGGGGGCCTGAAACCATGTGGGGCGCACAGAGAGGTCACTGAGCAGCTTCTCTTGGCTCACAGGGTGCGCCTTCCCACCCTCCGGCTGAGCCACGGTCATTGTGTGCAGTTAGGAATGAAAAAGTATATAGATGTGAGTTGGTTTTGCGTGACCTTTGACCCTTCCCGTAATTAACTGCTGGGCCTACTTCTGGCATTGTCTCGGTAGAAGCGAAACCTGATTGATGGATGCCAGGGGCCCACAGAGAGTGGGTTTCATTACTCAGTCATTACGAACCCAGAGCTTAACCCTGTGCCACCAGAGACAGCGGGCTTAATCCTTCCTGCGAGGCAGCCCCCAAGAAACTACCTTCCCGGGAGCGTAATTAGCCAACAAACCAGATTAAGATTTATTCATCAATAAAGACTCAACTTCCTAAGCCATACATCTCCCAGAGAATGAATGCCTGATCTAAGAAGGGCCTGCTTTCTCCTACAGCGCCCAGACAAAGGTGAAGACAGCCCTGGCAGCCCAGCCAGGAACAGGGGCTTTATTGCAGCATTTAACCTTCACTGCCACAAGGAATGTCACACAAAATGCCATTTTCAAGGGGAAATGAGAAGACATTTTCAGTAATGATCTCCAAGAGTGGAGGGTAAAGGGTGCTTTAAAAATCCTCACTTTCAGAACATTCCCCAGTCGGTCCTGATTTTTAGGACAATGCCCTAAAATAGTATTCAAATAAAATGAGAAGGAACTCTGACTCATTGCAGTAGAATTTTCTAGAACCTAGGCACCACAGACTAAATACATGTTTTATGGGGCAGCGAGAATCAACTTTGAATTAAATGAAAAAAATAGATAAACTCATCCCGTTTGGGTTCCAAACCAGTATTGTTGGCACGTAACCACATTTACAGGATTGCGTGCGTGCTGCCTTTTAATGTAGAAAAAGTAGAACTTTTAAAAATCCCATAATGAGCAGTTTGCCGTTCTGTTTTTCTCTGCTATATTGGATGTTGGGAGCTGTCTTCTGTTGGGAATTGAGCTTTTATTAAGAAGAAAAAAAATCTGACTGGGGGAGGGTCAGGGGTACACAGACGAGCCGTTTAACTTATCTTCGGCCCGGCCTTTTGGGGCTGCCTATTTTTCTCCGTGCGTATGAACCGTCCCTGCCGCCACCCCTCAACTTTGGAATTAAAAATATATAATCATGCACAGGAGCATGAAATACTTTGAAAAAAATACTCATTTCATGCACACTGGGGTTGCGGCTCCGATGAACGTAGCGACTGGCTGCGGGCTGGGGGCAAGATTCTCGGCCGTGCTATGCTTTAGTCTCCTCATCAGTAAAATGGGAGCAACAGTCACACCCGCTTGCTAGGCTGTGATGAAGGTCAAGGTCACAGAAGCTTTTCCCCAGGGCCTGGCATGGAGCTGGCAGTGATGCCCCAGGATCCCACTCTCCCTCCTCCTCCACCCTCAGAAGACATCCATTTCCGAGAAGCTTGCTGGGTGGCCCAAGGGGTGCCCTCTGGCAGGATGATAGCGTCCCCTTGGCTGGTCCGCCCCTGGAGTATGCCATGGCCTTATCTTGTTGGCCCTGGCACTCTGCCGATCAGGCCACTGCCCATTGCAAGTGTCCTCAGACATAGGCAGAGGCACGATGTCACATCTTCAGCACAATCCCATGGAGACTCTGGTCTGTGCTAGCCCCAAGCCCACAGGGGCGAGGCTCAGGAGTGGGTGGGACAGACTCACAGCATGGGATTCGTAGGTAATGAGCGTCCTGAGAACGTGCAGGAGCCAGAGACGGCGTGCCAGGCCAGCAGCTGAGAGGTGATGTTTAGGCTGGTCCCAGGTCGGCAGTCAGCGTTTGCCGGGCAGCAAAGGGATGAAGGTTCTGGGCCAGGTGTGGGCTACGACACGACACGTGCCCAAGCACTTGCCTGCACAGCCAGGGGCCCACCTCACGCTTTTGTTATTGTTGTTGTTAGGTGCCATCGAGTCAGTTCCGTCCTACAGCGACCCTACATACAACAGAATGAAACACTGCATAGTCCTGCGCCATCCTCACAATCGATGTTATGCTTGAGCCCACGGTTGCAGCCACTGTGTCAATCCATCTCGTTGAGGGTCTTCTTCTTTTTCGCTGACCCTCTACTTTCCCAAGCATGATGTCCTTCTCCAGGGACTGATCCTTCCTGAGAACATGTCCAAAGTACATGAGATGAAGTCTCACCATCCTTGCTTCTAAGGAGCATTCTGGTTGTACTTCTTCCAAGACAGATTTGTTCACTGTTTTAGCAGTCCACGGTATATTCAATATTCTTTGCCAACACCACAATTCAAAGGCGTGAATTCTTTTTCAGTCTTCCTTATTCATCATCCAGCTTTCACATGCATATGAGGCAACTGAAAACACCATGGCTTGGGTCAGGCCCCCCTTAGTCTTCAAGGTGACATCTTTGCTTTTCAACACTTTGAAGAGGTCTTTTGCAGCAGATTTGCCCGGTGCAATGCATCTTTTGATTCTTGACTGCTGCTTCCATGGATGTTGATTGTGGATCCGAGTAAAATGAAACCCTTGATGATTTCCATCTTTTTTCTCTTTATCATGATGTTGTTCATTGGTCGAGTTGTGAGGATTTTTTTCTTTATGTTGAGGTGTAATCCATACTGAAGTCTGTGATCTTTGATCTTCATCAGTAAGTGCTTCAAGTCCTCTTCACTTTCAGCAAGCAAGGTGGTGTCATCTGCATATCACAGGTTGTTAATGAGTCTTCCTCCAATTCTGATGCCCCTTTCTTCTTCACAGAGTCCAGCTTCTCAGATTATTTGCTCAGCATACAGATTGAATAAGTATGGTGAAAGGATACAATCCTGACACACACCTTTCCTGACTTTAAACCACACAGTATCCCCTTGTTCTGTTCAAACGACTGCCTCTTGATCTGTATACAGGTTCCTCATGAACACAATTAAGTGTTCTCGAATTCTCATTCTTCGAGATTGTTATCCATTATTTGTTATGATCCCCACAGTCGAATGCCTTTGCATAGTCAATAAAATATCTTTCTAGTATTACCTGCTTCCAGCCAGGATCCATCTGACATCAGCAATGATATCCCTAGTTCCACGTCCCCTTCTGACTACGGCCTGAATTTCTGGCAGTTCCCTGTTGACATATTGCTGCAGCCGCTTTTGAGTGATCTTCAGCAAAATTTTACTTGTGTGTGATATTAATGATATTGTTGGATAATTTCCATACTGGGTTGAATTGCCTTTCTTGGGAATAGGCACAAATATGGATCTCTTCCAGTTGGTTGGCCAGGTAGCTGTCTTCCAAATTTCTTGGCATAGACGAGTGAGCGCTTCCAGGGCTGCATTGTTTGTTGAAACATCTCAGTTGGCATTCCGTCAATTCCTGGAGCCTTGTTTTTCGCCCATGTCTTCAGTGCAGCTTGAACTTCTTCCTTCAGTACCATCGGTTCCTCATCATATGCTACCTCCTGAAATGGTTGAAGGTCGACCAATTCTTTCTGGAACAGTGACTCTGTATTCCTTCCATCTTTGGATGCTTCCTGCGTCGTTTGATATTTTCCCCATAGAATCCTTCAGTATTGCAGCTTGAGGCTTAAATTTTTTCTTCAGTTCTTTTAGCTTCAGAAATGCTGAGTGTGTTCTTCCCTTTTGGTTTTCTAACTCCAGCTCTTTGCACATGTCATTATAATAATTTACTTTGTCTTCTCTAGCTGCCCTTTGAAATCTTCTGTTTAGCTCTTTTACTTCATCATTTTTTCCTTTTATTTAGCTACTCAATGTTCAAGAGCAAGTTTCCGAGTCTCTTCTGACATCCGTTTTGGTCTTTTCTTTCTTTCCTGTCTTTTTAATGACCTCTTGCTTTCTTCATGTATAAAGTCCTTGATGTCATTCCACAGCTTGCCTGTTCTTCGGTTATTAGTATTCAACGCATCAAACCTGTTCTTGAGATGGTGTCTAAATTCAGGTGGGATATAGTCAAGGTCATACTTTGACTTTTGTGGACTTGTTCTAATTTTCTTCAGTTTCAACTTGAACTTGCGGATAAGCAATTGATGGTCTGTTTCACAGTCGGCCCCTGGCCTTGTTCTGACTGATGATATTGAGCTTTTCCATGGTCTCTTTCCACAGATGTAGTCGATTTGCTTCCTGTGTATTCCATCTGGCGAGGTCCACGTGTATAGTCGCCATTTACATTGGTGAAAAAAGGTATTTGTGATGAAGAAGTCACTGGTCTTGCAAAATTCTATCATGCGATCTCCTGCATCATTTTATCACCGAGGCCATATTTTCCAACTATCGATCCTCCTTCTTTGTTTCTAACTTTTGCATTCCAATCACCAGTAATTATCAATGCATCCTGATTGCATGTTCAATCAATTTCAGACTGCAGAAGTTGCTAAAAATCTTCAATTTCTTCTTCTTTGGCCTCAGCGGTTGGTGCGCAAATTTAAATAATAGTCTTATTAACTGTTCTTCCTTGTGGTCGTATGGATATTATCCTATCGCTGACAGCGTTGTACTTCAGGATGAATCTTGAAATGTTCTTTTTGACGATGAATGCAACGCCATTCCTCTTTAAGTTGTCATTCCCAGCATTAGTAGACCATATAGTCGTCCGATTCAAAATGACCAAGACTAGTCCATTTCAGCTCACTAATGCCTAGGATATTGACTTTTATGCATTCCATTTTATTTTTGATGATTTCCAATTCTCCTAGATTCATACTTCGTACATTCCAAATTCCAATTATTAATGGATGTTTGCAGCTGTTTCTTCTTATTTTGAGTCATGCCGCATCAGCAAATGAAGGTACCGAAAGCTTGACTCCATCCACATTATTAAGGTCAACTCTACTTCGAGGAGACAGCTCTTCCCCAGTTGTATTTCGAGTACCTTCCATCTTGGGGGGGGGCTCATCCTCCGGCATTATATCAAACAATGTTCTACTGCTATTCATAAGGTTTTCACTGGCTAATTCTGTTCAGAAGTAGACCACTGGGTCTTTCGTCCTAGTCTGTCTTAGTCTGGAAGCTCCGCTGAAACCTGTCCACCGTGGGTGACCCTGTTGGTATTTGAATGATGAAGTAAAAGAGCTGAACAGAAGATTTCAAAGGGCGGCTCGAGAAAACAAAGTATTATAATGAAATGTGCAAAGACCTGGAGATAGAAAACCAAAAGGGAAGAACACGTTCGGCATTTCTCAAGCTGAGAGAATTGAAGAAAAAATTCAAGCACTGAGTTCCAATAGTGACAGATTCTATGGGGAAAATATTAAATGATGCAGGAAGCATCAAAAGAAGATGGAAGGAATACAGAGTCACTATACCAAAAAGAATTGGTGGACATTCAACCGTTTCAGGAGGTAGCATATGATCAAGACCCGATGGTACTGAAGGAAGAGGTCCAAGCTGGACTGAAGGCAATGGTGAAAAACAAGGTTCCGATTGATGGAATACCAACTGAGATGTTTCAACAAACAAATGCAGCACTGGAAGTGCGCACTCATCTATGGCAAGAAATTTGGAAAACAGCTATCTGGCCAACACACTGGAAGAGATCCATATTTATGCCAATTCCAAAGAAAGGTGATGAAACCAAATGCATAAATTATCAACAAGATCATTAATATCACACACAAGTAAAATTTTGCTGAAGATCACTCAAAAGCGGCTGCAGCAGTACATCAACAGGGAACTGCCAGAAATTCAAGCCGTATTCAGAAGAGGACATGGAACCAGGGATATCATTGCTGATGTCAGACGGATCCTGGCTGAAAGCAGAGAATACCAGAAAGAGGTTTACTTGTGTTTTATTGGCTATGCAAAGGCATTCGACTGTGGGGATCATAACAAATTATGGATAACATTACAAATAATGGGAATTCCAGAATACTTAATTGTGCATCAAGGTTGTATCCTTTCACCATACCTATTCAGTCTGTATACTGAGCAAATAATCTGAAAAGCTGGACTATATGACGAAGAATGGGACATCAGGATTGGAGGAGGACTCGTTAACAACCTGCGATATGCAGATGACACCACCTTGCTTGCTGAAAGTGAAGAGGACTTGAAGCACTTACTGATGAAGATCAAGGACTACAGCCTTCAGTATGGATTACACCACAACATAAAGAAAAAAATCCTCACAACTGTCCAACAAGCAACATCATGATAAACAGAGAAAAGATTAAAGTTGTCAAGGATTTCATTTTACTCGGATCCACAATCAACACCCTTGGAAGCAGCAGTCAAGAAATCAAAAGATGGCATTGCATTGGGCAAATCTGCTACAAAAGATCTCTTTAATGTGTTGAAAAGCAAAGATGTCACCTTGAAGACTAAGGGGGGCCTGACCCAACCCATAGTGTTTTCAATTGCTTCATATGCATGCAAAAGCTGGACAACGAATAAGGAAGACTGAAGAAGAATTTTGACGCCTTTGAGTTATGGTGTTGGCAAAGAATACTGAATACATCATGGACTGCCAAAAGAAGGAACAAATCTGTCTTGGAAGAAGTACAGCCAGAATGCTTCTTAGAAGCAGGGATGGGGGAGCTACGTCTCACATATTTTGGACATGTTATCAGAAGGGACCAGTCCCCAGAGAAGGACGTCATGCTTGGTAAAGTAGAAAGTCAGTGAAAAAGGGGAAGACTCTCAACAAGATGGATTGGTACAGTGGCTGAAACAATGAGCTCAAGCATTACAACGATTGTGAGGATGGCGAAGGACCGGGCAGTGTTTTGGTTTGTTGTATATAGGGTCGCTATGAGATGGAACCGACTTGAGGCCACCTAACAACAGGGCAAACAATAACAGGAGGAACGTGTTCGTAGTTCAATCACGTATACTAGACTCAATGGGTACACTAGCCCAAAAGCAAAGACGAGAAGGCAGGAAGGGACAGGAGAACTGGACAAATGGAAATGGGAACCTGGGGTGGAGAAGGGGAGAGTGTTGACACATTGCGAGGTTGGCAACCAATGTCACAAAACAATTTGTGTATTAATTGTTTAATGTTTAACGAGAAAGTAATTTGCTCTGTTAACTTTCACCTCAAGCACAACATAAAAAGAAACCCTAAAAAAAAAAGATTAAACTTCCAGAGAGCTCTGCTCTGCCCCATCCATTCCTCCACCCCCTCCCACCACGTCTCCTGTTCATCATTTTCTGGCCTTCAAGAGCGCGGTCTGGGCATGCTGGGCGCCTGGAGGGCTGGTGGAGCCTCCTCCGGGGTGGCGGTTCCCAGCTGTGTTTTGACAATAACAAATACACTTGCTCTGGCAGAGAATTTTTGGTTGGTTGGTTTGTGTGTTTCTCTCTTATGCATTAAAGGAGGAAGCTCATGAGATTAAAAAAAACGAACATTCAAGGCACAAACAGAAAATCAGGGGGTAGGGTTCGGCTTGTGAGCGGACATCTTCCATCCAGGGCATGGGGAGGTAAGGCCGGCTGGCCTCGGAAGCCTGCGAGAGCATTTCTAGCCTTGGTATTGGAGGCGTTGGTTGTTTCTCAGACTTAGGGAAACTCTTTGGGGATGAATTAAGGGAAAAGAAGCTTATAATGCACATCCTCACACAAGTGGCATCTACTGTGACCTGCCCTTTGAGGAGTCAAGGGGGAAAAAAGGCAAGAATTGTTTTATTGACTATTCAGTGCTCTTTATAATGCCTTATGGGTATAAAAAAAACAAAACCAGACCCATTGCCGTCGAGTCGATTTCTGACTCATAGTGACCCTCTAGGACAGAGTAGAACTGCCCCCATAGGGTTTCTAAGGCTGTAATTTTTACAGAAGCAGACTGCCACATCTTTCTCCTGCAGAGCGACTGGTGGGTTCTAACTGCCAACCTTTTGATTAGCAACCGAGTGCTTTAACCACTGCAGCACCAGAGCTCCTTCTTATGGGTATAGTGATCAAATAATTTATCATTTTGTTAGTGGAAAGGGTGCTGTTAATAATTACACCCAACAACAACAATGCCAGGCCAGTTGGGGTGTATAATTATCCTAATCACAGAAGAGACTTTTTTTTTTCAGACTTCTCCACCAGCTTCGCCACCAGAAAAGGAGCTTGTTAAATTGCATTTTCTGGATGCAGTGAATCTGTAACCAATTGTGTTTCCTTCTTTGCCTTGGCTTCTAGGAAGCTCAGAGCCATATTTGTGGCCTCCCTTTTGTAATTGTGCCAAACTTTACTAATGTATTTCTGCATACTGTCACTGGCTTTATCTTATTCTTAAATCCTTGTGTTTTTTTTTTCGTTTGTCCTAACTTTTTCTTCTCTCTGAAAATCTTATTGTATGTATTTTATAAGTTATTTGAATGGGTTTGAAGAAATGGGTGAGTGGCGAATTCTAGTAAGAAGACCAGACTTAATGGTCTGACTGAGACTGGAGGAACCCCAGAAAGCATGGCCCCTGGATTCTCTGTCGGCCCAGAACTAAAACAATTTCCAAGGCCAACTCTTCAGACAGGGATTGGACTGGACTGTGGGACATAAAGTGATACTCGTGAGGTGTGTGCCTCTTGGCTCGAGTAGATATAAGAGACTAAACAGGCAGCTTCTGTCCGGAGGTGAGATGGAAAGGCAGAGAGGCTTAGGAGCTGGTTGAATGGACATGGGGAATCAGGGGTGGAGAGGAGGAGTGTGCTGTCACAGTATGGAGAGAGCAATTAGAGTCACATAACAATGTATGTATAAATTTTTGTATGGGAAAAAATTAAAAAAAAGAAATGGATGAGTGGGTGAATGAAGTTTGAATAGATGGATGGGTAGATGTTTTTGGCTGCATAGACTGATAAGTGGGTATTTCAGTGGATAGAAGGATGTGTGTATTTTTGGATAGATGGGTGGATGTTTGGATCAATGAAGAGACGGATGAATGATTAGGCCCAATAGGATGGGTGAACGCATATTTGGATGAATGGAAGGATGGGTGGCTGACTGAATGTTTAGATCAACGGATGGATAGATGAATGTTTGATATATGGGTGTACATTTGGCTAGATAAATGGATGGATGAGTAAGCATTTAAATGGGTGAGTAGACAGTTGGATGAATGGAAGGATAGTCAGCTAACTGGATATTTGGATGGATAGATTTTAGCATGAATAGATAAATGTAAGGATGGCTGGGTGGGTAATCATCCATCATGATGGTGGTGGATGGTTAATGGGTGAGTGTATGGGTGTTTGTATGGATGAGTGAATGAATGGATGCATGTCTGTCTGAATACTCGGGTCACTGGATGGGCCTATGTTGGGATGTGTATGTGTGTGAATGGATGGATAGGGAGTGAGTGGAAGGATGGATGGCTGAATTGGTGTTTGGACGATTGGATAGTACTTTCTTGGTGCACAGTATAAATGCACCAGGGGTGAAGTAACATGTATAGAGCACTTGGCCAATGTCTTGCATGTCATGGCACTCTAACTTATTAGAAAGAGCGTAGTCTTTGTCAACTGAAAGACCTTTATTCTGACCCTTGCCTTACGACTATGTGACTTTGAGTGATTACCTAACCTCTCTACACTTCAGTTTGCTTAACCATAAAATGTGATTTAAAACACCTACTCCAGAAGGTTGCTGTGAGAATTAATGTATGTTTCAGGGGTGGATGCTTACATACTTCCTTCTGAGGTACTGTTTGAGACGGGATCTTTTTACCAAAGCATGGAATAGAAGTTCTTCTCCTCAGTCTGATTGAGCTGACCCAAGTCACGTGCTCACTCCAGGACCAGTAGCAGTGGGGATTAATGCTAATCCCCAACGGCGTGTGCTCTTTGGAATAGATTGATCAGGCTCCACTCCCAGGGTTGGGACATGCCAACTTCCCCTGAGTCGCCTGCTTAAATGAAGGGAGGGAGGGAACTATTAGGGGGCTGCCAGGTCAGATCAGGTGAGAGGTGATGGTGAGCCTGACAGGTAGTGGGAATGGGCAACCAATGGGCAGACTGGGGGCATGTTAAGGGTGTAGAGAAACCACCCTGTGGTGGATGATTAGATGTGGGGAGAGAGGCAGAAGGATAACAGCGTTCACTGAGATGGTGAGCCCGAGGGAGGAATGGGCTGAGGAACGTTGGCGAGTTGAAGTTGGGTCGCCTTGCCTTTGTAGTGTTTGTAGAGAGCCAGGGCAGAGGCAGTTACATTAGTGTGTCTAGGGCTGTGATGAAAGGTCAGGGCTAGAAACAGAAATTGGGAAGTGATCAGTATCCCTCAGCCTTTATAAATCCGTGTGCCCTTGCATAAACACAAAAATCTTCCATCTTCCTTTAATGTTATTTAAAATTCCTAAGTGCATTAAATATCATACTAAAAACAATCTGGATGAGTTGCAGAATTGAATCTGCTTCCCAGCCCTGGAGAATCGCCCACGCACATGGCCCCTGCAGGCAAGTTGTTTCTTGAACCTTTGGAGATCCAGGCTACTTTGTTCCTCCCTTGTCAAGCTGATTGGTGGGCACCAGGAGTGGGCTGCACAGCCCAGACTCTGTACTCTTGCACCTTGGATGCTGCGGCTTTTACTGCAGTTATCCCCTCTGGTCAGCAGGGTTCCTGGCAGCCAGGTGTGGAGGCGGTGCTTGGTCACCTCTGGAGACAGGGAGCTCACTACCTTGTGAGACAGCCTCTGCCTTCCAGGTGGGTATTCCTTCTAGTGAAAGTTAATTGGCCCCCATGAGTTCCCCTCACTGAGTACAGCTCAGCCTTGCGAACCAGTGTGGACAGAGCGAGCTCTGTGCCTCCCTGTGCCAGCTCAGGCGTTTGAGGGGTGATCAGGCTTGCCCCCAGTTTCCTCTCTTTTCCAGGCTGCCCTCATCTCTGCTTCTGTAGCTGGAACCCAGCCTCAAACTCCCTCTTTGACCTGGCAGTTTTCTTCCCATGCTTTCTCCCCTTGTAAGGCACTTCCAGTTCCACTTAGCTGGGGTACTTCCGGTTCCGCTGTGTGTGGAAGCAGTTCCCTTGATGCCTGTATTTGTCCTGGGACTTCTGGAGGTCAAGTCCAGTTTTGGTTGATGTGGGCAAGCCCCATGAGTTAGGGCAGGGGAGTCTGAAGACCAGGTAGTGAGATGAGCTAGCGCCCCAGGCCATTGCTAACATGGTCTCCCTATGCCTGGGACCGCCATGGTTCGCACTCCCAGAGAGGCCCATTAGGGTCGGGATTAGGCTCCCTTGGACTCCTAAGCCAGACTGTATGGCTCGAATCCCACTTGTACCACTTCCTGGGTGTGTGACCTTTGACAACTTTTTAGCCTCCCTGCACCTTAGTTTCTTTAATGCTTTTGTAAAATTGAAATGATGATGATAGTACCTATTTCACTGAGTTAGTGTGCAGACTGAAGAGATGAGAGCGTATCAAGTGTTGGGAGTAGGCCTTGGGCATTGAAGCAGCTCATTGAATGTTAACTGGGGTGTTCCTGTTAGTCTCTGAAGTCTCTCCAATCTCTGGAGCTCCAGAACTGATACCCCTTTGGCTCCTGATGTGAAATGTTGAAAAAGCCTTAAAACAGCAAAAAGGGTGACCTTTACAAAGGCCGTTGGCCATTGTCTATGAGACAGAAGCCTTTGTTACAGCAAGGAAACTGGAGCAGTAGAAATTCTGGATTCAGCTGCTGATGTGGAAAGAAACTATTTGGGGGAGTAAATGGGCTTTTCTTTCATTTCAGGGGTTACTTTTTTTTTTGGTGGTGGTTGCCTTTTCTGCCCGTGTGTGGAATTAATTTTACCTGCTTCCCCCTGCTGCACAAGTAACGAGCTCCCCATTTCTAGGAGGCTTTCAAGTAGCCTGGATAACCAGTTCTCAGAGACCGTAGACAGGATCCCTACATGCTGTTAGTGTTAAAAGACTTTTGAGGGAAGCAAATCTGGGCTGGAATTGTGCCTTCTTCCCTGTGGTGACAGCTGGGTGAAATCGTGTAGGGAAGCTGCCCGCACCATGCCCAGCAGGTGGCCCTGCTCTGTAAGGAGGTGGCCAGCCTTGCCGCAAAGCTAGGATCTTCATCTTTGTAATCGTTGGGTCCCCAGCCACCAGCAAGGACCTTAGTACATACCTGTTGAGTCACCCCTAACCATGCATGCCCTGGTGGCTTCAGCAGTGGGGGTGGGGGGACCCCAGGCTCTCCCTCTGACACCTCTCTGCCCCTCGTTTTGCAGACATTGACGAGTGTGAGAATGACTACTTCAACGGGGGCTGTGTCCATGAGTGCATCAACATCCCAGGGAACTACAGGTGCACCTGCTTTGATGGCTTCATGTTGGCACACGACGGACACAACTGCCTGGGTGAGTGAGGCAGTCGTGCCTACCCACGGGGCCCACCCTGCCCACCAGGCCCACTCTAGCCTGTTTCTCAGCTCCGGCTTGCAGAGTTGGGAGCTGGAGAAAGCTTGCCTTCCTTTGGTTCCTTGAGGACTCTTACATAACTCCAGATTTACATGATTCAATTATATATATTTAAAACAGTGATATAAAATTTGTAAGAGTAATGACGCTTGCCACATAAAATTGGAAAAATGTAGAGTAGGGAGAAGAAAAATGTAAACCATTTTTAGTGATGCTGGTGTGTGTCCTTTCACTCTTCTCTCTGTATCCAGTGTTTTTACTCTAGTGCTGATCAGACGGTCAGGCTGGTTTTGTATCTGGCTTTTCCCATTAACATCAAGTGTACTCCAGGCATTTTTATGAGGCCCCTGTTGCTGCCAAGCAGCCCTGGTGGTGCAGTGGTTAAGCGTTCTGCTGCTAACCAAAAGGTTAGCAATTCAAATCCACCAGCTGCTCCTTAGAAACCACAGGGGGCAGTTCTACTCTGTCCTATAGGGTCACTATGAGTTGGAATCGACTCAGTGGCAATGGGTTTGGTTTGGGCTGCTACCATTGTCAGAGTTGGGTCAGATGAGGTGAGATTGTGCTGTACAACAGGCTCAGTACTGCACAAGTGATGCTGACAGTGGTCATCTGACAAGTGGCTACACAGAGGTGCTTCAAAGTCTGTAGCAGAGGAAGGGCATCTCACGGTAGACAGTATGTGGATCCTAAGCCCTCTGGGGCCACCGGCTGCTGAGTGACCCAAAACAGTCACCGGGGATACAAGCGTGGATTCGTCAGGAGCATGCCATGGATATGTGACTTAACTTCTCTGGACCTCACTGGTTAAAGGAGGTTGTCAGAGCAGCTGCCTCACAGGGCTCTTGTGAGCAGTAACTAAGATAATTTCCAACTAGCACTGAGAAGCGAGCCTGGCACTCAACGCGAGGAGCTGTTACTGTCATCATGCTCTCTGAGCCTCAGTCTTCCCCCCTGTGAAGTGGGGCTAATGGTGCTACCTGTGTCATCAGGTTGTACGTGAGGATGAAATGGCAGAGTGTGGGTGAAGTGCTGGCGCTTAGTAGGTGCTAAGTAGTCAACAAAGAGGCATCGCTAATACTCTAGGGACTTGGCCACCACTTTGTGGTTGAACATTGAGTATGTTTTTTTGTTTATTTGTTTTTGTTTTGTTTTTCTTACCATCAGAATCCAGAGAGGACTCTGGGCATAAAACTTTCCCCCTAGTTTTCCCAGTTGTATCCTGGGGAACGCTTCCCGGTAGTGGCACTACAGGGTCAAAGGATTATTCAGTTTTTTATGGCTTTCACTGCAGTGCTTCCTAAAAGGGCTTCAAGACTCGCACTGGGCCCGCAGCCTTGCTGGTGCGTGGTGTAGGGGGCCAAGGTCCGGAGTGCTCTGGAACTCTTCCTCAGAGTGGTTGTATTAGCTTCAGATTTCCCTGCTCGTTTCTGTTTAATGCATGTTGGATCTCAGACGAGCTTGTTATGGGAAACAGATCTGTGGATGTGTCGTTACACCCAGAATAAGTGCTAAAGCTCAGGTCTGAACAGCAAGCTACTGCTACTCCAAGGGACCTGTGAAGAACTGCCTCTGGGCTGAAGGTAGGGGTAGAAGTGGCTGACTCCCTGGAGGGCTTCAAAGAGGAGGTGGCATTAAGCAGGCTCTCCGAAGGCTAGGAGAAGTTTGCTGGGGGAGACCACAGCCTGTGCGGAGTGCTGTGAGGCCGGGCTCAGGTGTGAGGAGGGATGGGGGCGTGGACCTCCGCGGTGGCAGAGGTTTGGTTGCACTGTGAAGCACTGGGAGTGTACAACACTGACTGTCGCCGGCGCCAGGCCTGGTACTGAACAAGTGTCAGCTCCTGGATCCTGCGCACTCAGCTCTCCCGGTTGTCTCCCCTTTTATCAGATGAGGGTGAGAGTGCCTTCCGGTAACTGAATGGTCAGTGAAGGGTGGGGGCAATGTAATGAGCTGACAGTCCCTGTGGCCTGGGATATTATTTATTCCCTAATTTTTCATCGTGGTAAACAAATAGGACATCATGCTTGGTAAGATAGGTGTGGTTGCGTGCTGTCCAGTCGATTCCGACTCATAGCGACCCTGTAGGACAGAGTAGAACTGCCCCATAGAGTATTCAAAGCTGTAAATCTCTGTGGAAGCAGACTGCCACATCTTTCTCCCATGGAGCGGCTGGTGGGTTTGAACCACCAACCTTTCAGTTAGCAGCTGAGTGCTTAACCACTAATGGTCCCGTGGGACAGCCAGCTCAAAGCGGCAGTATCACCCAGGGGTCGAGAGGACAGAGCTTGGGAACTGCCAGCCCTGGGCTCAAATCCTGGCTCTGTCAGTTAGTTATACGCTGTGTGAGCTTTGGCCAATCACTTCACTTCTCTGTGCCTCAGTTTGCTCACCTGTCAAATGGGATCCATCATCCGTGTCTCATAGGGTCCTCGTGTGGATCCAGTGAGATCACGGATGTAAAACATCTAGAGGAACACCTGGCACTGAGCCCTTAAAACATAACGGGCATCAGTCTTGTCAAAAACTTCCAGACGAGATGTACTGAGGTGGGATGGTTTGACCGCCATGACCTGGTGGGGCCAGAGCCCGCTGTCCGCACTCCCTGGGGCGTGTCTGACACACGTGGCTCGCCTTCCAGCTACAGTACTCCTTCCTGGGCAGAACCACCTGTTTGTACGTTCTTGGCTGCAGCGGGTATGCCCAGTGCCTCCAGCGCCCGACCCCACCAGTCACCAGAGAAACGGTGAAGTCCAGCCTCTGTTTCAACAACATTGTTTTCACAGTAATCCTTTTTACACTGATTACTTTAAAAGAATCGGGTGAGTCTCCCCCACTGCCTCCGAGGACAGAATGCAACTTCACGTGCCTCTGATTTACACAGATGGCAGCCAAGAGAAGACTCTTGCTATTGCTCCTCTGCTTTTAGTTGAGGGCAGACCCTCCCCAACAAACACATCTCTAGCACTAGAGACAAAGCTGCAGCGCTAGAGAACGCAGACCTGGATTCTAACCAGCTCCACGCCAGCCTGACCGTGTGGCCTCAGGCTAGCTGGTTGAACTGTAGGGGCCACGGCTCCCTTGTCCATGAAACTAAAGTGCCTGGTACAGTGTCGGATCACGGAGGCTTGATAAACGTTGGCTGAAACGAATCACGCAAGAGTCTGCTGGGCTTGGAGCTTAAAGACCCTCAATTCTGGTGCTACCACTCATGAGTTGTATAATGTGGGGCCAGTTCTTCAAACCCTCCCAGCTTCAGTTCCTCAGACTATGAAATGTGTCCGGAATTTCTGTCTCAGAGGCTTGATAAGACAATTAAATGTGGAAATAGGTGTGGAGAGCTGGATGTACCAATGCGAAATTCTGAACAAATGCCATGTGTGGGCGTCACGTGGTGGCAGAGGTTTCGAGCTGCCAGCCCATAGTCCTCCTCCGGCCTGCAAACATGTTTGCTTTTCCTCATAGTGCTGTTGTTGATGATGATGACGATGATTGTATTATTTGTCGTCTTTTAAAAATGAGGGATGTCCCACTTTGGTGACTGGCATCTGGGGTCTTAAAAGCTGGCGAGCGGTCATCTAAGATGCATCAGTTGGTCCCAACCCACCCAGAGTAAAGGAGAATGAAGAACACCATAGACACAAGGAAAGTACTAGCCCAAGAGACAGAAAGGGCCACATGAACCAGAGACTTCATCGCCTGAGACCAGAAGAACTAGATGGTGCCCGGCTACCATCAGTGACCACCCTGACAGGGAACACAACAATGAGTCCCTGTTAGAGCAGAAGAAGAGTGGGGTGCAGAACTCAAATTCTAGTAAAAAGCCCAGACTTAATGGTTTGATTGAGACTGGAGGGACCCCGGAAGACATGGCCCCCGGACTCTGTTAGCCCAAAACTAAAACCATTCTCGAGACCAGCTCTTCCGACAAAGATTGGACTGGACTTTGGGACATAAAAAGATACTCGTGAAGAATATGCTTCTTAGCTCAAGTAGATACATGAGTCTAAATGTGCAGCTCCTGTCCGGAGGTGAGATAAGAAGGCAGAGAGCGTCAGGAGCTGGTTGAATGGACATGGGAAATCCGGGGTGGAAAGGAAGAGTGTGCTGTCACAGTACAGGGAGAGCAACAAGAGTCACATAACAATGTGTGTATAAATTTTTATATGAGAGACTAACTTGAATTGTAAACTTTCACTTAAAGCACAACAATAAAAAAAAAATGAGGGCTGTCACATAAAAATTGACATTTCCAGCGTCCTTCCTGCTTGGCCACTGTCAGCTGGCCCCTGATATTTGTGGCACCTGGGGCAAGAGTATACACGGAGGCCCACCCACCACCCGTATGTCTAAATATTTAGGAGTTTTTAGCAGCTCCCAGAACTAGAATATATTCTTTTTCTACCTTAACAAATATTCCTTCTTAATGATCTGGAGTAGTCCCTGGGTGGTGCAAATGGTTAATGTGCTCAGGTGCTAACCAAAAGGTTGGAGGTTCAAGTCCACCCAGAGGCACGTTGGAAGAAAAGCCTGGCAGTCTGCTTCCCAAAACTCAGCCACTGAAAACCCTATGGAGCATAGTTCTCCTATGATACACATGGCGTCACTGTGAGTCGGTATTGACTCCACAGCACCTGGTTAACGACCTGAAGGCCAGGCTTGAATGTAGAATTCTAGGATTCCTTGCAGTTTTGTGCCAGAAAGTATTTCGTTCCCCAGCTCCATCCCACACCACAAGGAACCTTGCACATAGTGACATCACTAGGGGGTGGTGGGGGTTGTGGACCACGCCAGGTGACACTGTCAGAGGGGTAACACCAAAATGACTGTCTATAAAAATATCCCTGTAGTTAGTTATAACAACAAAAACATTTTTCATCAGCCCAGCTTCCATATATCAATATACCTTCAAGGCTAAAACTCTATGCTAAGTTCCTGTTTGACCTTCCAGTGCACTCCCGTGAGATCTGTCATTATTACCCAATTAGAATGAAGCTTCAAATCACGTGGTTTCGTCTGCACGCGCTGCTGTTTTCGTTGCTGCCAGTATTTTTATAGTCACTGGTTTTGTCGAATTTTCTGGTATTTTAGCTACAGTATTAGGTAATTAGTATTTGTGAATCTATATCACTAACTTTTTTGAGAAGGAAGCAGTAATTAAAGGAAAACGAGGAATGATATACGGAAATTACTATCTACGAGTAACATCAGTACAGAAAACATTACTAAGAATTCTGTATGGTCTGGTACAGGAGGAGGTCCATGGCGGGGGTGACACCATGAGTTATCACACTGGATGACGCCAACCCTAAAGATGCCACTGCTCGCATGCCCGTGGACACCTTTACCTGGATGGTCAGGCTCTGGCCAAAGGCCCCACAAGCAGCCAGCCTTTTGCTACTGCTTGGGCTGAGTGATGTCTGGTCTTCCAAGAATGAACAGGCTCAGGACTATTTGGGCAGGGAATTTTAGGGTCTGGAAGGGTGGATGTGTGTTCCAAGCACACATGACCCCTTGGTCCTGTGGACTCCTTATTCCTTACTCAGCCACAGGGTAGCAGCGTAGGGTCTAAACGTGGGGCCCAGCCCAGGGGCACCTCTGCCCCTCGTCTGAGTGTGGTACCGGCAGCAACTGGTAGGGGCTGCACTGCGGCTGCCCCCTTTGGAGGGTGTGCTGCTCTCCCGTCTGCCTCAATCCCCACCACTCCCTATTGCTCACAACCAGTCAGCTTTGTCATGTAAGCCAGCCGCTGAGCCTCGGCAGGCATCACGGCTCTGCCCCTTGATGAAACTGCAGCCCAGAGCCTGCCTCTGCAGGGGTGACTGATTGCCAGAAGGTTCTCGATCTCGCCGCCTATGCAGTTCTGACCGCCTTGCCCCACGACCCATCACCTGCTGGGGACAGTGACGCCGTTTGCATCTCTCTGTTGTTTAGTCCCCAGAAGCTTGGGTCAGGAGTCTTGTCTGCAGAATTCCTCAGGGCTGAGGGCTGGAGAGAAACCCTGGTCGCACGGAAGGAAGTAAATTACACAGCTTGAAAAGAGTTCCAGCGTAATGAGCAGAAATGAGGCTGATGGCTTGAGAGTTATTTTCTTGCCCAGGTTTTCACAGTTGAACCTTTTCTTTTCTTTCCCATGAATGAGGCTATTTTCTTGTGGAGATAGTTCGCCTGTGACTGTGTCCTGGAAGGGGGCCAACTCTGTCCTCCCGGGAGTGAAACCTGCTCTCTCCTTGACATCTTTATTGAGGAATTTCTCAAATATAACAAAAAATGACACCAGAGGGAGTTGAAACCAAAATGAGACCCTTGCTCAACCCCAAATGACGACTTTCAGCATTGTAATTACTTGAAATAGCAGTAGTTCTGTTTGAAAAATATTATTCCAAACTCCATGACATTGGGCATAAGAGCAATATTTAGGCTAATAGAATAAGATTTTTTTTCATCTTAAATTAAAACCAGCAGTGGGTGATTTTTTCCCGTCTCCACAAAGCAAGGCTCCTTTCTCTCTAAAGCCATTAATTCATGTATCCAGATGTTCTGTCCGACCCCAGTCATTACCTTGACTTACTGAAACTGTGTTTCTTGAGTTTGTCACAGTTGGAATTGCAGACTGGCTTCACAGCACGTTTACCCCCAGTGAAGACAAGTTCCTTGTAGCCACGTCCCGAAGAAGGGTTGTTTTATTAACCAGATCCTTCCACCGCCATTAACATTGCTTGAGCACCTACTATATGCCCAGCCTTGCCCCGATGTAGGTTGACAGTTCCACTTATCTGCGATGAGTGGACTTGGGTCTGGTGTCTGCCGGGCCTGAGCTGCCCAAGATATTATACTCACATGCTCTCGTTTCATCCAAGGTCAAAGCCATCCATGTCCCCTTTTTACAAACGAGGAAACTGAGGCTCAGGGCGGGGACGTGACCTGCATAAGGTCAGATCGCCAGTAAGTGGCACAGCTGGAACCAGAGCCCAGGTCTGTGCCTTTGACAGTCCTGAGCCTGGGGAGCCAGGGCCCCCATACCCACCCCTCCCCTGCAGCGCCCATAACAGCACCAACTCTGGGAGGCTAGCGGGTTCAAGGAGGGGCTCTCTGTCGTGGCGTGTTAGATATGTACCACCTGCCCCTGGGAGTGAGTCTGGGAGTCACTGAGGGCATCCAGAACCTGCCAGGCCTGACTGGTGAGGGGTGTGCTAGAGGGCAAGAGGGCACCCCTCACTCCAGAGAGGTCGCCTCAGGGGTGCCACCTCCCCAAAGCCTATTCTGCCTCCCTTGACCAAAGGAAGAGCTTGCCGCTCTGGGCAGGAGCCTCAAATAGCACTGGAGCTTCCCTTGGGTCCTTCCCCAGCCAAGCACGTGGAGCCCTGCTTTTTCAGGCCCCTGCTCTATGGCTTCCACCGCTTCTACATGAGCTCCTGGCTCACAGCCCACCGACTCATGAGGCCACTCAGGCCAGGGCCCTGCCTACTTCTGCCTCCACTTCTCACCCTGGCCCACCAGTGCCCCTGGCCCAGCCTTTCTTAAACCCAGACAGCCCCTCCACACATCTCCGCTGTTCATGCGCTGCTCCCTGGTTACCTCCTACCCATCCTTCAAGACCCAACCCGAGTCTCTCCCTTACCCTGAAGTGCTCTTGGACCTACGCCACATTGTACACACCCATCATAGTTCGGTGTTGGAATCCTGTCTTCTTACCCCTGGAAGCAGAGTCTGTCTGCTCCATCCATCTTCCTCACAGCCTGTGTAATGTCTGGCATGACATAAGTGTTTCATAAATACCTGTAGAATGAACACGTCGATTTGTAAACGTGCCTCATAGCCCGTGAATGCCCTCTCACCCAGCTAACCTCCGTGCTGGCACACAGGGTGCCCAGGTTTGTGAGAAAGTCGGAACGATTTACACGTAATGAAAGGTGGAGAGTGCTAGGCTTGAGCCTTCCACTTAGCGTCCACCCATTTATTTGTTCAGCGAAGGTGTTCCGAGGCCCCGCCGTATGCCACCACTGGGGAACCAAACCAGCAGCGCCCCCTTGCTTAAGTGGTGGCGGGGTGAACAAACAAGTAAGCATATCATGCAGTAACGTAAGGTCAGGTCAAATGCATTGGAAAAATAATAAAACAAAATAATGTGGTAGAGAGTGATGGAGGGGACGGTGACAGCTAGGGTGGCATTCCAGTTACTATCACTGCAGGAAAACCACCCGCACTTAGTGGCATAAAACACCCTTTTATTCCCTCCCTGGGTTTTGTGGGTCAGGAATTCAGACAGGGCACAGCAGGGACAGCTTGTCTCTGTTCCACAGTGTTGGGGCCTCAGCTGGGAGACTCGGAGGCTGGGGGTGAGGATGGCAGAGCGGGATCACTTGCAAGCGTCTTCACTCTTGTTAGTGGTTCGTGTTGGCTGTTGGCCAGAGCACTTACGCGCAGCCTCTCCACGTGGTCTTTGCCATGGGCTGGTGGGACTTCCTTACGGCATGGCAGCTGACTTCCAAGAACTGCTGTCCCAAGAGAACAAGACAGAAAGGCACGGTATCTTGACGGCAAGGCCTCAGAAGTCACTTCCAGCAAACTCAGCCAAGGCAGTTAGAAAGGTGTACCCAGATTCAAGGGGAGGGAACAAAGTGAAGGGTCCCCACTGAAGAGGAGAAAGCAGCCATTCGAAGATCTAGGGACAGTCTTTCCTCCACGCTGAGCGGGGGACTAGTGCAGGGGCCTACAGTGGGGGCCAGCCAGGTCAGTGTGCCTGGAGCGTCAGGAGTGAGACGGGGGCAGGAGGAGAGGCGTCAGGGATGTAGGCAGGGGCCGGGTCATGCAGGACCCTATGGGCTAGTACAGAGTTTGGATTTTATTCTACAATAGTTGGCAAGCCATGGATGTTTTCACCAGGGCTTCGAACTGGTTATTCTGGTTCAAACCCCTGCTGAGAATTTGCATGTCCACCCCACATATACTGAATCAGAATCGACATTTTAACAAGATCCCAGGTGATTCTCATGTAGTATAAATTTTGAGAACCACTGCTGTACTAGTAGTTCTTAGAATTGGTCCCTAACCAGCAGCGTTAGCATCACCTGGGAACTCGTTAGAAATGCAAATTCTCAGCTGGAGTTTGAACCTGAATGAATGGGTTGGAAGCCCTGGTTTTAACCAGGGGTTGACATGACCTGATTAACACTCTAATTAAAAATCTTTCTGGCTGCTAAGTAGAGATCGTGTTACAGGGAATAGAGGTGGGCTAGATTAAGCAAGGAGACCAGTTAGGAGACCACCTCATGGGTCTGGGCCTGAGATGTTGGGGGCTCCGTCCGGGATGGCAGTTGTGGAGGTGATGAGAAGTGGCTGAATTCAGAATATGTTTTGAAATCAGAGCCGATGGGACTTGCTGATGGATGAGATGTCAGAGGCGAGGGCAAAAGTGGAATCAAACGTCTGTGTGGCCCTGCCGCTGTGGCTGAGACAGGAGGCTGGGAGAGGACACATCTCGGGACAGGGCACAGGACTCCAGAGTCAGTTTGGCCAGGCTCGGTTTGAGACAGTCAACAGCCATCCAGATGGACATGGTGCGCCAGCAGGTGGATGTCCAAGTTCAGGAGTCTGGGGAGTAGGCAGAGCAGCTTCTAGACTGCATTTAAAGGCAGCAATCAGAACAGCTGTGTGCAGAGCTGAGCTGAGTCACCCACAGCACTCTCATCCATTCATTCCCTGAAGACTTCCAGAGTGCCTGCTCTGTGCCAAGCCCTGGGCTGGGAGCTGGTAATAAGAGATGCGTGATTGTGCCCTGCCGCTGAGAAGCTTGAGGAGTCAACTTTCCCGGCTTCAACTCCAGGATTCACCACTTACTCACTGTGTGACCCTAAGCAAGTTACTCAGCCTCTCTGAGCCCTTGCACCCCCATCTGTAAGGCGGGGCGAATAATAGTGCTTATTTTCCAGGGCCGGTGCACAGACTGAGGAGGTCAGCTGCGTGTACTTGGCCCGCAGTAAGAGCTCAATAGGTGTAAATTATCTAATTCTCATCTATTCCCAAGTGCAAAGCCAGACACTTTTTTAAAATAATTTATTCTTCCCCATAAAACAAAACAGGACTAATGAGGCACAGCAGGCCAGGGACAAGGACTAGAAGGCAGAAGGGGACAGGAAAGCTGGAGATAGGGAACCCAAAGTTGACTAAGGACAGTGTTGACATGTAGTGGGGTTGTTAACCATTGTCATAGGGCAATACGTGTGCTAACTGTTTAATGAGAAACGATTTTGTGCTGTAAACCTTCATCTAAAGTGAGAATAGCAGCACAACTGGAAGA
>NW_004444005.1:5195206-5231535 GCF_000243295.1 Trichechus manatus latirostris | reverse complement strand
TTCATCTAAAGTGAGAATAGCAGCACAACTGGAAGAACGTAATCGACATAACTGAATTGTACATGCAGAAATTTTTGAAATGATGTATCTTTGGCTATGTATGTTTTCACCAAAAAAAAAAAAAAAAAAAGTCCTCCAAGGCCAAGAAGAAAAAAAAATAATTTATTCTATTTTTGTTGTTGTTATTGAGAATATACACAGCAAAAACATACACCAATTCAAGTTTCTACATGTACAATTCAGTAACGTTGATTACGTTCTTCGAGTTGTGCAGCCATTCTCGTTCTCTTTTCTGAGTTGTCCCTCCCCCATTAACATAAACTCACTGCCACTTAAAGTTCCCGTCTAACCTTTCAAGTTGCTGTTGTCAGTTTGATCCCATATAGACAGATCTTGAAAGAGCATAATGCTCAAAGCAGACATTCCTTACTAGCTAAACTAAACTATCATTTGGTTTTAGGAAGACTTCAGGGGATGTTTTTGGTTTAAAGTGTAAAGATTATCTCAGGGCAATAGTTTTGGGGGTTTATCCAGCCTCTACAGCTCCAGAAAGTCTAGATTTCATGGGAATTTTAAGTTCTGTTCTGCATTTTCCCCCTTTTGATCAGGATTCTTCTATAGAATCTTTGATCAAAATGCAGAATACTTTTTTACATGACAGATGCATTTTGTGAACTGGCAGGGATGCAGAGGATGAGCCCGGGCCCTGGGCTGTGGTGATGCCCTGTGCTGTAGATTACTTCTTTCAGGACTTTGCCCGTCCTGGGGCTGGAAGTTTCCCCTCCTCTTTTGTTCCTTCGTGCTTTCACTGGCATTGGGGTCACATGGCATCAGGGTCTCCAATCCCAGCCCTGCCATGGACTGATTCTGTGACCTTGGACACATCACCTGATTTCTCAGAGCCTCAGTTTGTTCTCTGCAAAATGGGGATGACCCTTATCTATCAGGACCAGATGAGAAGACAGATGTGCAGGTGACGCTCAAGGCTGCCAAGTGGAGGGAGAAGACAAGAAGCGAAACTCAGGGACTCCCGCCAGGGCCTGGGGCCTCGCTGCACATGTGGGAGGAAGTGCCCCGCAGATGCCCCAGGTGCTCCGCGCCAGTGCAGCAGGCGCAGCTCCCCCTGCCCTTGTGCTGGGCCAGCCAGTCCCCGGCATGATGAAAGGGCCGCGTGGCCTCAACCCTTTGAAGCCACCCCCTCTCATCCTGGCGGACAGCTGGAGACAACGTGTTGCTCCCTTGAACCCTAATGAAGGCTTAAGTTGCCTCTGTTTATTTGTTTTTATACTTCAACAGCTCCAATGCGTTTCTTGCTAGGGGAAAAGTGCTGAACGTTTTAATGTAAAACTAAACAGCTTTGGACAGTCGTTGACGCCATAAACACCAATATTTTTTAAGGTAAACTCGAGAGGCTTCTTCCTGTTCTTTTTATTCACGTCTTCCCCTCTCTTCCCCATCCTTGGCCCAAATTCAGGTGATCCAGGCTGCTGAGGAGCAGACGCTGGGTCTGGGCGGTTGCTCTAGCAGCCCAGACAGAGTCATGCCCACTCTCCTCTCCAGATTTTACAGCTGTTGACCTGGTGGAGATTCTTTGGCCCGAGAAAAAGACACTCACTGGACACTGTTGTGCGTCTCTATAAACGGGCTTCTTTCTTCCCCCAAGTCGCTACAAAAATGGAGTGGTCCTGGAGCGGGGTGGGGCAGGGGACTGATGCAGACCCGGCTTGTTGTAGGGGGAGCAGGGTAGGCAGGGGACTGACGCAGACCTGGCTTGTTGTGGGGGAAGCAGGTTTGCGGAGCCTCCAGCCACTGTGCCTCCAGGGGTCCGGCGGGCCGCAGCAGGGTACTGTCCATGGGGGACCGCTGGGGGCTGAAGTAAAAGAGCAGTGGACCGAGAGTCGGGCTTCTGGGCCACTAGGCCACTGCAACACCATGGAAGCCTCCCTGCCTCTCTGTGCCTTGGTTTCCCCATCCTATGTGAAATGAACGGTAGGTTTGGATCACTGGTTTTCAGACCCTGCAGGGTTTTGCTGATAGCATCAGAGCCCGGTTTTTCAAACAACCTCTTGCGGTGGCCACATGGCTCAGGGGGCAATGAGAGCCGTGCCCACACGGGGAGCCACCCCCACCCCGACCCCTCTCCCTCCAGCATCTGGTGATTGGTGACTTGACAGCATGGCTTTCGGATGATTTGGCCTCGGGGACAGTGGCCAAGCTCTCTGCTGTTCCTCCTAGTCCCAGCAAGCCCCAGTCCCTGTCTCCCTCCCTCCTTATTCTCAGAACTGTCGTCTCCAGCCTGCTCACCAGTGCCATCCCCCTGGCCATAGCACCCTCTCTGTCTCTGGAGTGACCCCGCACCTGCTGTCCCTCCTGCCTGCACGCCCTTCCCCATCCTTAGTTAACTCAGCCGACACCGACGTGCCCCTCAGGACCCAGCTCAGAAAGCCTGCCCTGTGCAGTCTGATTGGCACGCCTCCTCTGAGCCCCCAGGATTGTCACTGCACCTCAGGTGGCCTCCTCTGGGTCCCTGGGGCCCCTGGAGGGCCAAGCTCAGGGCTGATTTATCTCCATCCCTGGGGCCTGTGCAGACCGACCCAGAGCAGGCTGGTTTGTGTGACAGAGGGAAGGGGGCAGAATTCTTGACTCGGAACCTCAGAGGACTCACTCGACCTGGCAGTGGTGACTAACGTGCCTGTCAGGTGTAAGGGACATGCAGTCGGACCACATTGACCGCTGTGGAGGGTCTCCTGGCAGCCGCGTGACTGCCCCTCCCAGCGGCCAGCCGATGGCGCCGTGACGCCCACACCCACACCTCCTGCCCCGCCTCTGGCCTCCGCTCTAGGTGAGGCAAGAGCGTGGGTTTGGACTTGGGCTCCTGGCTCCGTCCCGCTGGTGGTCTCGGGTGACCTCTCTGCTCCTCACTTCTCTTACCTGAGAGGAGGGGTGACACTGTCCGGGGGGGCTACGAGGAGTAGAGCACGGGCAGGCGTGCCCTTCCTGTCCCACTCCCCTGCAATGGCACCCTCCCGTCAGGCACCTCCTCACCCTAGAAGGCCGCCTCTCCCTCTGGTGGACATCAGTGGTCTCCCGTCCCTCCCCTGGGGCCAGCCCCACCTTTGGGTAGTCTGTATTCGGTGGTGTGGGGAAGAAGTCCTGCTCTGTCCCAGGGCAGAGAATGCCAAGTCCATAAACAGCAAAGCAAAACACCCCACTGAGGAGGACAGGCCGGGCCCACAGACTCTTCGCTTCATCTGTTCTTGTTTGCAGTCCATGTGCCAAAGGCTTGGTCAGACATGGAGAAATAAACAAAAATGTGTCTTGTGAAGGCTCTTTAAAAATACCCTATCACCAAAACATATGCCCCAAACCAGACACTGTGCCGAAGGCCTGTAAAGGGGGCATTGTCAACAGCCCACCGTCCCAAGTCTCTGGGCCAGCACTTCCTTTGCCAGCAGCCCTGCTTGTTTTGGAGCAGCCTGGGCCCTGGATGGTGTTTGGGGTCACCCTGGGCATTTTCTGGGCCTGCTCTGGGCCTGCTGTGTCTGGGAAGATGCTTCAGCACGCCCCCCCCTCCCCGCCCCCCGCACCAACGGGACAGGCCCCAGTGTTTATGGTGGCCATTAGCCAGCCCTTGTGCAGGGCCCAGCCCAACCACACGCAGCTGGAAATAGATAGGCTGGCAGAGGCGCCCTGCTCCCTGCTGCCATTTCTTAGGCGTGGGAAGTGGGTGGCAGAGGTCGCCGCCTGGGGTCTTTACTAACCTGCCAGATATTACCCTCATGGCAGGGAGAGGATCGCACAGGCCGACTTGCCCTCACCCGGCTCATCTGCTGGCCGCCAAGGGGTCAGACGTCAGTGGTGTCATTTGGGGCCGGTCGTTGGCAAAGGCCCCTCTGAGTGGGGTTCTCCTGGGGCCATTGGGGGAGTCGCTTCCTCAGCCTGGCATCTGGCCCCTTGTGATTCAGCCCCCGCCACCCACTCTCCTAGGCTCCCGAACCAAACCAAAAAACCAAACCCCTGGCCGTCAAGTCGATTACAACTCATGGTGATCCCAGGTGTTACAGAGCAGAACTGTCCCATAGGGTTTTCTTGGCTGTAATCTTTCTGGAAGCAGATTACCAGTTTTTTTCTTCTGGGGAGCTGCTGGGTGGGTTTGAACCACCAACCTTTAGGTTAGTAGTTGAGCACAAACTATTTACACCACCCGGGGACCCCCTAGGTTCCCAGTAAACGAAATATTCTGCCTGTCCCTGGCACCCCATGCCCTCCAAGCACCCCATGTCCATCCCTGCACGTGCTGTCCCCCTGCCTGGAGAACCTTCTCCCTGGCTGTCCGAGTATCCCAGCTCTGGCGGTGCCTCTTCCCTGGGCCTCCGGGCAGAATTCTCCCTCCCCACTCCATACTATCTATGTCTGCCCCGCCCAGAATGAGTGCAGATCATAGTTGAAAGCGTCTGTTTACTTATCCATCTCCTACACGTATAATGATTAGACAAAAACATTCAAGGAAATCAATAAAAAAGACAGAAAAGAACCCCGACTAACTTGCCACCCCAACAGATCAACAGTTTTCGTGCCTTCATGTTCTTGGCCCTTGTCATCTATACATAGATGTAGCTTTATATGGTCATCATTATCACACAGGGTTTGTGTTCAGCTTCCACCCCGGGGTGCTCTCAGAGCTATTCTCAGGCTGGATATGGAATCCGGGGCCTCAATGTGGGAATGGAATCATGGGAGCCGGCGGCCAGTGAGCGCCGAGGAATAGTCTGTGGTGACCGTCTGGCTGGCACGTCAGAGGTGCTCAGGAGACGCCCTCCGTAACGTGGCGACTTTTCTCGGTCAGCGCGCATCCCCTGAGTGCCCGTATCTGCCAGGCCACAGAAGGACGAGGTGTTCTGAGACTGCTAGACATGACCTCTGCCCTCAGGGCTCCCAGGCCGTGTGGAGAAATACCCCAACATGGTGTCCTCTGAGTAATGAACACTAGGGGTGTGTTCTGAAAGGTGGTGGGTAGGCAGCTCGGCCTGTCCAGGAGGAGCCGAGGGTCACCAGGCAAGGGTGGAGACGGGCTGAGGAGAGAGGGCTCAGGGTGGACGGTGGAAGGCGGTCTCTGTCGGAGACTGAGCACCTGGTGCTCCCCGGGCCTGCGACCTGGGGTTATACCTACAAGTGTGAGAGCATCGGGGTATCACATCGGACACCACACACTCCAGCCTCCCCGCCCCCCACGGCCCCCACTGCGTCCCACCCCACCCACGCTGGTCCTTAGACAGAGCCCCTCTCGGGTAGGCCTCTGCAGTGCCTCCCTCACAGTCCGCTGCTTCCCTCTGGGGCTTTGAGCCCAGGCAGCAGCTAATACCTGTGGGTGTGCCAGTGTCCTTGGCGGGGCAGTGGTTAAGTGCTTGACTGCTAACCGAAAGGTTGGTGGTTCAAACCCACCAGCCACTCCACAGGAGAAAGATGTGGCCGTCTGCTTCCGTAAAGATTGTTGTCGTTAGGTGCTGTCAAGTCGGTTCCAACTCATCACGCGACTCTACGTACAACAGAACTTAACACGGCCCGGTTCTGTGCCATCCTCACAATTGTTGTTATGCCTGAGCCCATTGTTGCAGCCACGGTGTCAGTCCATCTCGTTGAAGGTCTTCCTCTTTTTCACTGACCCTCTACCAAGCATGATATCCTTCTCCGGAACTGATCCCTCCTGATAACATGTCCAGAGTATGTGAGATGAAGTCTCGGCATCCTCCCTTCTAAGGAGCATTCTGGTTGTAATTCTACCAGACAGATTTGTTCATTCTTCTGGCAGACCACGGTATGTTCAGAGTTCTTCGCTAACACCATGATTCAAAGGCATCAATTCTTCTTTGGTCTTCCTTATTCATTGTCCAGGTTTCACATGCATACAAGGGGATTGAAAATACCATGGCTTGAGTCAGGTGCACCTTAGTCCTCAAAGTGACATCTTCGCTTTTCAACACTTTAAAGGGGTCATTTTGCAGCACATTTGCCCAATGCAATGGGTCGTTTGATTTCTTGATGGCTGCTTCCATGGGTGTTAATTGTGGATCCCAGTAAAATGAAATCCTTGACAACTTCAATTTTTTCTCCATTTATCATGATGTTGCTTATTGGTCCAGTTGTGAGGATTTTTGTTTTCCTTATGTTGAGGTACAATCTATACTGAAGGCTGTGGTCTTTGATTGTCAGTCAGTGCTTCGGAAGTGCTTCCTCTTCGCTTTCAGCAAGCAAGGTTGTGTCATCTGTGTATCACAAATAATAGGGAGCCATGCTAGGTTCTTGAGGAGAGGAATGCCATGGAAAGGAAGTGGCCACAGACTGGGGCTGGAGAGGATGGAGTTGGCTGGGGAGAGGCAGGTGGCCATCTTTCCAGCTCTTCAGCTGAGCTCAAATGCTCCCTCTTCCCTGAAGCTCCCTCGATGCCCACTGTCAGCCTCCACCTCTGCCCTCTTCCAGCCCTTTGTCTGCCGCGTTCTTAAGTGTGTCAGCTGTGTTGGGACAGACACTGTTTCTTCGTCCCGGTTGTCACCACGTGGCCCACCCCAGAGCCTGGTAGTGAGGGACCACTGAGTGCGGGAAGGAAGAGCCAGCACACGAGGAGCCCAGTTAAGGAGCCGTGATGGGAAATGGGGCAGGCGACTGCTGGCTCCGATCTGGGGTATGCTGAGGCCCTCAGACTCACAGGGATCTCTCGGGAGGGGACTGGCATGCGTGCGGCGGGCAGTGGAGGGAAGAAGGAAAAGGGGAAGCACCCATTCAGCACCCACAGCAGCCTGGCAAGTGGAAAGGCCTGGATTTTACACTCGAGAGCTTTGGAAGATGAAACAAAATACCGAGTTTAATTGGGGAGAATGACTGCACGATCAGAATTCCAGTCTGCACTGAGGTGGGGACGTTTATGCTGGGGATAAATCACGTTAATTGGCTGGAGTCAGGCCAGATGGACTAGCCAGGGGACCTGTGTCAGCCAGGGCATTGGGAAAAGTCCCCCCAACCCCCCGTCCAGGGGAGTCTCTGCACACCGGCCATGGGCCCTGAGTTAATCATGTCCAGCTGGGCCTGCTTTCTCTCCCTGCGTGTTCACCAAGTCCTGCAGGAGCCTCTCCCGTCTTCTCTCAGAGCTGTTCGTGGAGTGCGTGATTAGTTTGTTCCCTTTCCCTCCCCTCCCTCTTGCTAGCCTTCCATTCTTATCCCTATCGCAATAAGTTGAAAACCCTCCGGTCCCTCCACAAACGTCCAGCCAGGATCATGGTCACAGCTGGGCTGTCAGAGGCCCGAGGTTGGCTGATACAAGCGTCTGCGTCCCTCCTGGCTCTGTTACTGATTCTCTGGTGACCATGAGCAGCCATGCACCTTCTCTGAGCCCCTGGGCTGTGGTTGGTTTAATTAGATACTGTGACGAGAGGGCCTGGACCGAGGAGGGGCTCAGGGCACTCGGGGTCCCCATCATCTTCCTGCAGCCTGCTCTCCTGCCCACTGCCTTAAAGGGAGGAGCCGGTCCTGCTGTAGGCAGAGGTCAACAGTGTCATTTAATAGGGATCCCACAGTGCCTCCAGACCCACCCCCACCCCCCCACCCCCACTTTCCAGAACGCTACCCTGTCAGGGGCTCTTTCTTTCACTTAAGACTTTGGTCCTTAGACCAATGAAGATGCCAGCCAGGAAGGAGGACATTGTGAGCCACGCTCCTTCCTGAGACCCTCCGTGTGGTCCATTCATTTAGCACATATTTATGAGAGGCATGGAGAGCCAGAGCTCACAGTCTAGCATCTGGTCCTTCTCCATCATGGTCCACCCATTTGGCCACACACGGCCCCCTACTCAAGGCTGTGCCCACCCCACACTGGGTGAGAGGACACGGCTTTTCCCTGGACCAGCCTTCACTCACGCCTCTCCCCACCCAGGGACCCCCAGCCACCGCACACTTCCCGACTCGCTAAAGCTTCCTTCCTGGCCAGGTCTGAGAACTCCAGGGCCCCCAGAGAGCCAAGCCAGACACTCCCTCCCCTACCATGTGTTTGTGGTTCACAGTTCAGGCCACAAGCACATACTGTGTGCCCTGTGCACTGTGGAAAACACTGGGGTGCAGTGGTGCCCAAGATGGCCAGCCCCTGTTGTCAGGGACCGTGTGTTCTCAGGGGAGAGGCAGAGAGGATCAAACAAAAGGAAGGTGCCAGGTGGATGTGGTGCTTTGAGGGAAACAGACACCAGGGCCGTGTGATGGGGTGACTTGGACACTGCTGTCTGTTGGTGGTCAGGGACAGCAACTCTAAGGAAGTGATGTTTGAACCAAGGTCTGAATGAGGAGAAGCCACGTGAAGAGTGGGAAGAACATTCCAGGCAGAGGGACAAGAGCAGAGGCCGCAAGATGGGAACAGGATCATTGTAGTCAAAGGGCATCAAGGACACTAGTGTGAGCAAGGAGGCTGGCAGGGGGTGAGCAGGGCAGTGGGCTGGCAGGGGGTGGGCAGGGTAGTGGGCCAGAGCAGCTTACCAGCCCTTGTTGACTGGCGGAGGGAGTTTGCGGTTTATTCAGAGTGAGCGGGGAAGCCTTTAGAGGGTTTCAAGCCTTTAGAGAATGGCCTGGCTGGTTGACATTTTTCTAGGTCGCTGTGTAGAGGATGGGTTACAGGCTACTGGGTGAGGGTGGAAGCAGCGAGACCGGTGGAGAGACTATGGCAGTAATCCAGGCGCGAGATGGTGGTGGTCGGGCCCAGCAATCCCAGGGGTGGAAGTGGGTAGATGTGGTTGTACTTGGGGCTTATTTTGCGGGTGGAGCTGACAGACTGGACTTGCTAACAGATTAGATGTGGGGAGCGGAGAAAAGAGGTATCAAGAATGGCTACGAGGATTTCTGGCTGAATCAACTGTAGATTGTGCTTCCATTTGATGAGAGGGGAAGGCTGAGGGTGAAACTGACCTCATGGGAGGTGGCCTTAGGAGCTCAGCTTGGGCCTTGTTAGGTTTCTTATGCCTGTTGGACATCCAGGTGGAGGTGCCAGGTCAATCATTGATATTTGAGTTTAGGGGGCAGTGGGATTTGGGCAACATTGTCAGATCATAGCCAGTAAAGCCATGGGACAGGTGACAGGAGGGGAACCCAAGAGGAGCCTGGGCAAGCCAGGCTTCACTGACCTGATCCTGTATCTGCGTGGAGCCCCTGGTGTAGAGTTCTGCCAGAGGCTGCCTTAAAAGAGATAGCATCCACAGAATGGAAGAAAATATTTGCAAATCACATATCTGATAAGGGTCTAGTGTGCAGAGTATGTCAAGAATTCTTATAACTCAATGATAAGACAAATAATCCAACTGAAAAATGGACAGAGGATTTGAATAGACATTTCTCCAAAGAAGATAGACAGACGACCAACAAGCACACGAAAAGATGTTTAGCTTCATGAATCATTAGAGAAATGCAAATGGAAACCACAATGAGTACCATTTCATACTTTCTAGGATGGCTAAAATCAAAAAACAGAAAATAACAAGCATTGGTGAAGATGTGGAGAAATTGGAACCCTCATCCATTACTGGTGGGAATGTAAAATGGTGCAGCCACTGTGGAAAACAATTTGATGGTTCCTCAAAAAGTTAAACATAGAATGGCCTATGACCCAGCAATTCCATTCCTACATATATACCCTCAAAGAACTGAAAACATACATCTACACAAAAACTTGAACACAAATGTCTTTAGCAGTATTAGCCATGATAGCCAAAGGGTGGAAACAACTGAAATGTCCTTCAGCCGATGGACGGATAAATCAAATGCACTAGATGCATACAACAGAATATTTGACCATAAAAAGGAATGGACTACTGATATATGCTACAACATAGACGAACCTTGAAAACATTGGCACAAGCGCAGTGAAAGAAGCTAGATACAAAAAGCCATGTATTGTATGATTCCGTGTATATGAAATGTCCACGATAGGCAAGTCCATAGAGATAGAAAGTAGATTTGTGGTTTCCAGGAGCTTGGGGAGGGGAAGTGGGGAGCAACTGCTTAATGGGTATGGGGCGTCTTTCGGGGGTGATGGGAACGGGTGATGGAATTAGATAGTGGTGATGGTTGACAGCATAGTGAACATACTATAAACCACTAAAGTGCACACTGTCAATGTGAATTTCATGTTATATGAGTTATATCTCAATTTTAAAAAAAGGTGATTGGAGGCGACAAGGTGGTAGTGTGTGCAGAGCGTGAGAGGGTGGGCTTGTCCCTCTCCCCCGAGCAGACCCCAGGCATGGCACTGGGTTGAGTTCTGGGCCAGAGCTCAACTCACGTAGCCTGTGCGGTGGTGTCTGCCAGCAAAGGTGGCCCCTGCCATGAGCAGGCCAGAAGCTGTCAGGAGGGAGGCTGCTTCAGGAGCTAAAGCTGCTTCGCTTGGAGGCCAGACGGCTAAGGGGGGACTGGAGCGCTGCCTTCAGATGTGGATTGTTGTCACTTTTCCATTTTGGAGGGGACCTTACTGTCCCCGAGCATGTTCCCACCGTGAGCCCCTGAGGCACTGGCAGCGGCTCTGGTTAGCAGTTGCTGGCATTTATTGGTGGTCTGTACACGCCAGGCACTGTGCTGAGTGCTTTACCACCATTATTGCCTTTAATTCACGTGACAGGCTTGTTGAGCCAGGTGCTGTTGTTATCCCTGTTTCATAGAGAAAGAAACCAGGGCCCCAGATGGGTAGGTGACCTGCCCGAGGTCACACGGCAAGGTATCACTAAACCCTGTACCCCGTCTGGGGTGACTCATGGGGCAGTAACCAGGACCCATGGGGCATGGTCACAGGGAGAGGTAATGGGGGAGCTCGTGTACATTACCGTAAGGAAGCATGGTCAGGGGTCCAAGCTAGGTAGTACCCCCCCCCATTCTACAAGATCCCCTTGGCCGGGGGACTGCAGGGCTCAGGTGAGGGATGGCACGGTGGCCAGATGCTGAAGGCCAGGAGGCTTCAGCTGAGCTCTGGCCTCTCCTAGCTGGCTCCTCGGGTCTGTGGGGCCCGGAGGCCCTGTCTGGATCTGAGCTTTGGGCTTGCTGGTGTGGAACACTGACCCCACCACTTGTGTGCCTCGGCTCCCAACCCTGAGCTTGGACTCAGCCCAGCCTGAGGGGCTCCATGTCAGAGCAGGGGTGCTGAGGGAGACCCCGTACCTGCACACACAGCCGACCTGCTGGTGCCTACACTGATACCCAGACCAGAAGTAGGCAGGTCCCGGGAGACTCCAGCCATCCCTCCTGCCTGCCCTGCCGACCGGCCCCTCTGATGGTGCAGGGCGTGTTCTGGATTGGGCAGAACCCAGGCCCCAGAGCTCTAAGACTCGTGTGTATTTTACCCGAAATCTAATCCATATGGTTCTCATTTATTTACACTTCACTCATCAAATGCAATTTTGCAAGAGTCGCTCAATAGCCAAGAGGCTTTTCTGCCTAAGCCTCCCTTCTGGAAGGAGCTGGGGGAGGACTGGGCCTTGGCCCTCAGGGGCCAGGTGGAAACACTCAGTATGGAGGTGGATCGTGGCTCCTGAGATGGCCGGTGCCTCTGTCCCTGTCCCGAGCTCCGTGGGAGCCGTGACACCGGAGCACAGCCCGGGCCTGACACAGTAGGCACTTGGCAGCCGTGAAACCACGGGTGGGGTCTGAGTGAAACCTAGTCTCTGTTCCAAATCATAAAACGTTCATGGGAAACCCGAGGCAACCAGAGCTATATCCAGGAGCGAGTTTTCACTGTTATAAATAACTGCAAACCTGGACTCTTGTCCAAAGGAGGACAAACAGCCAGCGATTAATAAAAACAAACGCCAGCACCTTGGGCCAAAAAGCAAACCTCACGGGCCAACCACAGCCCTGCCTGGGCGGCCTTCCAGAAACAGATCCGTCTACAGCCCTCGGGTGTGGGCTCTGAAAACCCTTGCTGGAAAACAGCTGTGTCAATCACGGGACAAGGGAACGTCCCAGATAAGGCCCTACAGCCGCTGGCCTAGGGTGGGGCGGGGTGGGCTGGGGCGGTGTCGAGGAGGAGGTGGGAGGACCCCATTTGCACTGATCCTCTGGGTGGTAACGAGCTATGCCCTGTTCTGACAAAAGCCATCACAGAGGGAGGCTGTGGGCCCGGGGATGGAGGGGTGACAGAGGGGCACGGTGGTGCGGAAAAGTAGGCTGGTGCTGGCGACTGCTCAGGGGTGAGCAGGGGGCTTCAAGGATGAGCCGGTTCTCACTGGGGCACTGGGTGGGGTAGGGCCTTCTTTACACCCCCAGTGTTGAGGCTTCCTTGGTGCCCCTCTCCCTCTCTCCCCCCAGCTCCATCCTCCCAGGACTTGGAGGATGTTGGCTGAGCCCTGAGTGCTCGCTGCTCACCGGGGCTGGGAGCAGGCCGTGAGGAGGCCCAGAGCAGAGCGCGGGGCCTGAGCCCCAGCCTGCAAGGTTTCTGTTAGCGTCCGAATGGGCTGCTTCTGAGGGTACCTTCCAACCCCACCAGCCGAGGGCTCCTCGGGGCAGGGACCAGTTCTGGTTCGGCTTCCTCCCCCTTCCCAGCACCCAGGCCTGCCACCCCTGCCCCTGACCCAGAAGCAAGTACTCCATCCGTTCTGGTGGAAACCAAAAGGTGTCTGTGTGTTAAAAGAGCACATTCACCCAGGAGACTGGGGCTGGTACAGTCCGGACGGTGCCCAGCTTGGCGTGGCCGCCCAGGTGGAGGCTCCTGCTGGCCCTCACAGAGCTAGAGTCCTCGGGGCCCTCTCTCCATGTGGCACCCTACCGTGGTTCTGTCGCCAATTAAAAGGGTTTCCTGAGAGGCAGCTCCAGGAGCAGCTCCAGAATCCGTGGAGCCTCTTCCACTTTGTAGCTTCACCCCGTGCTGAGAGCACCCTGCCTTCTGGGAGCACTCAGATGCGGCCATAAATAAAGATGAACGACTGTGAGCTGCTGGCAGGATTGGGGCCAGACCCCCTCCCCTAGCCGCCCATGGATCCTGGATTGGAAACAGGCTTCCTTGGGGCTCCCACTCCCGCAGGCTCAGCCACGGCCCAAGGCCTTGGTGGCTCGGTGATGACTCTGGCTTATCAGGCTGCACGCTGTCTTCCCCAGGGACCAACCCCTCAGCCAGCAGGACTGGTGGAGTGAGGGCAGGGGGACCCAGACGGGGCTGGAGTTTGTAAGAGCACAGAGGCCGGGACAGTGGGTAGGGGCACCTCACACAGGAAGGCCTGGTGGGGGTGGCCCTGTGGTGTGTGCAGGACACAAAGTCACCTCCAAGCCCGTGGCCTGGTCTCCTGTTCACCTCAGCCCAACAGCCAGGACCCCAGGCAGCCGCCTCCCCTCAGAGTGACACAGCCTCCCATCTGTGCCCTGCCCGCCCCTTCCAGGTGCCTGCTTCCAGAACACCTCTCTTCCTCCAGTCTCAGGTCACAGACCCCCCTTCTCCTGGGCCCAGCTCCAACATCACCTCCTACGGGCATCCTCCTCCCAGAGTGACGCCTAGCCCCCCATCTCTGCCCACCAAGGCCTGGAACGCACCCTGTGGTGCTCCTTCTTGTCTTCGCCCCTCCCATGAAGTGTGGCACGCTGCAGCTGTGTGGTGTTTGTGGCGTGAATGAAGGAGCAGAGGCATTGCAGGGGGGTTAGGAGTACAAGAAGGACTCTGGCTGGACAAGGAGGAGGTGTCCCAGCTCCTGCCCTCCTCGTGTGGTAGTGAGCTCCCCGTCCCCGCAGGCGCCAGCCCAGGTGTGCCATCTGGTTTATCTGCTCACGCCTGAGCACCCACCCTCGGCCAACCCTCTGCTAGGCGCTGGGGCTGCAGAGGAGGTTCAGGCTGTCCGCACCCCCAGAGCAGGGACAGGAAAACCACGGCTACTGGTCCAGGGCAGGAGGGAGACAGCAGTCAGCACAGGCAGGCCTGGCCTGGGAGCTAGGGGTTGGGCATGCAACCTGGGGGCCCTAGGAGGATTTCCCAGAGGAGGGGGCTTTGGCACAGGGTTTGGACAAGGAGAGCACGTGGAGTGGGGGGGTTGTAGGCAGAAACACCAAGGTAATCCTCTCATGGCCGGGACTCAGCTCACGGCGTCCGCGTTCAAAGAAGCAGAATCCAGGCGGAGCAAAGAGTATGGGCTTTGCCTCAGACTCATTGGGCTTCAAATCCCCCTTCTGCCTGTTTTATAGCCTTGGAAACATCTCTTCCCCTCTCTGGGCCTCAGTTTCCTCATCTGAGAAATGGGGATGATGAGAATAATGCCTCAGAGTGGAGCTGTTGCGCAGATTCATTAAGATAGTGCCTGAGTGCCTTAGCCCGGGCCTGGCTGGCAGTGAGTGCCTGCCGTGTATGACAGTGAGGCTGCCAGTTCCACCCAGCCAAGCTTGACGGCCTTCTCTGGGGGTGGGGACGGGGGAGATTCCCATTCAGGGGCAGCCGTACAAGCCCACAGGTGTATGGGACAGTCAGCTCCAGGGGGAGAGAAGGCAGAGGATGCAATCCAGGAGGGCTTCCTGGAGGACACATCCACAGTCCCTGTTGCTCACAGAGCACTTCCTGTGGACAAGGCCTGGGCTTCCTCCCCCAGGCTGCAAGCAGGGCAGGACAGGGGCAGCGCTCAGATTATCTGACTCCCAGTGTAGGCCGTTTCCTTGCCAGGCGGGCATCTCTCATAACGGAGCTGAGTGTCCTGGGCACGCCCCTGCGGGGAGGCCAGGAGCCAAGCGTTTCCCGTAGGCCTCCAGGCGAGCCCAGCCTGTGCCGGGCCTGTAGGCAGGCAGCCCACGGACCCAAATGCTCTGATTGGTCCCCCTTCAGACCTCCCTGTGGGTCCTGTTTGCCGGCTGGGGTCATGGGGTGACAGAGGGTCTGAGGTAGGAGACTCAGGCCCTTAATCCAGCCCCAGAGCAGTTGGAAAAGCGACAGGCTACCAAAGGGACAGCTGCTGCTTCCCACCCAACCCGGGAGGGCCTGGGCCATGTGAGTGGAGAGAGGGTGCAGGCGGGCAGCCCCCCTCCTGCTTGCTTAATCTTGGAGCTCTATCATTCGGGAGTGGGGAGAAGACATGTTTACAGGGCCTGCATTTGTTTTGAGTTATTCATCAACATTGGCAAGTCATCTTTGCCTGCGGGTATAAACAGCACTGTCCCAGGGCCCAGCACTCTGCCAGACCATCGAGGGTTTGGTGATGGCTGACGTCAGCTGCTCTGCGATGTCTGGCTCCCAGCAAGGTGAGGAGGTGGGTCTGGCCAGATGGCTGCAGGTGCGTGGTACCGGGGAGCTCATCCACGGCGGGCCACAGGGGCATCTCCGCACCAGGAATTCAGTATTTGAGGATCTGTGCCTGCTTTTTTCTTTTTTTTTTTTAACCTTCACTAGGGCTTGGGAGGAGTCCCTGGGTGGTATGAAAGGTTAACACGCTCAGCTGCTAACCGAAAGGTTGGCGGTTCGAGTGCGCTCAGAGGTACCTCAGAAGAAAGACCTGGTGATCTGCTTCTGAAAAATCAGCCTTTGAAAACCCTATGGAGCACAGTTCTACTCTGACACACGTGGGGTCTCCATCAGCTGGGATAGACTCCTCGGGGAAAAAGGCTAAGACTGGGACTCAAGAGGGGTCGGGAGTCAGTCCCGGGAACAGCTTCCCGTGTTCAGATCTCATCATGTGTGTGCCAGGGCGTGGGCATGGGCCTTGACAGGTCTCCAGGGGCCAGAGATGTGAGCAGCCCCAGGTATGCTGGCTCATTCTTTATATTACTTGTGGCAAGCTGGCTTTGGCTTGGCATTCGCACCTGGGTCCCCAAGCGTCTGCTCAAGCTGACACCCAGACTCAAGCTCATGTTAGGGGTCGCTGGCTCTCCCTAACACCAGTCTGGACGTGTTCACTGGCAGCTTAGCAAGGGGGCAAAAGGCAGGCTCTGGAGCGAAACAGCAAGTGTGAGCCCTGCCTTTGCTCTGGCCCACTGTGGGACTTTGCCTCTCTGTGCCTCAGCGTCCTCATCTTTAAAGTGACATTGGTAACACAGCCTATCACACAGGGTTGCTATGAGGATTGAGTTGACACTCATGCAGCGCCGCTCCTGGCACATAAACACACAAGCAGCGTTAGCTTTGGGTGGTCCTTAGCAGGTCGCATAAGACACGTGCGTGGCCGAGAGCTGCTCACAGTCCACGGACCCCACAGATGGGCCGTGCCAATGAAGTGTCCACTGCAGAGGTGTGGACAGGAGGCTGCCCCCATGAAGGTGACATTGCACTGGGCCTTTAAGAAGCCCCCAGGAATGCTTTGCAGAGTGAGGAAAAGCATGGAGGATAGTCTCCCTCTCCTTCGCCTGGCCTCCCCCGCTCCCTCGGGCTCGTGGTGCAATGATACGGCTCCTGTCAGCAAGAGCCACCTTTACATCTTCAGCTGTCACCGTTGGGGGCTTCTGGAGTTCAGAGCTCTGCCCTCCTTCCCTGGCTGCCCCCCAGCTGTCATTCGAGCTCACCAAATAAGAACAGCCACCTCGCTGTCGGCCTCAGAGGCAGCCAGGCGGTGTCTTGGGCGGTAAAGTCATCGATTGTCCGTGGACCCAACCTGACTAGCTCCAGAGCCAAGGCCTCCTCAGGTTCGGTGCAGATCACTTGGCCTGACTCTTCACCTTTTAACATCCTTTTGGTCCCAGTCGTAAAATAGGTCTTTGTTAAAGAGAACTGTATAAAAGGCTTATGCCAGAATGGGGTGTGTGTGTGTGTGTGTGTGTGTGTGTGTGTGTGTGTGTTTCTGCTCACGTTGCTTTTGCGGTTTTATATAGTTGCCAATGTAGACATGGAACATGAAGGTTTAAGAAGCCCTTCTTTCATCCTAAACAGCCTGACAGAGTACCGGGTTATGACTTTGGTAATTGAAACATGCTGTTCTGTCGAAGGCCAGAACTCCATAAAGCCTTCATTCAGCCAGGTGCACTGTTTATGCCGGCAGACTCTGGTCAAAATGAGTGTCCCCCTGAGTTCTGGCTCCAGAGAGTGGGGAAGGCTGCCTGACAGCCCGTGGCAACCAGAGGCCAGGGTCTTCCCAAACTGTCCCCCTGAGTTCTGGCTCCAGAGAGTGGGGAAGGCTGCCTGACAGCCCGTGGCAACCAGAGGCCAGGCTCTTCCCAAACTGTCCTCCTGAGTTCTGACTCCAGAGAGTGGGGAAGGCTGCCTGACAGCCCGTGGCAACCAGAGGCCAGGCTCTTCCCAAACTGTCCTCCTGAGTTCTGGCTCCAGAGAGTGGGGAAGGCTGCCTGACAGCCTGCAGCAGCCAGAGGCCAGGGTCTTCCCAAACCTTCCCAGTCTTGGGCTTTTGGAATCCACTTGTGGGCAGAGCCTTCTGGCCTCTCCTCAGCTCCAAGGTCTGGTGCTGCTGGGTGTAAGCCTGTGGTGTGACTGAAGAAAGATGGGGCAGTAGGATTGGGTTGGCGGGGCAAGTGTCAGGGGTAGATGGGGCAGGTTTCCCTGTCTTCATGGAGAGGGGCGCAGGTAGGAGCCCAGGTTTGGGGGTCAGACCCTTGGGTTCAAGTCCTGCCTCTGCCACTTGGAAAAATGACTTGGCCTCACTGTACCTCAGTTTCCTCATCTATAAAATGGGTTAACACCTGGATCTAACTTACAGGGTTGCTGTGAGGGTTGAAGGAGTTGATTCAGGTAAGATGCTTAGAACGGTGTTTGACACACAGGAAACACTCAGGGTTAGCTAGCATTACTGCCAATGTGACTACTGGGGAGTACCCTGGAGAGTACCTCTGGGGAGTACCTCTCAGAAATACCTCCAGGGAGTACCACCAGGAGCACCTCTGGGGAGTAGCACCAGGAGCAACTCCAGAGAGTACTACCAGAAGTACCTGCAGGGAGTACCTCTGGGGAGTACCACCAGGAGTACCTGTGAGGAGTACCTCGGTGGAGTGCCCCTGGGAGTACCTCTGGAGAGTACCACCAGGAGTACCCCTGGGAGTCCCTCAGGGAGTCCCTGCAGGGAGTACTTTCAGTGCAGTCTGGGGGGTGATTGCATCCGGCCCCCATCAGCTGCTCCACCGGTGACTCTCTCCTCCCTCCCTCCTTGTCCCCACAGATGTGGACGAGTGTCAGGACAACAACGGGGGCTGCCAGCAGATCTGCGTCAATGCCATGGGCAGCTACGAGTGTCAGTGCCACAGCGGCTTTTTCCTCAGTGACAACCAGCACACCTGCATCCACCGCTCCAATGGTGAGTGCAGCCTGGGCTTGACCAGGCACGCCTCTCCCCGGAAACAGGCAGCCCCCCGAAATCTCCGTCTCCATGACTTGACTGGGGGGCTCTCAGGGCCAAGGCTGGGGACTTTGGTGGTGGCCTGCACGGCTGCTTTGTGCTCTGGTGTTGATTCTGTGTGGAAATCCTCACAGCTCCCTCCCTCCCCTGCAACAGGAGGGATGTTGGTGTTATCACATGAAGACGAGGTGGGGCCCCACGTGGGAGATGTGCCGAGAAAAGTTCTTTTCCTTCCTGGGTAGGGGCTGGCTGTGCCCAGGGAGAAGGGGGCTCTCTTCTTCATCGTCCTCTTCCCCAGTGGGGGCTCAAGGCTTCATCAGGTTGGGTGCCGAGTGCTCAGTCTACAAGCCTGGCTGTACCGAGAACCATCTACCAGTGGTCCTTGTGGTTGGGAGCCTGCTGCCTTCTGGAGGCTGGGCAAGTGGCAAGCCAGCCGGGGGGTGCAGAGGGCCCAGGAGGTTCACAGCCAGAGGGGTGCCTGGGTGCCTGGGTAGACAGTACCGACCCTGGCCAGGCCTCCATGTTAGGGCAGTGGAGGTGAGAATCCTAGATCTGGGCCCAGGGCAGCAGAGCTCCGAGGTTGGGGCAGAAGCTAGGATACATGGACACGTGTGCTTGGAGGAGAGGGGCTTCCAGGCAGAGGGAACAGCATTCCCAAAGGCATAGAGGCGCGTCTTGCTAAAGATAATGGTGAAGTCAGGAGGCTCCAGGCAGGTCTCTGCCTGCAGCAGCGTGACTATGAAGGCAGAGGCAGGAGCTGGCGGTCCTGGGCCATGGCCGTTCTGGGCAGTCAAGGGAGTGGATGCAAGGAAGTAGAACAGGGTGGCCCCACAAGGCCAGAGTCCCACCACCCCATCGCTGACCCTGACAGAGAGGACGTGCTGGAGGTTGGGGGCAGGGGGAGGCCTCTGGTCTGTGGCACCAGCAGAAGGTGGGTCCATTGGCTCAGCTGAAAGGCGAGACAAGAAGGGCTCTGGATCAGCCACCTGGTGTGGACCCAGCTCTGCCTGCTGCTCCCCGCTGGGGGCCAGGGCCAGCTCCACGGGCTGCTCTGAGCCTCTGCCTCCTCATCCGCTAAATGGGGACAGAGTGGTGACTGGCAGCACTTTGGAGGGCGGAACGAGATCATGTGTATCAGGTGCCTGGTTACAGTGACACCAAACGCAGCTGGGAGGTGAGACTATGGGGCCCTGGGCAGGTTCATTTGAAAGCAGTTTCTGAGAAAGAAAAGAGGAAAACGTTCAGAAAGCGCAAAACCCAGGGTAGTAAAGCCCCAATGCTTTCTGGGACTCCTTAGGTCTTCCCCCACTTCGTATTGGTTAGGCAGTTCCCTCCAGGGCAGGACCGGCCTGAGAAGCCCCACGTCCCAGCTCTGCTGAGCCCAGGAGTGACAAGAAGGCCGAGCCCCCGGCTCCTGGGTGCTGTTGTCCAGACTTGCCAGCTACGTCCCACCCAGGGGGCTCTGGGGCACATACTCTGTAAAACCCCCCAGCCGTGGCACAGTGCGGCCGAGCCACCCGAGACAGAGGCAGACGACGTTAATGAGGACATGAGCCCACATCTGGTTTGATAGGAAGGTGATTTATGGGGCAGAGCTGGAGTGAGCGTTTGCAGTGGGAGGGGTCCCGCTTCCATCGAGGAGGGGGTCTTAAACGGCAGCTGCTCGAGGGAAGCTGTGATGTTCCCAGGCTGGGGCTGCCTGGCCCTCTTTGAAGTCTGTCGTGTGTGCACTGTGCCTTGGAGGGTGAAGCCGTGTGGCCCCAACTGAAAGGGGGGCACTCAGGAGGAGAAGTCGGCCGGATGTGGGACAACAGCCGAGTCCTATTTCTAAAATGGTGTTGGTTTGACCTGTAAGGATTTGCTGTACCACAGACGTCGCGCCTCGGCGTCCGCCCGAGTACTGGGGTGTCAGGGAGATGATGACGTGGAGGGTGACAGCAGTGGCTGCTGTTGCATGTCATTTACCCACCCTGAGCCAGACGCAGTCCTGATGGGATTGACTCGTTTCCTCCTGACAGCAGGACCCGTGACAGGCAGGTGGTCGTAGTATCCCACTGATGGGGAGGAAACTGAAGGCCAGTCAGGTGAGCCCAGGGCAGGAGCCCGGTCCCCCTGGGCCTGGCGGCCTGCAGCGAGGAGTTAGGATTTCATGCAAAGGGCGGCCGTGGGGAGGCACATTAAGCAGAGGAGGAGAAATAAGGCTGGAGAGGCGAGTGGAAGATTTCTGGGAGAACTCAGATACTTTCAGGGACTGGCCATCAACTGACGGGCGCAGTGGACAGTGGGGCTGGGTGGGGGGGACTGTGAGGGGACGTAAGCACAAACACCCATCCCCAGAAGCCCCAGGTGGCCAGACCCTTGGATTTTTAGCTGGAGGCAGGAATCCACATTTAACCAGAATATGGATGGAGGGGCCTCGACCCAACACTCCATTAGCCAGCACATCAGTTAAAGAGGTCCCTTCTCGCTGTAGGATTTTCCTGTGGAATCTCCTATCTGGCCGTGAAATCAATTTAAACAACAGATACTTTCTTGGATACCTGCCGAAGGACAAGTAGCATTTCCTGAGTCCCCGGAGGCTGTGTGGGAGGCCTGAGGGACAGGCCACGTGCACAGGACACCAGCATCAGGGCTTCTCTTCAGAAATGCTCGTAAAGCTCGTGGGTGGAGCGGGGGGCCTGGGTCCAGGTCAGCTGGGTGACTTCGGGCAAGCTGCGCACCTCTGAGCTTTGCTGTCATGACCATTGCCTGCCATCAGCGTCAGCAATGGTAAAGACTGTTATGGCTCAAAGTCAGTGTGTCATGGGGGCAGGGGGTGGCTGAGAGGGGAGGGAGGCCCGGGGCTCCAGATGGAGCTTGTTTCGTGCCTAAGTGGCCTGATACCCGGGGCTCCCTGGAGGGCTGATGGATCCAGAGCCATTTGGCAAATTAGATTCCTGTGTCACCTGACTCCCTAATGCCTGTCCAGCTCTTTGGAGCCTCGCTGTGCACTGGTTTTGATTAGGTGGGGCCGGATGCACGAGAAGGGTCAGCCAGGTCAGTCCAGGCTGCTGGCAGAGAAGCAGGCCATGGGCCCAGCCCTCCCGAGTGGGCCGCTTCCTACGCACAGTGCACACCAGGCTGAGGCCTATGGGTGCGGCTGGGATGGGGTTGGGAGTCTGGGTTCTCAGCTCCTCTCTGCCCTGCCACTGGCTATGTGGCCTTCTGCACTGTCCCTCCAGCCTCCTTGGGTCTCCTCGTCTGTAAAATAGGCCCGGCAGTCCCACCCTGGCCAGCGAGGGTCCATTAGGGGGAAACGCTTAGACGCAGTGCCGGCCAGGGGTGGTGACTGACATAACACGCTGGGTCAGGGCTCAGGCTTGGGCTCAATCTGGAGACACTGTCATAGTGCTGGGAGAAGGGAGCTGCAGAGAGACCCTGAGCTGTTGGGCTCTGTGTCCAGTCTCCCCCTGGCTCTGGCACCCTGGTGCCACAGGCTTCCCATCTCAGCCTCTGGTCCTATGCCTCACAGCCCCAGGGCAGCCATCCTGTCCCACCCCAGCCTCCACTGCATCCCTGTCGTGTACACAGGGGAGGGGGCTCTCCAGTCCTGGAGCAGACAGGACACCTGAGGAGCCAGCCCCCTGCAGCTCTCTCTCTCTCCCACGCCTGCACCTTTTGATTTCACATGTGTTCTGTTCGTACTGTAGGAAGGTGGTGCTCCAGAAGAAGCTTTTCCCTTTTCTTCCAACAAAGAGTTCTTCTAGTCTGACCAGAGGTGATTTCAGGAGCAGAGAGAACTCTGAAAGCCTAGGTCTTCCTAACTCTGGGATTGCAGGTCACTGTTTCATTTGCCCTGGAGCCTTGGTGGCACAGTGGTTAGGAGCTCGGCTGCTAACCAAAAGATTGGCAATTTCAATCCACCAGCCGCTCCTTAGGAACCCTATGGGGCAGTTCTACTCTGCCCTATAGGGTCGCTATGAGTCGGAATCGACTCTACGGCAACAGGCTTTTTTTTTTTAATTTCATTTGCCCACTCATTCATTCATTCATGTGCCAGTAGTCTCCTGGTCTCTGGGATGGCAGCGTGAGCGCGATGCTTTCGTCTAGAAAGGGGATCAGGTACTGTACAAGGGTGAGAGGAGCTCCTGTAAAATAGTGCGCCAAGAAAACGGCTCTGGGGGGGAACAGCGGGGGCTTCTGGGGGCTTCCGTTTTCTCATCTGAAGTGGAGACATTAACAATACTAGACTCTCTGTGAGTCTGTGAAGGCCTGATGCTCCTACTAGCATGTCCCTGGGCCTGCTGGGTGCTGTGGGTGTGAGATGTCTTTGCCCCCTCCCCCGAGGCAGGAAGCTGTCCCACAGGCCGTGCTCGAAGCCTCACCAGATGACCGCTGGTTCTGGCCTCGGGTAGTGGTAGAGGACACCAGAGCGACAGGAACATGGTGATATTCCCACAACCCCAGGAGCAGCTCGGGCTTGCGGGGGGCTTCACATGCTGTGCGGTCAGAGCCCAGCCCTGTGTGCCCTTTGACACCCTGGCGACCAGCCCGCATGTGTCCCTGTGTCTCTGTTATCCATGATGAAGAACGCAGCGCCACCGCTCATGACCTGGGTGACTTTGTGGGCCTCAGTTTCTACATCTGTAAAATAGGGAGTTATAGCACCTACTCCACAGGGTTGTCGTGAAGACATTTCAATGTGGGCTTTTGTTGTTTATCATAGATGAGGAAACTGAGGCTCAGAGAGGGCTGGGCCTTGTCCAGGGTCCCACCACGCGCCAGCAGCAGAGTGGGGGCTTGGGTGCACAGGCTCTGCCAGTGTGTGCTGGGTGCTGGTTGAAGGCCTGTGCTTCTGCTGAGGGTGGTGGGAGGTGAGCCGGAGGTAGGCCGTGCCCTCGAGGAATGGTGGGCTGGTGTTCCTGGCCCCTGGGTTCCCCCATGCGCAGGGTAGCACGTGCCAATACCTGGGGCCCATCGAAACAGCGGCCTTGTTTGTCCCTGCGGCACAGTCTCACAAGTGCCCGCCCTCTGTCCGTCGACCGAGGTAGGGGATGCATAGTGGGTGGTGAGCTGCCAGGCCCGGGTAGCAGGTCAGAGCAGCAGTCAGCTCATGGTAGATCCCTGGGCGTGGGGCGTCCCACTTCCTGGGAGTTGTCCCATCAAATGCCTGGTCGGCACATCTAGTGGGCAGTGTGGTCAGTGTTGGACACCGGGCCGAGCGATGGGGCTTCAGAGGTGCCTGTGAGACATCCCAGTCTCAAAGGAGTCAGCTGCTGCCCATTTGACCACCCGGCACAGAAGCCTGCTGTGCTGCCTCGGGGCCTCGTGTTTTACGCACCGGAAGATGCCACAGGGCTGGCGAACCGCCTTGTCCCTGGAAGGCTGAGGCCGTGACGGACAGACTTGCTGGCATTGTGAGCTGACCGGCGTGCGTTTCTCTTCTGTTTAACATGCTCCTGTGTTTGCTTGAATGCGTGTATAAAGTCTGGTAGGAACCCACGCTGTCCTTCTGCCGCAGGCGTCTTTGTCGGAATTGGGGCTACGTTTTCACAAAGCTCGTGACTTGGCCTCAAGAGTGACGCTGTATCCAGCCAGAGTCAATGGGGCGGGGGCCAGGAATGGAGAAGCCTGGCGCCTCGAGCAGCCCCTTTGCTTGAAGTGATAGCAGCCGTAAGAGCGAGAGCTGCGTGTACTGCCTGCTTACTGCATGCCAGGCCACTGAGCACTCTCCACGCATTGCCTCACTGGGCCCTTACAGTGACCCCATTTGACAGATTAAGCAACTGAGGCACTGAGAAGTTAGGGAACTCGGCCAAGGTTGCACAGTTAGTACGTGGCATCACGGAACCCCTGCATGGGCTGGCTCTGGAGCCTGGGCTCCTGGCTACCTCCTAGCAAGAGAGAGAGCAAGCAGTGTGGAGGGTTCCAGACAAGGCCTGGGCACCCTCACCAGGCATGGTGAGTGGGAGAGCAGTCACCAGGCACAGGGACAGTGTGAGCCAAGGCCTGAGGCAGGATGCTGCAGCTCCTGTTTGGGGACTGGGGGGAGGTGGGGTGGGCAGGAGAGAGCGAGTGCCTGGGGGTCATTTGGTCCTCACTTTGGCTGAAAGTAATGGGTTGGAGGCACTTCCCTTCAGCTTAGAGTAGGACTGTGAGGATAGACAGCCAGAAACTCTGAGCAGAGATGCAGAGCCGCCTCCATACTTCTTAGGCCTGGGTTCTGGGGTGGTACCTTGTGTATGTGATTGCTGTTAGGTGTCTTTCCAACACCCCGGGTCCGCTGGCTGGCCACCCTGGGGCCCGCCTTCTCTCTCTTCCCTGCTGGCCGGCCTGCTGCTCTTCGCTGCTGGGCCCTTCGTTCAGGCTGCCCTGGCCTTGCACCCAGGGCCCTGCCCCTCGCTGACCGGCAGCTCACCCTGCCCTGGCATCTATGATCTCGGATGACTCAGCGACCCAGAGCCTTTCCTGCCTGTTGGAGAGCATGGACCCCGGAGCCTGGAGGCAGGCTCCAAGCTGGACAGGTGAGAGGTATGTGGCTTTGTGTGAAAGCAGCCGAAGCCCTGTCAGTTGGAGGAAGGCACAGTCTGCATTTGAGGAAGATCACTCCCTGCCTCATGCTGGACAGGAAGATGAAGGCAGGGAGCCCAGAGGCAGCCCGGCAGCCACTGGAACCTCATCCTCCCCTGTGGGCAATGTGGAGGAAAGGAGGTTCAGGCAGGGTATGTGCGGTGCCCTGTCTGCCTGGGGTTTACACTTCGGACGGGCCTGTTATCCCATCACGTAGGTGAGGAATATTTAAGTGGCGGGTGGCTCTGGACAAAGTGGGCCTGTTCTTCTCATACTAGGGAGCCCCAGGGTGGGGGACAGTCTGGGGGCTCGAAGCAAGACCAGCCAGTTTCTACTTGTTATGAGGCTGGGAACACTGAGTCCTGCCAGCCCTGGCGGTCAGTGCCCTGGTCCACGGCTGCCTGGGAGTGACATGTGCACAGGGCAGGTGCCCACCTTCCCACCCCCAGCCAGCCCAGCCCAGGCCAGCACCCAGGCTGGGCCTGACTGACCCACTGGGAGTTGATTGGGTGAGGAGAAGCTCGGAAACTCGGGACACTCGAGTGGGGATTCTGATCCCCCTGCGTGTGTCTAGGGGCTGGAGTCTGCCCGCCATCCTTCCTGTACCTTAGTGACCATGTGACCAGGCCCGGGAAGAAGCCAGGGGCTCCTCCATCCTACCTCCATGGGCAGCATTGGAAGACCCCCCCATCCCAGGTCATGCCAGGGCACGCCCTCCCAGAGCCCACAGACTGCAGGAGGCAGACACGCAGACAGACTCTGACCAGGCAGTGTGGGGAGGCCTCTACACAGTGGCCGCAGGGCAGGGAGCCCAGGGCGGGGCTCCAGTCCCCGATTCCCTCCCTCCCCCGCCCCCAATCAGCAGAAAGACTGCCCAGTTGCTGAGCGGTGGGCTTAGAAAGAAAGCATTTCCTTCCGACCAGCATGCAGACTGCCCAGTGGGGTGGCCTTGAGGCCCTGCCCTGCATACCCACTCAGTCAGCCACAGTGGGGAGCTGAAGGAGGCCTGAGCCCACTGCTCAGAGCCTACGCCTAGCCTCGGGGCTGGTGCAGGGCCTCTTTGGAAAGGTCACCTCAGGACTTTTCAGGTGCGGATACCCCGGGGATGGGTCAGAGCCAAGGGCTGGTGGTTCTCACCACAGAAGCAGCCTCTCATCCAAGCCGTTGTCCTGACCCCCTACCTCACTCCTCCAGGCTGGTCCTATGGTGGTGGTTTTTCATTTTATTGTGGTAAAATATAACATAAAATTTGCCACTTTAATGATTTCTAAGTGTACAATTCAGTGAATTAATCACATTAATTACACAGTGACTGCAACAGTGGGCTCAAATGTAACGATTGTGAGGATGGCACGGGACCGGCCAGCGTTTCGTTCTGTTGCACATAGGGTCGCTGTGAGTCGGCATCTAACAATAACAACAATTCAGTTCAGTGTTGTGCAGCCCTCGCCACTATTTCAAAAACTTTTCATCACCCCAAACAGCCACTCAGTAACCATTGAGCAGTAATTCCCCATTCCCCCCTACCCCCAGCTCTTGGTAACCACTCATCTATTTTCTGCTTCTATGCCTTTGCCTATTCTAGACATTTCATGTAACTGGGATCACACCATATTTATCTTTGTATGTCTGATTTCTTTCACTTAGCATAAAATCTTCAGTTCATACATATCAAAGGATGTATTAGAATTTCACTGCTCTTTATGGCTGAGTAATATTCCATTGTATGTATGCACCACATTTTGTGTATCCATTCATCTGTTGATAGACACTTGACTTATTTCTACCTTTTGGCTATTGTGAATAATGTTGCAATGAACATTGGTGTACAAGTATCTGTTTTAAGTCCCTGCTTTCAAGTCTTTAGGGTATATCCCTGTGAGTGGAATTGTTGGGTCATATGATAATTCTGTATTTCTGTATTTAACTTTTTGAGGAACTACCAAACTGTTTTCTGTGGTTTTCCACCATTTTGCATTCCCAGTATGCTTGGTGTCTTAGTCATCTAGTGCTGCTGTAACAGAAATACCACAAGTGGATGGCTTTAACAAACAAGTTTATTCTCTTACAGTCTAGTAGGCTAGAAGTCCAAATTCAGGGTGTCAGCTCCAGGGGAACACTTTCTCTGTCAGCTCTGGAGGAAAGTCCTTGCGTCAATCATCCCTTGGACTAGGAGCTTCTCTGCACAGGAACCCCAAGTCCAAAGGACACGCTCTGCTCCCAGCACTGCTTTCTTGGTGGTATGAGGTCCCCCTATCTCTCTACTCGCTTTCCTCTTTTATATCTCAAAAGAGATTGGCTCAAGACAATCCAGCCTTACAGATTGAATCCTGCCTCATTAACATAACTGCTGCCTATCCCACCTCATGTATTTACAATACATAGGAAAATCACATCAGATGACAAAATGGTAGACAATCACACAACACTGGGAATCATGGCCTAGCCAAATTAATACATATATTTTGGGGGGACACAGTTCAATCCATGTCACTTGGCATTTCTCAAGCTGAAAGAACTGAAGAAAAAATTCATGCCTTGAGTTGCAGTATGGAAGGATTCTATGGGCAAAATATTGAACGACACAGGAAGCATCAAGAGAAGATGGAAAGAATACAGAGTCACTGTACTTAGAAGAAATGGTCAACTTTCAGCCATTTCAGGAGGTAGCATATGATGAAGAACTGATGGTATTGAAGGAAGAAGCCCAAGCTGCACTGAAGGAATTAGTGAAAAACAAGGCTCCAGGAATTGATGGAATGCCAATTGAGATATTTCAGCAAATAGATACAGCACTGGAAGTGCTTACTCATCTGTGCCCAGAAATTTGGAAGACAGCTACCTGTCTTTGTACCCATTCCAAAGAAAAGTGATCCAACAGAATGTGGAAATTATCGAACAATATCGTTAATATCACACACAAGTAAAATTTTGCTGAAGATCATTGCAGCAATACATACACAGGGAACAGCTAGAAATTCAGCAAAATTCAGAAGAGAACGTGAAACAAGGGATATCACTGCTGATGTCAGATGGATCTTGGCTGAAAGCAGAGAATACCAGAAAGATGTTTACCTGTGTTTCATTGACAATGCAAAGGAATTTGACTGTGTGGATCATAACAAATTATGGGTAACATTGTGAAGAACGGGAATTCCAGAACACTTAATTGTGCTCATGAGGAACCTGGACATAGACCAAGAGACAGTCGTTGGAGCAGAACAAGGGGACCCTGCGTGGTTTAAAATCAGGAAAAGTGTGTCAATGTTGTATCTTTTCAGCATACTTATTCAATCTGTATGCTGAGCAAATAATCTGAGAAGCTGGACTCTATGATAAAGAAGAATGAGGCATCAGGATTGGAGGAAGACTCATTAACAACCTGCGATAGGCAGAGGACACAACTTTGCTTGCTGAAAACGAAGAAGATCTGAAGCACTTACTGATGAAGATCAAAGACCACAACCTTCAGTATGGATTACACCTCAACGTAAAGAAAACAAAAATCCTCACAATTGGACCAATAAGCAACATCACGATAAATGGAGAAAGGATTGAAGTTGTCAAGCATTTCATTTTACTAGGACCCGCAATCAACACCCATGGAAGCAGCAGTCAAGAAATCAAACAAGGTATTGCATTGGGCAAATCTGCTGCAAAAAACCTCTTTAAAGTGTTCAAAAACAAAGATGTCACTTTGAGGACTAAGGTGTGCCTGACCTAAGCCATGGTGTTTTCAGTCGCCTCATATGCATATAAAAACTCGACACTGAATAAGGAAGATAGAAGAATTGATGTCTTTGAATTATGGTGTTAGTGAGGAATATTGACTATACGATGGACTGCCAGAGGAACAAACAAGTCTGTCTTGGAAGAAGTACAGCCAGAAAGCTCCTTAGAAGCAAGAGTGGCAGGACTTCCTCTCACATACTTTGGACATGTTATCAGAAGGGACCAGTTCCTGGTGAAGGACATCATGCTTGGTAAAGTAGAAGGTCAGCAAAAAAGAGGAAGACCCACAACGAGATGGACTGAACTGGCTTCAGCAATGGGCTCAAGCATAACAACGATTGTGAGGATGGCACAGGACTGGGAGGTGTTTCGTTCTGTTATACATGGGGTCACTATGAGTTGGAAGCAACTCGGCAGCACCTAACAACGACAACCATCATTAGATGAGGCTTACAGTTTCTCCACATCCTCACCAGCATTTCTTATTTCCCATTTTTCTGATTATAGCCATCCTAGGTGAGGGTGAATCACTGTGGTTTTGATTTACATTTCCCTAATGACTAATGACATTGAGTATCTTTTCATGTGCTTGTTATCCATTCATGTACTTCTTTGGAGAAATATTTATTCCAATTTTTTGCCCATTTTTTGATTGGGTTATTTGTCTTTTTATTGTTGAGTTGTAGGAGTTCTTTATATATTCTGGATATTAATCCCTTACCACATATATGGTTACCAAATATTTTTTCCCAATCTGTAGGTTGTCTCTTCACTTTCTTGATGAAGTCCTTTGATGCACAAAATTTTTTGTGTTTGATGACATCCATTTTATCTATTCTTGTCTTTTGTTGCTTGTGCTTTTGGTGTCATATCTAAGAATACATTGTCAAAATCAAAATTGTGAAGCTTTATGTAACCCTGTGTTTTCTTCTAAGAGTTTTATGGTTTTAGTTCTTATACTTAGGTCATTGATCCATTCTGAGATAATTTTTGTATATGGTGTGAGGTAGGGGTCCAACTTCATTCCTTTGCATGTGGAGATCCAGTTGTCCTGGCCCTATTTATTGAAAAGACTATTCTTTCCCCATTGAATGGACTTGGCATCCGTGTTGAAAATCAAAGGCCATAGATGCATGGTCCAGACTAGTCCTTGATGCTTCTCACTGCCCCTCCTAAATTTGTGTTCCGCAGCTGCCTCTCCTGCGCTCACTTGCCCTGAAGCGTGCAGGCTAGCTTGAAATTCCCTCCCCCAACCCCTACCTCAGCCAGCAGGTGCCCTTGCTAGGCCCATGTCCACGCTTCTGCAGGTGATGGGGACACAGCCCCACAGACATTTCACACACAGGATCACATTTGATGCTCACACCTGCCCTGTTTGCAGGAGGGAAGCTCAAGTTCCCAGTGCACACAGGAGGCGCTCATTCAGGACCGGAAGCTTGTCTGTTGATGCCAAAGCCACATCTTTGTCCAGTCCCTGGACAGACCATAGTCCCTCCTGGACACCCCAGCCACGTACTGGCTTAGGACCCCGTAAGTGTGCCTGGCCGTCAGGGCCTCCCATTTGCTCAGGGGAGTTGATTCCACATCGTGGGATCTGGGCAAGGCCCTGACCTGGCTGCTGTAGGGCCAGAGAAATCCCCTGCCCATTCCAGGCCATTCTATCACTGTGGGTTCTTGGACAGCATGGCTAGGAATATTTTGTTTCACTGAGAGGAAACAGTGCAGCTGTGTCTGAGAATCCTCAGCTTTAGCGGCTGCCCTCTGACCGCTCCTTGGGGTGGACCATCCAGGCCAGCGCACTGGGGAGACCATGAAGTGTTACAGGTTCTCCTCACTCCCCTCCCTGCTGCTGACCCAGGCGGGCAGGAGAATAAACAGCTCTCGTGTTTAGCGGAAGATTTATGGTGCTGCTGGAGAAGGCCTGTCCTGGTCCTGTGCGGTCCGGAATGGCCCTCAAGGCAAGGACAATAAATCCAGCCCATTGTTTTTTACGAGCCTCCCACCCCATAAACAACTCCTCTGGCTGGTGAGCCCCGCCTCATGCGCTTCTCCTGGCCTGGCCTCGATTCAGCCCCACTAGGCAGCGCTCACCCAGCGCCCGCTGGCTGCATCCCCCAGTACTTCCTTCCTGACATCCCCCGTGGGCCTTTCCCCCAGGCTGGAGTGTACAGGGCAGAGGGAGAGCCGCAGGGCAGAGGGAGAGCTGCAGGGCAGAGGCAGGGCAGAGGGAGAGCCGCAGGGCAGAGGGAGAGCTGCAGGGCAGAGGGAGGGCAGAGGGAGAGCCGCAGGGCAGAGAGAGAGCCACAGGGCAGAGGGAGGGCAGAGGGAGAGCCGCAGGGCAGAGGGAGAGCCGCAGGGCAGAGGGAGAGCCGCAGGGCAGAGGCAGGGCAGAGGGAGAGCCGCAGGGCAGAGAGAGAGCCGCAGGGCAGAGGGAGGGCAGAGGGAGAGCCGCAGGGCAGAGGGCACCAGGCCAAGAGCGGTGCACCTGGCCCTGGCTCCCTTCTCAGCCACAAGTCCCGAAGCCTCCATTTCATCTGTAAAATGGGGAGACATTAGTATCGTGCACTGTAGAGCTATTGTGAGGATTAAAATGAGATAAAATATAGACATCCCCCATTGTCCCTGGTGGCACAGTGGTTAAGAGCTCGGCTGCTAACCAAAAGGTCAGCAGTTCGAATCCACCAGCTGCTCCTTGGAAGCCCTATGGGGCAGTTCTGCTCTGTCCCACAGGGTCAGTATGAGTCAGAATCCACTCAACAGCAATGCACTTGGGCCGAGTGTTGTGCTTGGCGCTGGGCCCGGTAAAACTGTGAGCTGTCACTCAGGGGCATAGGGTGGGTAGTGAGTGCCCAGGGGCAATCTCTTAGTTGTGCTCCCCCCTTAATTTGAGCACCCAGGGGCAGTCTCTAAGCTGCGCTCCACCCCCACCCCCCCAATTTCAAGATGAACAGATATTGGTAGCAGCGACGCATCAGCAGAAACGCCTTTCTGCCTGTTGTCCGGCTCCCTCAGTCAGGCAGACACCTTTCATATTTGTGGTGCCTCGAGATGTCATTCCGCACCTCGTCTGGCGCCCCCTTGGACTTGCACCCGGGGGCAAGTGCCCCCATCAGCCCCCCTCTCCTCTGGCTACGCCTTTGCTGTCACTGAGCATCACTGTATGCTAAGCACTGTGCTCGGATCTTGACATGAGTAATCAAATCCACAGAACAGTATCATGTAGTTACTATTATCCCCATTTTATACCAGAGAAAACTGAGGCTGAGAAGCGAAGAGATTTGTCCATAGTGAGTAAGTAGCAGAGCCAGGATTCAAACCCAGGTCTCAATGACTCCACAGACCAAAGAATGAACAGATGGATGGAGGGGCTGGAGCAGAGACACAGGAGGACCTCATTACCACCAAGAAAGCAGCACTGGGAGCAGAGCATGTCCTTTGGACCCAGGGTCCCTGTGCTGAGAAGCTCCTAGACCAGGGGAAGATTGATGACAAGGACCTTGCCCCGGAGTCGACAGAGAGAGAAAGCCTTCCCCTGGGACTGGCACCCTGAATTCGGACTTCTAGCCTCCTAGACTGTGAGAGAATAAATTTCTCTTTGTTAAAGCCACCCCCTTGTGGCATTTCTGTTACAGCGGCACTAGAGGATGAAGATACCCAGCATATTGGTGGCAGAACTGGGACTTGCCCCTAGGCCTCTAGCCTCCTGGCCAGAGCCCACTCCCTACGCTGCACCCAGTGGCCTAGGCCCTGGCACGGCTTTGTGAGTGCAGGGCCCCACCTGTGAAAAGCGGGCAGATACGGGGATTCCAGCCCAGAAACCTGGGCAGATGCCTGTTAACAGTGTGGAGCCAGCCATGGCGACTGTGGGTCATTCAGGGCCAGAGTCACGCCTCAGCCTCTGGGCCTCATCAGGGAAACGGGGTTGTCACTATGCCTTGGGCCCCACACCTGATTGCCTGGCCAATAGCTCCCCCACAGCCCTCGTCCCCAGCCGTGGTTGGCCAGGCAGGTTATGGTCCCCCAGTCTGGTAGCCACCTGGTTTTCTCCCATAGGATTCTTTTTGTATTTGTGCTGTGTTATCTTCTGATCCTTCTTAGCCCCCAGCCCTGGCTTCCCTTTGACGTCAGCCCTCTCGCTCGGTGACTGTACTCAAGCCCTTCTGGGGCCTCGGCTGCCCCTCCCTGGCCTGCGACAACCCAGCGCAGCCCCAGTCCTTACCGCTTCTCCAGCCTCAGACCCCAGAGCCAGCCGTCTCCTGGACAAGGTCCCAGACATAGTGTCCAGCCTGCTCAACCCCAAACGCGTTCTCTCTCCATCTCCCCACAAACCTCAGCTCCCCGGGGTGCCTGCACGTGGGCATCCCCCTTGACCCATCCTTCTCTTGGTTCCCCACGTCCCATTGCGACCACGTCCACCATCTGTCCAAGTCTACCCAGCAGCCTTCTTCCCCCCTACCTCCCCCGCCTTCTTTCCTCAAGCTCGGGTCTCGGTGGCTCTGTCGCCCCGGCCCTTTTCCACGGTTCTTGGGTGGACAGTGCAGGCAAGTCACTGACTGCAGAGAGCCCCCTGCTTCTTGACAGGATGCAGGTGTGGCCCCTGCGCTCTCCTCAGCTTCTCCTCCCGGCCCACCAGGGCTGCTATGGGGACACTCGGAGGGAGGTGGCTGCCTGGGCCTCACCTGTGCCAGGGCTCCTCCACCTGGTCACCTGTCAGGAGGGAGAAACGGACTTGCCCCCTGTTCACAGCCAGCCCAGGGTCCAGGGCCTGTGGAAACTGGGGGGCCGAGGGGGACGACAGCCTGTCCCCCCAGGCCTTCCTTTGGGATCTTTGTAGAGGAGATAAGACATCAGACGCCCATTTAAATTTGGAGCCAAATTTGGAGCGCCGATTAACAACAAATGCTTTATCTGTGTAAGTGTGTCCCATGGACTATTTGGGACATACTCGTACTGAGAAAGTTCCGTACTGAGAAAGTGTCTGTTGTTTCCCTGAAATTCAAATTTACATGGGCACCCTGTATTTTTATTTGCTAATCTGGCAGCCCTGGGGAGAAAGGAGGGCTCTCCAGCCCCCTGGGCCTGAGGGGAGTGGGAACTCAGAAGGTCTGAAGGCTCAGCCAGGCCCCCTGTGGTCTGTGGGGGCCAGAAAAGATGGCTTTTAGGAAGTGGCCCGGTCTGCACAGAGGCTTTGACTTGATTGTGGTGACACCTAGTGGCCATCCTGGGAAACGTCAGGGGAGGCGAGGAACAGGAAAAGTGGCCTGAGGAGGTCTCTGGGAAGGGGGACAAGGAGAGCCCTGAAGGGAGGTGCACTGTGGAAGCAGGGGCTGGGGGCGCGCAGGGCTTTGCTGCGCACCGCCTGCGGGGCTGTCAGGGAGGGGACCCCAAACTGGAATTAACCGTGTTAGCAGTCTTGTAAAAGGGGGTCTTAGTCTCCCACTTTACGGATGAGGAAACTGAGCAGGTTCTAAGACCGTACACCTTAGAAGGGGTCGGGATGGAAGTGAACCAGAGCCTCAACCCCGTGTGCACTTTTGCCTCTCTGCAAATCTCTGCCCACACACTTGTCTGCACAGACTGCCGCCTGCAAAGCTGCCATCCCCACTTTACTGACGACAGCTTGTCAGGGGGCTCCCAGTGCCGGGACTGATCAAGGCGCCGGAGGGCTGTGCGGAGGGGGACTGAGAAGGCAGAGGCCAGCCACCCATCTGCCCACAGACTCAGCTCTCCTCTGTCTGAGCACAGTCGTGTCCCCACCCCCACACCCCCCGGCTGACCATCATTGCCATGAGGGACGGTGTCTCAAGCTGTTGGTCTCGGCACGCCTACACACCGTTGGGGCTTAGCACAGGTTTGTAGAGTGAGCAGGGGGAAAGGCTGATGGGGGTGTGGGGTGAGCGTTTGACTGAGGGTGGCTGCAGGGTCGGGTCCTGCTCCACTGCACAAGCTGGGAGACTGGGGCAAGTCTCCTTCTCCCTGAGCCTCAGTGCCGGCACCTGGCAGGCAGGGCACTCAGAGTTGTTGAGAAGTTCAGCTAGGGAGGTTCGCAGCATGCCTGCCACAGGGCCTGGCACAGAGGCACTCCGCAGTGAGCAGAAGGCTGCAATCGCCCCCATTTCTCGGGGAAGGAAGCTCCTCTCGTTGGCATTCGGCCTCTCTCTGAAGAGAACTGTGGTGGTATGAAAACGGCCCCAAGTTGGGGCTGCCTGGGGGTGGGCCAGGCTCATGGTCAGCTGGGGGGTCCAGTTGGGGGCTGGCGACCCAGCCAGGCCTGAATTTGCCCAGGAGGATTTAATTTGGGGACACGTGGTGGGAGCTGGAGACTGCAATTCTACTAAAGCTCAGGCTTCCCGTAATGAGAGGCCCTCGAGTGCCGCTTGGCACAGATGCTTCCAGAGTGTAATTAGGGGATCGGGGCAGAGCCTAATGGGCGGGCGGCCAGGCCGGGGCCCTGGACAAGTGCATCCCTGTGCCGAGTCCAGAGCTCAGAATAGCCGAGCCTAGGTCCCTCACCAGTGCAGGTGGAGCATTCGCTCGAGGCCCGGGGAGCAGAGAGGCAACTCAGGCTTGGGCCCTGCCCCCTTGAAGAGCCCCCAGTCTTGGGAGGAGACCCAACAGTCACCATTAGTGTGCTGGGTGCTGTGGTCGAGGGGAGTGCAGGAAATGTGAGATCCAGGGGAGGATGGAAACAAGGAGGGCTTCCTGGAAGAGGTGACACCTAAACAGAACCTCAAATAGTTAGTTGGAAGTTGCCATTCAAAAGAGGAGGGACCCACATTCCCAAAGGCACCGAGGTAAGGCACGAGGGTGGCTGTGCAGCCAGCTGCAGAGTGTTTACTGCTACCCAGGGCCTTGGGCACCTTGCTTACCTTGCAGGTGAGCATGTGAAGGCCTACTTCTGTCACCCCCTCTGTGCTGGGCCCTAGGGTCTCGGGGATGAACATGATGCACTCCCTGCCCACCAAGAGCTCAGACAGAGGATTCTGAGGAGGGTGGAGGCATCACTCCCAAAACTGGGGGGGAAAGGTCAGAAGTCAAGCGTTCTAGAGAGTGCGCAGTCGAGATGGGCTTTGAGAGACAGAGTTTGGAAGTGTGGAAGGAGCCAGGGAGGGCAGGGGGCTAGGTCATTCCGCACCACAGGGACCCTTCCCATCAAAGCTGAGAATGTTCCGGAATACAAGGGGATAGCCCCAGGGCTTTTCTGCCAGTCCCCTTGATCAGGAAATGCTCCATCCTTCCAGGAAGTCCACTTGAAGGGTGGGCTCTGGAGTCACACAGTGAGTGACACCCGGCTCTGCCACACTGTGTCACATTCTCTGCCCACATCTCCTCAATTGTCATGTGGGGACAACAGTGTCCACTTTAGAAAGTGGTCGTGAGGCTAAAGGAGACTCTTCTTGGGAAGTGCTGCATGCCCAGTAGATGCTCCGTCAGTGACAGCTGGAGCTGTACCCGGCCTGCGGCAAGTTGCCAGTGGCCATAACTACTGGAAGAGATCTATATTTGTACCCATTCCAAAGAAAGGTGATCCAACAGAATGCAGACATTACCAAACAGTATCATTAATACCACACACAAGTAAAATTTTGCTGAAGAACATTCAAAAGTGGTTACAGCAGTACATCGACCAGGAACTGCCAGAAATTCAAGCCGGATTCATAAGAGGACTTGGAACGAGGGATATCACACTGATGTCAGATGAATCTCGGCTGAAAGCAGAGAATACCAGAAAGATGTTTACCTGTGTTTTATTGACTATGCAAAGGCATTTGACTGTGTGGATCATAACAAATTATC
>NW_004444005.1:5172168-5194927 GCF_000243295.1 Trichechus manatus latirostris | reverse complement strand
CCAATAAGCAACATCATGATAAACGGAGAAAAGATTGAAGTTGTCAAGGATTTCATTTTACTTGGATCCACAATCAACGCCCATGGAAGCAGCAGTCAAGAAATCACACAAGGCATTGCACTGGGCAAATCTGCTGCAAGAGACCTCTTTAAAGTGTTCAAAAGCAAAGATGTCACTTTGAGGACTACAGTGTGCCTGACCCAACCCTTGGTGTTTTCAGTCACCTCCTATGCATGTGAAAGCTGGACAATGAATAAGGAAGACTGAAGAAGAATTGATGTCTTTGAATTATGGTGTTGACATAGACTATGGAATATACCATGGACGGCCAGAAGAACAAACAAATCTGTCTTGAAAGAAGTATAGCCGAAGGGCTCCTTAGAAGCAAGGATGGCGAGACTTCATCTCACATACTTTAGACATGGTTATCAGGAGGGACCAGTCCCTGGTGAAGGACATCATGCTTAGTAAAGTAGAGGGTCAGTGAAAAAGAGGAAGACCCTCAACAAGATGGATTGACACAGTGGCTTCAACAATGGGTTCAAATATAGCAAGGATTGTGAGGACGGCGCAGGACTGGGCAGTGTTTCCTTCTGTTATCCATAGGGTCGCTGTGAGTTGAAGGCCACGTGGACGGCACCTAGCAACAACTACCCTGCAGCCCACAGCTGCGGTCAGTCTGTCCTGCTTCAGGTCTACCCCTGCGTGCAGCCCCCTCACCCTCCCTCAGTCATCAAGCTCTCTGGGCCTCAGTGTTCTGATCTGTTAAGTGGGAATGTTACTGTGACATGGGGAGAGTGAGTGAGAGCACTCACAGTGCAGGGGCCAGACCTGCACACAGTCCGCACTAAATAAATGTGCACAGCTGGTATCACCGTCCTCTCCCCAGCCCATTCCCCACGGCTGTGCGGAGGCTCCCCGGCAGGACCAGCCCCTTCACAGGATGTGGAGCCGTGTTTGTCTTTCCCTGCAGAGCCTAGACCGCTCCCAGAGCTGGGCCAGCGAGGCTCCTCCCACCACCCGCCAGGGCTCCCGCCTTTCCAGTGGCTGTAATTTCCTATTGATGAGGTGGAGGGTGGAGGGGAGGAAATCCTTCTCCCCAGTCTAGCGGGGAGGGCTGAGCCAGTAATTGTTCTTTTCTCCGTGCTCTGCCGTTCCCAGCTTGCCTTCCCTTCCCGCGTGTTTAAAGGACATGGATGCGGAAAATTATGTTATTGATGAAGTTGCCATAGCAATGACCCTTGGGAAGCACACAATCCCGCTTTGTTATCTCGGGCTGGGGGCGAGGAGGAAGGCCCAGCTCCTAAGTACAAACAGATTGCCCCTGCCCCTCGTTCCCCTACTTTGAATGCATCCATGAACTTTGCTTTGCAGACGATGCACACACTGACTGAAGCCGGGCGGGTTCTCCACCGGGTACCTCTGGGCACACAGTAGTGGAGCGTCTAAAAATGCTAGAAGGCCTTCTGGGAAAACAGGCCAGGGTGGGAAAGGTCACAGGGCCCAGGGAGGCACTAAAGGGGCGGGGGTGTCCAGGAGGGGGCCGAGGGCACTGGGGAGAGGGAGGCATGGCCCAGGGCCCTGGCCCTACCACCAACCCATGGTGTGGTCCCCAGCAAGTCTCTCCCACAGCCATCGAGCCTCCGTGCGCCTGTTTGTAAAACAGTGTGGCAGTGCCCACTGTTCACGAGAGTATAGCCAGAGCTCAAGTACCATACACACATCTTCCTAAAAACGCTGGGCAAGCCCTCTCCCCCACAGCCGCCGCCCTCCCGTCAGCAACTTCGTCCCTTTCAGGGTGCGGGCTACAGCCTCCACACTTGCTTGCCAGCTCTGGTCGGGCCCTCCAGGTTATCTCCACGCAGCCTCTGGAGATCTTTCTACAAGTGCAACCATTGCTCCCCTGTTTATACTCTTCCCGCACTCCCCCCTCAGCTGCACCCCCTCCCCTAGAGAAGGGAACACCAGTGAGGGAGGCCCAGGAGTGAGGCTCTGATGTCCATTTTACACATGTGGAAACTGAGGCTCAGAGAGGTAAGTGAATCACCAGCGTCCCGCAGCAGGTGGCAGGGTCCAAACTTGGACCCTGGTGATATGGTGGCCACCCTGCCGTCTCATTGCCCGCCCATCCTAGGCTGAGGAGACAGTGATATGGTGGCTACCCCACCGTCTCCTCATTGCCCGCCCGTCCTCAGCTGAGGAGATGGCCATGTGGTGGCCACCCTGCCGTCTCCTCATTGCCCGCCCGTCCTCAGCTGAGGAGATGGCCATGTGGTGGCCACCCTGCCGTCTCCTCATTGCCCGCCCATCCTCGGCTGAGGAGATGGTGATGTGGCCACCCCGCCGTCTCCTCATTGCCCGCCCGTCCTCAGCTGAGGAGACGGCGATGTGGTGGCCACCCCGCCGTCTCCTCATTGCCCGCCCGTCCTCGGCTGAGGGGACGGCGATGTGGTGGCCACCCCGCCGTCTCCTCATTGCCCGCCCGTCCTCGGCTGAGGAGACGGCGATGTGGTGGCCACCCCGCCGTCTCCTCATTGCCCGCCCGTCCTCGGCTGAGGAGACGGTGATGTGGTGGCCACCCTGCCGTCTCCTCATTGCCCGCCTGTCCTCGGCTGAGGAGACGGTGATGTGGTGGCCACCCCGCCGTCTGCTCATTGCCCGCCCGTCCTCGGCTGAGGAGACGGTGATGTGGTGGCCACCCCGCCGTCTCCTTATTGCCCACCCATCCTCACCTGACGAGACAGCAATGTGGTGGCCACCCTGCTGTCTCCTTATTGCCCACCCATCCTCAGCTGAGGAGACAAGCAGCCGACTTTGCAGAATGCAATTGGATTTGGATGGATTGGATTCGATTAGGTCCGACCTGGCGGGCAGCCTGGCTGCCTGGCACTGGGGCCCTGAAGGACACAACTTCTGGGAACGACTGAAATTATATCTCGATTCCCCTCAAGGAGGGGGAATAAACAGAACTTTTTGCTGAGTTGGTCACTCAGGTTACTTCCCCACATCAGGACGAGGAGCTAGGCTGAGGGAGAGGCTGTGCTTGCAGGCCCCCTCACTCTGCATCCCCCAGAAGCCTGCTCTGGGCCAACCTGGCGCAGCCTCTGGGGCTGGGTGTGAGTGGACTCGGCCCCTTCTCTTGAGGAGCCGACAGACTGGCATTAGTGGAAGCAGTCTGCCACCTGGAGCTGGCCAGAGAGGGCTGGCTGCCTTGGGGGAGTTGGGGTGGCCCGGGGGACTGCTTCCCAGGCCATGGCAGAGGGCAGAGCAGCAGACCTGCAACATCCCAACAGGAAGCCCAGGACCAACAGGAAGCCCAGGACCAACAGGAAGTCCAGGTCAGACAGGAAGCCCAGGACCAGCAGGAAGCCCAGGACGGACAGCAAGTCCAGGTCAGACAGGAAGCCCAGGACCAGCAGGAAGCCCAGGACCGACGGGAAGCCCAGGACCGACGGGAAGCCCAGGACGGACAGGAAGTCGTGGTCAGACAGGAAGCCCAGGACGGACAGGAAGCCCAGGACCGGCGGGAAGCCCAGGACGAATGGGAAGCCCAGGACCGACAGGAAGCCCAGGACCGCTCTGAAACAGAAATGCTTTCTTCTAGACTCCTTACATGCCCTTGGGTTCACCTTGCCCCATCAAATCTCCCTTTGCCCGTGGGCCTACTCCCAGTAGTAGCACCTCCAGGAAGGAACCAGGCTGGCTTTCCCTGCTGTTAGCCCCCCTGCCCCTCAGCACAGCCCTCCCTGTGAGAGGCAGCACGGGGGGAGAACTGCAGCTCCCCTGCCACAGGCACAGAGGCGCTCCAGAAGGTGGGGCGGGTACCCTTTCCCCTGCCCCAGCCTGCACCACCCCGTCCCTGTGATGCCAATCACCTCTCTTTTTAGTCTTGGGGTCTCTTAAGTTCATAAACCAGAGCTTCCCAGAGGAGCAGGAGGGGAGCTCCTCAGGACGCCCATAAGTGTTACACGTGAGGGGCATGTGTTCCATGGGTTTCGCTGCAGTTGACTGCAGGATTTCTTTGTGAATTTCCTGCATCAGGCATCCTGGGTCTCACAGAACATATAATGGGCATGCCACAACAGTGGGTTCAGAATTCTCTGTTTTTCTCACCTTGCCCCTAAAATAATAGTAAGTTTGATCTGTTCTCAGATTGAGTAGCTTTTCTTTCTTTTTCTCTTCCTCCTTCCTCTATCCTTCTCTACCCTTACCCCATCTTTCACACCCTCATTCTTCTTCCCTCCCTCCCTCATTCCTTCCTTCTCTCCTTCCTTCCTTCCCTCCCTCCCTCCCTCATTCCTTCCTTGCCTCTCTCACTCCTTCTCTCCTTCCTTCCCTCCCTCTCTCCCTCTTTCCTTCCTTCCCTCCCTCCCTCCTTCATTCCTTCCTTCCCTCTCGCCTACCTTCCTTCCCTCTCCTTCCTTCCTCCCTTTCTTCCTTCTTCCCTTTCTTTCCGTCACCATTTGCTGAGCCCTAACTCTGAGCCAGGCCCTGTGCTGGTTACTTGGGGTACTGAAAAGAATAAAACACAGATCTCCTCACAAGGAACCTGTGGTTGGCAGGATCGAGAGCTACTTAAACAACTAGCCTGATTTAAACTCTTTCGTTACTGTTAGATTAATGGTATGTTGTTGTCGTTAGGTGCCATGGAGTCAGTTCTGACTCATAACGACCCTGTGTACAACAGAACAAAACACTGCCTGGTCCTACACCATCCTCACAATTATTATTATCTCTGAGCCCATTGTTGCAGCCACTGTGTCAATCCATCTCATTGAGGGTCTTCCTCTTTTTCGCTGGCCCTCTACTTTACCAAGCATGGTGTCCTTCTCCAGGGACTGTTCCCTCCTGATAACATGTCCAAAGTATGTGAGACATAGTCTCGCCATCCTTGCTTATAAGGAGCATTCTGGCTGTACTTCTTCCAAGACAGATTCGTTTGTTCTTTTGGCAGTCTGTGGTGTACTCAATATTCTTCACCAACACCATAATTCAAAGAATTGACATTTTTCTTTGGTCTTCCTTATTCATTGTCCAGCTTTCATATGCGTATGGGGCAGTTGAAAACACCATACCTTGGATCAGGTGCACCTTAGTCTTCAAGGTGACCATCTTTGCTTTTTAACACTTGAAAGAGGTCTTTTGAGCCCTGGTGGTTTAGTGGTTAAGAACTCAGCTGCTAACTAAAAGGTCAGCAGTTCGAATCCACCAGCCGCTTCTTGGATACCCTATGGGGCTGTTCCGCTCTGTCGAAGCCATCGGGTTTGGTTTTTTTGTTGTTGTTGTTGGACCTCAGAGGAAAGGCATTATTCTGGTCAAGGTGGGTCCTTTTTGAAATGCATAAGGCTCAGCAGACCAGAGTTAGAACCTCATTGTTGTGTAGGCTGAGCACTCTATTAGGTGATACTTCCTGGATGTGTTAGCTTTGAGAACTTTTGCCTTTTTTCCTTTATTTCTGTGAGATAAGGCTTGAAAGCGTAATTATGGCTTTTCTGTGTGATAGCTGGGGAGCCCTGATGAGTTTGTTTTGGTTTTTCTGTGTCATATTTGGAAAACCAGAGTTTCCTCATGTAACTTAATGGAAAGGTGCCCGCAATAAATTACCTATATAGCTCTCATTGGTATATTGTCGTACCACAGAGCAGTGGCACCACAGGGCCACTCGCCTCATTGGTGGTTTATATTACCAGATCATATTTCTCAGAATCCATATTACCAACTAAAAATTTAAACAAGCTCAATTAGTAAGCATGCATTCCAATAGTGAAAACGCATGCCATGAAAAAAAGAAAATTAAGGAGAAAAAAAAGCAGCTGTTGCCGAGTGGAAACCCCAGGTTCTACTCTTCGCAACTTGTCTCAGCCAATAAACGAGACCGAGGTGGGAGAGTGGAAAGGCATCTTCATTTCATTGCACAAGGAAAAGAACAGTCGGGGCTGCTGCCACCAAGACTGCTCAGCAAGGGCAAGAGGGAAGGTTACTTTTAAGGGGGTTACAAGTAGGAAGTTCATACAAGTTACATCAGCAACATTCTTAATCATACTATGCAGGTGCAGTGGGGTTTACATATAACTTCGTGTATCGCGTTTCGAAAATGGCGGTTAAACTCCATCCAGAGGCAAGAAAGTTAGTATGTATAAGGTACTTAACGAGCTAAAATGTTGTCTTGAATGTCAACACAGCATCTAAACTGGTTTCCGTCAATTTCCTCTAGTTTCAGGCAGCAGTTAAGGAGGGGGGAACCAGGATTTTAATGTAAAGCTACGGGGTATACCAAGCAAAGGAACCAGGATTTCAATGTAAAGCTGCGGGCTGTGTCAAGCAAGCTGCTTGAGGCAGTGAAATTTTCTGCAGCCTGGGGCCCTCTGTCTTATAGTAACGCAATTTAATACAAGGCAGAAAAGAGTGAAGTAGAAATGAAGGTTGCACACTGTGGATGCTTTAGTAACAGTCATACTTTATTCAGATCCCACTCTGTGCCACACACTATACATATTTATCTCATCTGAGCTTCACAGCAACCCTCAAAGGTAAAGATTAGCATAGCCTCATTTTACAGCTAGGAGAACAGAGACCCAGAGAAGGTGGCCCAGGCAGAGGCACAGGTACAGTGAGGCAGGCCCAGCCCCAGGCCCCCCTTTGGTGGCACAGTCTTCCCTGAGGGTCCTTGATGGTGATGAGCCAATGGCCAGGCCACCTTGTGGGCCTAGGACCTGGCCTCTCTCCTGGGGCCTTGTCGCTCATTCACTCAGTAAATGTTTGCTGAGCATCTGCTGTGTGCAGCCACTGCTCCAGGCACTGGGGACGGAGCAGTGAGCAAGACAAGCCCTGCCCTCAGAGAGCCACAGTGTAGTGAGAGAGGACAGCAGGGAGTGGCCCAGGAGTAAATGCATAGCCGCACCCTAATCAGGAGGTGCCCAGAGATCCATGGGGACCTGGGGGCCACCCTGGTCTGCGGGGTCAGGGCGGCTGCCCCCAGGAGAGCTTGCACGGCCAGGCAGAGTGAAGAGGCCTTGGTTAGCAGAGGGGCCGTCTTCCAGGCCGAGGGCCGGTTAGCAAAGAGACTGGTCTCCCAGGCCAAGGTGGGGTTAGCAGTGGCCCGTCTCCCATGCCAAGGGCCGGGGCAGGTGAGGCAGTGTTTGTGGGGAGCCTCCACACAAATTTCCTGGTGCCCTCGCAGGCTTCTCGCCCAGGCAGTAGCCTACAGTGGCCGAAGGCCTGAGTCGGTACTCCGAGAGCAGGCAGGCCAGGGCGCTGGAGACCAAGGGGATCCTAACACATGCCACTGGAGAGCCCGAGCTGTTTGCAGGGGCTAGAGCAGTGGTAGGGCCAGTCTGAGCCGAGGCTCAGTGCACCTGTGACCTGAGTGCCACAGAGCCAAGGGCCGGGGCTGCACACTTAGGGCATCCACTTGACGTCTGTGCTTTGTGAGGGGCTGCTGGAGAGCGTCACACAGCAGGTGCATTTGAACTGGCCATGAATTGTAATCTTTTCCGTCTGAGGTCAATTCATAGAGACAGGCAGCCGTTTCTTGAGCTCACTCTGCTGCTGCCTAGTTCTGTTCCACCCAGAAACTCTGCCGCCAGGCAGCCATCTGGGCCCCACCGAGTGTAGCCCAGTGACTCCAGGGCCAGAGAGCCTTGACTGGGAGCCCTGAGGCCCCTCTCACTCTCCTTGTCTGGGCCTCACTTTTTCCACCTGTAGGATGGGTGGACGGGATGGTCTCCAAGCACCTGTCCAGTGCTGACCTATGTGGTTCTGCCAGGCACGAAGTGGTGTTTTCATGGCCTGCAGACGCCAGCGCTGCCCAGGGTGGGGTTGAAATTGGTGCAGGCCCCCACGTCCATAGCTGACAGAGGGGCTGAAGTAGCAGCAGAGGACACCACATCCCCCCCACCATACCTCCCCCAGGCTGGGCGGTTCGAGACATCTTTGGAGTGGTGGCTGGGGTCGTTTTAGAATGTGATGATGGCACTGTAGTGAACACCCATCTTGGGGAGCAGGTGCCTCTGAAAGGGTCACCCCCAGGTACTCAGGCTGACCACGCTCCCACCTCCCGCTGGCCTCAGCCCTGCAGGGTGGGAACAGCTCCCTCTCGCCTGACTCGGTGGAGCTGCTGTTCCCGGCTGCCCACTTTAATGGGGCCTTCCTGCTGGGCTGGGAAGAAAGGGGCCAGGACCTCTGCCCAGACCCTCCACATCCCCTCACTTCACCGCGCATACACCTGTGTCCCCTCCAGGCCAGGACCTCCGTGAGACAGTGAGGACACTGCCCAGCCCTGCTCAGAGTCCACCGGAGAGCAGTCCCCACAATCAGTGCTAGGAGGGAGGGGCCAGAATAGGTCCTGACTAGCCTGGGGGGCCAGAAAGGCTTCCTGGAGGAGGAGGCAGTGGTGTGCGGCCCCACAGAGCAAGCCGCCCCTTCTGGGTTGTCACCACCAGGAGACCTCCCATGCAGCCTCTATCCAATGCAGGTGACAGAACGAACACCCCTCAGCCTAGCGTAAGCAAGGGGGTGATGGCGCAGGTGCCTGGAGACCCCAGGAGCAGCCGTGGCTGCAGGCCGAGATGACCCCCAGGAGTTCAAACCGTTGGTCGAGAGGCTCTGTCCGCCTCCTCTCCCCCTCGTCTCCCTCTCTCTGCTTTCCTCTGTGAGGGCTCTCTGGCGGATTCTCCCCATGTTCTTGTTTGGTTTGGGAAAATATAGTTTTTTAATTTAAAAAAAAAATAACATGTTAACATGTAATGAGTTTTTTATTAATATTTTCAGATAAATTGATAAATATCAATTTCTCTTTTAATTTCTGGTATGGTAAATGTTGATAGATACAGCACATGAACACCCGAACAAGCACTCTTGGGGTGCCTTTGGAATCGTTCAGGCCGTCTCGAGGTCCTGAAGCCACTGCGCCAATGCTCACCAGCCTGTCCTTAGCCCTCAGCTGGAGAGAAGGGGGCTCTGGGTCAGGCAAGAAGTCTGAAGGCTGCTAGAAGAGAGGCAGGGCACTCTGGGGCCTGGTGGGGATCCCGTCCAGCTCCTCACTTGATAGCTGAGGGAGAGAGGACCCATCACCACACCTCTGCTCTGCCTCGGGGACTTCAGGTAGAGGTAGAGGCCTCGTCCTTGTCTTCCACAGTTGACAAGAGATGGCCTGGGGTCACCCTTCCTGGCTCGGAGATGCCATTGCTGAGCGTCCCGTTGACTTTGGTTAGAATGCCAGGTTACTCCCCCACCTTCTCCTTTGCCAGCAGAATGACGCCAACACCTTGGCTCATTCTTAAAGTCCAGATTCTCCTGAAGAAAGACCACCTGGTGGCAAGCCCATGGCTTGGGAGAAAATTGAGTGATTTTGACAGCTCGATACTCTGTCTGGTAGCCACCAAGGTTCAGGGTGGCATCAACTCCCAGTGACTGATCTGTGGTTGGCGATGGTTATCGGGAGTTGTGATTCTTTGGGAATGGAGATTCAGTCTCCCTCTTTAGCCCTTGTAATCCTGAGCGACACAGGGGCCCGTGGGCTCTTCTGAAGCACAGGTCCCCTTTGCAGCACTGCTCTCCTGTGCTGGCGTGGGGCAGTCCTGGAGAATGAGCATGGGGTGGTGGTGTGGGGAGGCGCAGGGTGTAACCCAGGGGCCAGGAAGTTCCGTGGGGCTGGTGGAGTTCGAGACAAGTCTGAGATTTCATTTATGGAAGCCTGGAGAGGGTCGTCTGGGAGGAAGGAAAGGCAGAGCATGGGGAGAGATGGGACACTTTTGGGGAGTGGTCAGCATGCGCTGTGGGATTGCTGGCACATGGAGTGTGTGTAGGAGGCAGTGGGAGATGCAGCTGGGAAGAAGGCTTGAACGCTAATTCCTGTGTGTTCTATGGGCACTAGGGAGCCACAGAAGCTATGTGAGCAGGGAGTGAGGGGTGGCCCTGGGCTCTGAGCTCACCACTGACAATAGCATTCACTGTGGTCAGGGAAGGTCCAGTGGTGGTTCCGTGGTAGCGTTCTCACCTTCCCTGCAGGAGAAAACCAAACCAAACCCATTGCCATCAAGTCAATTCCAGCTTAATTCCTCAGCCACCACCTGTCTATCAGTGAAGGCTCATTTATTGCTATGATGCTGAACAGGTTTCAGCAGAGCTTCCAGACTAAGATGGAGTAGGAAGAAAGGCCTGGTGATCTACATCCAAGAAATCAGCTAACGAAAACCCTATGGATCACAGTAGTCTACTCGCATTGCGTTTGGGGATGGCACAGTGTTTCGTTATGTTGTGCATGGGATCGACAGAGAGGCCACTTGGTGGCCACCACCCACTGGCCAAACCCTTGCCTGGGTAGGAGTGTCTCTGGGGACCTGATGAGAGACTGAGTGTGTCTCAGTGGCCCGAGAGACTTCTCCTCCTAAAAGCCTCTTCTGAAGCGGGGCTGTCCAACCCAGCCAGGACACCAACCTTCAGAAGTCACTGCCTCCATAGAAAAATCTGGTCTCAGTTATTGAGTACCTACCTACCTATAGGGTTGCTGTGAGTCGGAATTGACTCGATGGCAACGGGTGTGTGTGTGTGTGTACCGTATCCCTGGCACTATCCTGTCTGGGACCTGATTTAATTTGCACACCTACTCTGTGAGACAGAGGTTATCATTCCAGTTTTATAGATGAGGCTCAGGGAAGTGAAGCATTTTGCCCCAAGACACACAGCTAGTAAAGAGGCCAGACTAATACCCACGCTTTAGGACGAGCTCTCTAAGACAGTAATGTGGTAGCGCTGGCCTGTATGGGCTCGCACATACGTATCTTTCCAACTGTGCCTTCAGTGACATCTCCTTGGTAGCTTGGTCGGAGTTATTTACACCACGGCGATCGGCAGATGCTACAAAACAGTCCCCACCCCCACCCCAGAGCTGGTTGTTAAAAAAGCCTTTCCCAGCACACCACTGTCTTTCTTACACACCACTAAAGTCTAGACCCTCAAAAAGAAAGGTTGCCTGATGGGAAGTCCATGGTTTGGGAGCAAATTGAGTGATTTTTAAAGCTCTGACTCAGGCATCAATGCCTTTTTGGAATCTAGAAGTATGAACTTGTAGTTTTCTGTGAGAGCACAGCAGTGAAGTTCTTCACTGGGCCAGTTGTTGGTTAGTTAGCTATACCCTAGGTCAACCCGACAGTTTAGTTTGAGTAAGTGGGAAGATCAGGATGAAAGAATAATAAGAGTAATACAATCAACAATACAAACCTTTTTTTTCTTTTACCCTGTTTTAACTTCGGAATTTTTTCAAATCTTTATTATAGCTGCCAAGGTGTTTTTGTTTTGAAATGTATGTCCATTGTAGGTTTCCCCAAGCCATGCTTAAAGTGGAGGTCAGGATTGGTGAACAAGAGGCAGGCGTGTCCCTGGGGAAAGGAGGGCACCTGTCTAAGGTCCGTTCCTCCTCCTGGGCTGCTTGGCTCCTCATAGGCCCTCACGGGGAGGGGTGGAGGGGTGGAGGGGTGGAGGGGGAGGGGGAATGTGGGGGAGGCAGGTCACAGCCAGTGTGTTGGCAGACTCGGTGCTTCCCTTTCATCTGCCTTTAGCCTCTTGATGGACTTGTAACCTACAACCTCTTGCCTGACCCCCGGCCTCATAAGTTCTGGAAACACCTCGCAAATCACCAGAAAGATAACCATCAACTGGGGTCAGCTGAAGGGGGTCTGAGCCGCTCCAGGCCCTCAGGGAGTGGAGATCCAGTCTGCTGGGAGTGAGGGGTGGGGAGGGCATGTCTCGGGAGCCACAGGTGACTGAGGAAGCCACCCTGATCACGCCCGTGCCCTCCAGGTGCGTCTCAGCAGAGTTCACGGTGGGCACGGACTAAGCAGGCGTGGACCCAGGCCCGGGGAGCCTTGAGGCCCTCTGCCAGATGGGCATGCAGCTCTGCGTACAGCGAGGCCTCTGGGGGGTGGAGGACAGGGATTTGTAGTCAGAGACCCTGGTTCAAGTCCTGAGCCCACGTGGGCCTTTGTGTAAATGCCTTCACCACAGTCCCTCGTCTGAAGGGGGCTGACCAAACCTGCCTCCACCAAGCTGTAGGGGGCAGAACGGGCACAGGACAGTTGTTACTGCCCGGGGTCGGGCACCACAGTGGGAGCCTGGGAGGGGAGGAGACGGGGATGAGGCTGGCTTGTGAAGGACTGGGCTTCCAAGTGGCCCGAGAACAAGCCAGAAAGGCCGCCGGAGAAGGGCTGGCCGCAGGCAAGGCTCTGTGTAAGAGACCTCGCCTGTAGCTGGAGCAGGCCCTCTTCAGGGTCAGGGTGGCCTGAGGGCGGGTCAAGGCCAGCCGTGCACCTAGGAGAAGCTCTGCTGTATGTGTCATCCCGACCCCAGGGATGCTGCCCGCTGGTCCCCTGTGAGAGGGGGCCTCAGAGGAGAGGGGCCCGAAGCTGCAGTGCGGGAACATTTTTGCTTTATGAAGTAGCATCTGCCAACACACGGGAATCACCTGCTAAGCGTAGGGATGCAGTTACGCGTGTGAGCGTGGACCAAAGGGCTGGGGTGTGCTGGGCCAGGTGTGCAGGGAGTGGCCAGAGGCCCGGCCGAGGCCAGAGAGGGCAGCTGGCCCAGCTGCACGGCTCTGCACGGGAGGTGAGGGTTCTGCAGTCCTACATGCGTGGCACGGACCAGGTAAGTTAGAGCCAGCACACGGGGGCAGCACAGGCCAGCGGTGTGGTAGTACAGGGTGGTCTTGGGGCTGGTCCATCTCTGAAAGCCACCGCCACCTGTGCTGTCTGCTGACCAGGGTCGGCAGCCTCTTGCATGCGAGCGCCGGCAAGGAAGGACGACGGGCCGACTGCCTTTGGGTGTGATCCCCGGAAGCAGACCAGGGCAGGGCGTTGGCACTTGGCTGCTGCGACCCATCCACCCTGGCCCCCTGACCGATCCCCTCTTCTCCAGGCCAGAGGGGAATCTCCCCCAAGTGGTTGTGAAATCCTTTTCACACTGAAAAGTGCTTCACATCCATCATTTAAAGGCCGGCCGCCACCATACCTGCTCCAGTGGGGCCAGCTCTGCCAAGTTCTGACTTAAAAGAGCCCACAGACTGTACCCCAGAACCTGCCTGAGGGCAAGGCTTTTCCTTGGTGGGTCCTGAAGTGTCACTTACAGCAAGGCTAACAGAGCGAGGCCTGGCTGAACTCCTGAGCCCCGTGTCCTTGGTGTCTTGCTAAGGGATCCCCACCTGGATGGCGGGCATGCCCCTGTGTGTACCTGCAGGCGTGTGCCAGTGGCAGCCCGAGAGCATGCCACGTGGCTGTGACATTCCACTGCCTATCTCTTTTCAGTCTGAAATCTTCTCTGCCTCCTCTTTCCCCCATCCCAACCCCTTTCTTGTCTGTCTTTCTCTGCAGAGGGCATGAACTGCATGAACAAAGACCATGGCTGTGCCCACATCTGCCGGGAGACGCCCAAAGGTGGGGTGGCCTGCGACTGCAGGCCCGGCTTTGACCTTGCCCAAAACCAGAAGGACTGCACACGTAGGTAGATGGAGGCAAATGGGTCAGACATCCCCACGTGTCTCCTGCCTTTGCTCCGAGGGGGTCCATCCAGTGCACTGGACACTGGGCAGGGAGGGCTCCTAGTCCCTTGGGTTGGAGAGAAGGGCAGGGCCTGCTGGAGGGGCCTGGGGAGGCACAGGGGACAGGGCTCAGAGCCCTAGGCTTGGGGTCTTCCCCACCCAGCGTAATGCCCTAAAGCAGCCCCAGTGGCTGGGCCTGCTACGACCCCCTGCCAGTGCTTGTGGCAGACTTACTCCTGTCTCCTCAACCCAGTAAAAATCGGAGTTGAGACGTGCTGGTCCCTGAGTCTAAGCTCCCTGACAGGAATGAAGAGGCTATGGTACAAGAACTCTAACCACTTGGGTTCTTAAGGGGCTAGGGCAGCCCCTGGCAATGGGATATGGTGTAAAGAAGGAAGGGAACGTGGTTCTAGGCTGACCTTATTTCCAGGCTCAAAGATCAGAACTCATAGCCCAACCCCCGCAAGGCTGCTGCAAGGGCCCAGCATGTAAATGGTCATGTCCTGGGACACCTGGGTGGAACGAGGCCTGCTCGGAGGTCTGTCTGGGAAGAGTCTTCTCATAGGACTCACGCAGAGTACAGTGTCTGCTCGTGGTTACCCAGCTCCGTGGGAGGAGTGGAAGCAGGGAACCAACAGGACAGCAGCTGGACACTCAGCTCATCCTCCAAAGCTTCAGGCCCCGCACGACCTCCTGACAGCTGCCTGGGGAGATGGCGGTGCAGCCTCTCCCTGCTGAGCAGCGGGGACACCTAGACGGACGCAGTGCTTGCCTGTGTCTGCAAAGAGCAGAGCGAGGCTGTTGTAAACACTGACTGTACTCTGGCCAGAGACAGGTGCTTCACCCCAGGGCCAGTTTCCAATGCAGAAAAATGGGATGGAAACGTTCAGTTCCACCTTACGGTGTGGAAAACGGTCCTCACTTAGCTGATTGGAAAGGGGAGACCGAGGCCGACCAGCCTTCCCCACACCGTACTGTGGAGAGGACAGGTGGCCCCTTAGTCATGGAGTCTGTCAGTTGTCATCAGCTGTTTTTTGGACATCTCGTCACGTCATTCCCACCATGCTGTCCTCACGCAGTCCCCAAGGCCCCGGGACCCAGCTGCCTCAGGCAAGGTCCTGTCTCCAGGAGCTCACACCCCAGCCCTGGTTTCCTGAGTCATCCATTCTTAGAGGTGAAGATGCTTTCTTCTGCCCACGTACTGTCCGAGCTGGGGACCAGCCTCTTCAGGAGAGTGGGGTGTCAAAAATGAACTCACATAAGCTGAGGGGGTTGCAGTGGAGCTGCTTTGGGGATTTGAAAGTGGAGAGGCATGCATGCTGTCACCGAGGACGGGGCCAAACAGGGGCAGTCTCGACTGTTCAGTGCCCAGCTCCGGCCCTGTGCCGCCAGCCAGGCCCTCCTCCCCATTAGCTACAGAGAAGCCTCGCGTCACCTGGCAGCTTTTGGGACAGAGAGTGGGCAACCCCAGCTTTCCCAGTCCTCTCAAGTTGGGTGATCTAAGATTCTTCAAGAGAAAGACCAAGGTCAAGAATATGTGGAGTTGGTAGGCATGGGGACATTGCCCAAGGTTGGTTGAGCATCAGCTGTGGAGCAGGCACAGTGCTTGGTGCCAGAGGAAGAGCAGCGGGCATAGCACACGGGGAATGGCTGGGAGCAGCCACTCCATAATTCTCTCACAGCATCTGGGACAGAGGCTCTGAAGAGACAGTTGGTTCAGACAGCATCTCCTGAGGGGCCGATCTGGTGTGAGAAGAGGCAGGGCTCAGAGCAGCCAAGACTGCGTCCCCTCTCTCCTGACCAGCTATTTGTCAGAGAAGAGCTAAACCCTTGCTGGAACATTTGCTTGTTCAGAAGCAGCAGTCCCCCACTCCCCTCTGGGGTTTAGAGCCTGTGTTTACCTTACGACTTTAAGAGGCAAGAAGTGGGTGGCTGCCTACTGGGCCCGCCACGAAGGGACTGAACTGGTGGCTGCCCAGTCCGCTGGCATGGGTTCCTTCGGCCCAGTCCGCTGACGTGGGTTCCTTCGGCCCAGTCCGCTGGCGCAGGTTCCTTCCATGTGGTCAGTGCAGCAGGGTAGTGTCCAGTGAGCTCAGCTCTGAGACTTTCCCTAGAGCCCTGGAGATCACCAGAGGGCCAGAAGCTTCCTGAACCTTGAGGTGGGCTGCCAGTTGAGGCCTGGCTCGGCTACCCTCTCTGGGCCGTCAGGACCACAGGGGCTCTGCCCCAAATTCTCTCCTCCATCCAGAGCCCAGGACCCACTCCAGGGCCTCTGAGCACATGCACCCCTTTGTCTCCCTTGAGCTCAGGGCTCTGGTGTCTCTGGGTACAAGCTGCAGTAAGCTCGGTCCTCAGGGTCCAGGAGAGGCCAGAAGTCTGTGTGGTACAAGGGCCCTGTGTGCAGACCCCCCTCAAGTCATCTGGACCAGGCCTGGCCAGAGAGGCCGGTCCTCCTTAGTCATTATTCAGGGCATGGCCTGTCTCCAGGAACCAGGGCTCCAGAGGAAGAGCCTGCAATATTCACCGCCCTCTCTCCAGCTCCACCCTTCCCTCTCTGACATGGAGCTCTCCTCGGTGCCAGAAAGGCAATGGCTCGGCCTGTCTCTCCCCTCACGTGATCTGGGCTCCTGGGCAGGGCTCAGCTGCAGACCCCCAGGGCCCTGGGCAAGAGGAGCTCTTTCAGAGACTAGAGAAGGTGACCCCACCGGTGCCCAGTCTACCCAGGGTGCAGAGAAGGAGCCAGAGTGCTTTGTGCGAGAAGCCCCATTCACGTTTCCCGAAGCAGTGTGCGCAGTCCCTGAAATTTCACCCCTGGAAGTCAGTCCCTCCTTCGGATGGTCATTGGTCCCCTTGGGTTGCTGAGGACAGAGTCCGGGACACAGAGCAAGAGCCTTTCCTCATCAAACTGTTCCCACTTGACATGGCAACTGCGTGTGACCAGGCTGACCGAACCCCACCATCTCTCGGGACCAGCACCCCCAAAAGCCCCCGCTGTTGTTCTTTTGGTGAAAGGAAGAGTCCCTGGGAAATGCAGCCACAGAAGTCACTTGTGAGATGTTTGGAACCCTTCATGAGGAGTCGCCACCACACGACTTCCCCTCCAGTGTTGGCCATGCTCTGGATCCACCTGATCGCACGTTCTTAACTCAGACTGTAGACTCGGAATGCTTGGCCCCTGACCGTGACTGGTCTGAGGTTTACTTTTGCATATTCGGTCATCGTTAGGTTTTTGCCAAGTAAGTTAACAGTGCAGACAGAGTTCTGGTCAAACGGTTAAAGTTTCCAAGAAGACACCCTGCTGGCGCAGCGCTGGTGCTCCTCACATACCGATGACTGGCAGGCGGCCCTCCTTCTCCGTGTAGGGAAGCAGGGCCCAGAGAAGGCCTTCCAGAGAGATCTAGATCCCTTGCTTCCCTTGGGTGATATTCCTCAGCCTGCAAAGGGGTAGCGATGTATTTCCTTTTAAGTAAACTTGAATTTGTCATTTCTGCTTTTGGCTCAGCCTGCTTTCCAGCTGACCCAGGTTGCTGATGATAATTTTGGGACTCTGGGTTGAAGGGTTCCCGACGCTCAGGCACCGGCATTGCAGACTATGCAGCATGCCTTATTCTGGGCATTTCCAGAACCAACCCTCACATAGCATCTATTTGCATACATTTGTGTGAACGTTGTGGAGCTCGGGGGGATCGGGGCTTGGAGGAGATGGAGTTTGAGGGGGCTGCTTGGACAAGGATCGTGTGGATGTGCCCCTCCTCACGCCCCAACACAGAGGCCAAACAAGGAAAGCTGCATGAGAACTGAGGAGAGGGGTGTCCCCTCTCACCTTGCCCCCTGCTGATCCGCGCTGGAGTCAACAGATTTTGCCCCATTGAGACAGGCTATTGTAAAGTGCCCTTTGCAACTGAGGGGAGGATAAGATTGTCTAACTCACCAGACTGAGTCCAGTACAGCTAGATGGTGCCCGGCTACCACCACTGGCTGCTCTGACCAGGATCATAGCAGAGGGTTCTGGACAGAGCTGGAGAAAAATGTAGAACAAAATTCTAACTCACAAAAAAAGACCTGACTTACTGGTCTGACAGAGACTGGAGAAACCCCAAGAGTATGGACCCCGGACACCCTTTTAGCTCAGTAATGAAGTCACTCCCGAGGTTCACCCTTCAGCCAAAGATTAGACAACCCCATAAAACAAAATGAGACTAAAGGGGCACACCAGCCCAGGGACAAGGACTAGAAGGCAGGAGGGGACAGGAAAGCTGGTAATAGGAAACGCAAGGTTGAGAAGGGAGAGCGTTGACATGTCGTGGGGTTGTTAACCAATGTCATCAAACAATATGTGTTCTAACTGTTTAATGAGAAACTAGTTTGTTCTATAAACCCTTATCTAAAGTACAATAAAAAAGAAAAAAAAGATTGTATAACTCACGCCTTCACCCAGCCCCGTCGGAGCGTCTCAGCTTTGTGCCAGCTCTGTCCCAAGCCCGGAGGGCCCACACGCCTCTGTCCTATCCCGGGTCACTTCCAGGGAGTGAACGGTACCCCCCAAGCCCCTGGAGAGGCAGAAGGCCTGGGAGCTGTGTGTCTACTGTCCAGCCCTCACTTCCCTCCCCACCCCCAGAAAAGAAACCACCAACAAACCACCGAGAAACTAATCATTTTGCTGTCGTTCTGTTTACATGCGCGTGTGTGCACTTTGGGCCTAACTAGTAACCTGTAACCATGGGAACGGAGGCTGTCAGCACAGCTGCGAGGACACAGACACGGGCCCCACGTGCGGCTGCCACCAGAAGTACGCCCTCCACGCAGACGGTCATACGTGCGTCGGTGAGTAGGCCCCTCCGCCGCGCGCACCTTCCGCCACCCTGCCCCGCACAGAGGCACCACATGACCCTGAAATCTGCTAGCACCCTGCCGTGTCCCTATCTCCAAAAAGCAAGAAAATGAGCGCCCCCAGTAATGATAGGGGGCGGCAGGCATCCCAGGAGAAGCTCTCTGTGCAATCTCAGCCACACAAGACCAGGCTTCTCTGCTTCAGGCTCCCGGGAAGGGCTTGTCTCCCTCGGGCTTCCTTAAAATGGGCCTCGACTTGGCAGTGGTCCCAGGCAGGGTCCTTGGGGAGGAGGAAGGTGTGTGTCCCTATGGAGGGCATCTCTGTTCCTGAAGTGGAGGTGTCCCCTCCCTAAGACAGAGAGCACCCAGCCAGGCACCGTGGCCACCCCCGAGCAGGGTGAGTGCCCCCAGTGGACTGGAAAACCAAGAGGTTTCCTCAGAAATTGTTGTAAGCCTTCATTGTTTAAAACCCCGGGGAGATAACGGTGTGAATCGGTGTGGGGTTTGGGTGTTTTCAACTGCTTTTTACCCCAGCTAACGGGAGCTCTGGGCCAGAACATTCTCTCACACCCAAAGGCCATTCTTCCCAGGGTGCCCCCACCCGTCACCTCCCCTGTTACATGGAGCCTCGAATTTAGTCTCAGTCACCTCCTTTCTCCTGATCCATATTTACAAGGTAAAGCTAGTATATTTATGAGTATTTTATACCACAATCACTGGTGGGTTCCCCCCCCACTCAAAAATGCCAGTAATCCTTTTTTTTAACTGGTATTAAGAAAAAGAGGAATTTCAAAATTGGCGCCCACAGTTCACCTTCTTTCCTCTCTTCAGTGTTGGCGAACTTTAGAAACACAAAACAAGTCAGTTATCATGTTTATTTGAAAAGTTTAAAAAAAAAAAAGCCCACTTCCTGTGGACTTGGGCTATCTTTCTTGAGGTGCTTTCACGTAACAGGAAAGGATTGGTTAGCAAGCCATGGCCGCGAAGCCTGCAACACCCAGACTTGGCCGCTTCGTCTTATCCCTGTGTCGCAGGAGCGGGAGTGGACCCGGGGCTGGGGGTGGGCCCACCCGTCACGCCCTCGTCCCGGGTCCATGTCCCAGGGTGCTGCTGCCTGCGGTGGTTCTCCCTTCCTCTGTGTGGTCTCTTCTCTCGACAGCTGTTTTTTTATTTCATTTTACTCATTCCTCCTGCTTCTTTGGTGATGGTCCCTGATTGCCTGTCTTGTCTGATACCTGACGTTCAGTAGTGATTTCCGGAACCAAAAGCCAAACCAAACCAACCAATCAATCAAAAAAATTAAAAGCAAAACCCGGTCTCAGACCAGTGTCTCGATTGCAGCCTGATCCATCTAGAACCTCCTCCTCCCGCCTCTCTCCCTCCGCTGTCCTGCCCAGAGGCCCGCTGGGCCTTGCCCCGGCCTCCTCCCTGTCTGCGTACCCTGGAGGTCTCTCTCAGCTTTTGCCACCGTCGCTGGTGGGGCGCGCTCTGCCCACCACGGACGGGTGTGAACAGCTGCCGGGCCAGACACACGCCGGCCCTCTGTCTAACACATCTTGTCTTTGTGCACCTGACTCATCCTTTTTTATTTCCATTTTTTATTTCTTAATGTCTGCTGCATGCGACGGTCCCTGCTTAGATCTACCCTCTAAAGTAATGTCCCGAGCCCCTTCTGTCCCTCCCGCCACCCTTAGAAACCATTTTCCATGTCCAGCTGTTGCCGCTGCTTCCACTCCTGGCCCGGATGACAACCCTTTCATCTGGCTTTGCTCACTGTCAATTGGTTTCCCCCTGGGGAACGAGTGTCCCCACACATGTCCGACTGAGCAAATGAGCCTAGCCAGCTAACCCCACGTGGGCCTCCACAGGACGCACCCTGGTGTGGCTTTGTGCCCAGGCTACCGGCGTGCTTCCCTGCCGGCCCCAGGCATTTCCCTCCTGCTCGTTCCTAAAACCACTGAGCTCCCCGAGCAGCCCCTCACCGAGCATTTGAATGTGTAGCTACTCCTCCATAGACAAGCAGGCAACCAGCGCTGCCCCAGCCAACCCCTGGTCTCTCTGTCTGCTCCACTGGATTCCATGTCGTGCGTGTGTGTCCCTCCGTGCGTTTTGTTCTTAATTTTGCATGAGTGCTTGACAACGTCCTCGTGGCAGGGCGTCTGCTGCCCTGGGCGCACCCATCACCGGACCTCTCAGCCTGTCTCCTTGTCCTGCGCCTGCCTCTCCAGCCTGAATCCTGGGTGTCTGTGGCTCATGTCTCCGTAAGCACCATGCTGGCGCTTTCTGCTTCTCTGGCCCTCCGAGGCTCCAGCCTGTCCACTCGGACCTCAGCCGCCTTTGTGTGCAGCTCGGCCTGTGTCCCCTCTGTGTGCCGGCTCATCCTGTGGTCATCCCTCCCTCTCGCCCGCCCTCCCTCTCCCACCTGCCCTGAGTACCCCTTCCTGGGAGTAGCCCCTTGGCGAGGCCGCGGCGCGGGCCCGGCATGCTGTGTTGGCTTTGCCTGCGCCCCGCCGAGAGGCTGACTGTCTTGGGCCGCGGGAAGTGGGCTCTCATTAACCACCGGCTCCGTGTTTGTCCCTTACTTGTGTTTTAGAGAAGGATGAGGCTGCAATTGAGCGCTCTCAGTTCAATGCCACGTCAGTAGCTGATGTGGACAAGCGGGTGAAACGGCGGCTACTCATGGGTAACACTTTTCTCCACTTCCTTTGTTGTACTTGCACTTTTGTTCGTGTGCGCGCGCGTGTGTGTGCGCGCGTGTGTGCATGTGTGTGTATGTGTGAATGTGTGGGGCGTGTGCTGGCATGTGGGGCATCTGAGTGTGTGTGAGCTGGTGTGAGGGCTGCGAGCGTGTGGGTGGCGTGTTTGTGTGGCGTGTGGTGTGCCCAAGTATGTGTGGTCACGTGTGTCATGTGTGAGTGTGGGGAGCCCCGGGGCAGATGTGACCTCGCGTTTTCCTTTGTAAAGGGTTTACCCTCCATGAAACACGTTTGTTTCTTTGGGTGTGTGTGTGTGTTCGTTTGCAGCAAAGATCCCAGAGCCAAGGCTTAGTGGCCCCTGCCTGTAAACCTCCTGTGTTTACAGTAAATGCCCACATTTGTAGTTAGGGTCCCTGGGATCAGCAAAGCCACACCGAGGCTTGGAGGCAAACCCAGCACTGGTGTCGAACAGAGGTTCAAAGCAGCTAGGTCCTCTCCTGGGAGAGAAGACACCATCCAGCACCTCTAGTTCTCAGGGAAAGGAATCCGCCTCCTTGCTTCGTGGCTGGGGGCGGGGGTCTCTGAGACATCTGTCAGGTCTGTCCCTTTAGTAGTTGACGGGACTGGGACCCGAGAGGGAAGGACTGGTTAAGGTCATTTAGCACGTCCAGACGAAGAAAGCAAGACTCACACAGCTAGGGCATGAGAAAGCCCCCTCTGACCCTGAGGCTCCCCGACTCCGAATGACCCCGCCCCAGCCCGCTTTCCCACAGTGCCACCTTCACTTTCCCCCCTCAGCACCTGCCCGCGTGTCAGGTCTGTGGGGTCTGTGTTATGTCGGCTGTACTGTGAGCACTGCCTTCGGGGGCCGGACCTAAGTTCCAGGGGGGCTTGCCCAGAAGCACCCAGGTGAAGCTCAGCGTGTCTTGGGGACCTGCTGGCAGGGCTGACCCTGGGGCCAGCGTGAGGAGAAAGAGGGAGAGGAGGAAATGACCCAGCCTGGACATAGCGCTCAGAAAGGCCGTTCTGCCCCTGCCTTCATACCTCTGTCTCTTGGTCCCTCGCTCGGCTCCCCCAGTCCTGGGGTGTGGCCTCTGCATGGTGCCAGCTCCCCAGGAGCCTCCTGAACGCAGCTCTCGTCTGACCAGATTGTCACACCTTCTTTATGTCACTCTGAGTGCTCGCAGCCGCCCTGGCAGCTGTGGGGTTGTATGGCACATTTCCCATCCTCAGAGGAGGAAACTAAGGCACGCTGGGGTACGCTGCCTTTCCCAAGGCCACACACAACCCTCCATAGCTTAGTTTAGTCCCAAGGTCCTGGGAGCTGTCTCGAATGTTGGGGGTCACAAGACCATAGAGGCCCGTGCCAGAGGTCCCTGAGACGTCACCAGCTTTGTGGGCCTGTGGACCTCCCAGGGAGGGTGCAGCCCTTGTGCCAGGAGCAGCGGCTGACCGTGCTCTGCCAAGCCTGACAGGCGCCACCTGCTGTCCAGGTGAAGGCACTGAAGGCCAGAGGGACACGCCCAGGCTGGGTGCTGCCTTTGCATGTGTCCCGTTGACTTAGGCATCTGGGTCGGCTTCGAACGGGCCAGAAACAGCAGAGGGAGCAGGCTTTGTGGTCCCAGCAAGCAGGTGTGACCAATACCCTCCAGGAAGGTATGAGCCAGAGCTGTGGGCTTTCTGGCTAGAGGTGTGTGATGGG
>NW_004444005.1:5152962-5171797 GCF_000243295.1 Trichechus manatus latirostris | reverse complement strand
GAGCTGGGGGAGCAGGCCAAGGACTCTGGGCCAGGCACCGGGGAGAGAACTGAGGAGCTGGATGATGAGCTGCCTCCCTGAGTCCCCACCTCTCTGATCATCAGACCTCCCCACCCACCCCTTAGAGCCTGTCCTGCCCACAGACAGAAGAGACCCCTCCCTCCTCTGGGCTCCCTACAAACTTGCCACAGGGGGCGGGGCCAACAGCCAAGGCCCCACACTCTAGGTAACCAGCCTCCGAGGCTCCAGTGGAGAGTGGATCCTTGGGCCCCATCTAGGCACAGATGAGCCCCATCCTCGTAATCTTAACATGTCGTCTCTGAGAGCAGCCTGTGTGGTAAAGACTTAGGCATCTTATTGGAATGCAGGCTAGTGTCCCCCAGTGAGGTGTGGCTGTTCCCAGGATGTATTAACAGAGGCAAGCTGTTGAGAATGAGGGAGGTGACCATCCTCACTCTGTCCTGTGCTGGTCAAAACACACCTGGGCCTCACGTTCAGAACCAGCCCCTTGGGTTGCTTCCAGCCCAGAAAGGCCAGTTCTTTTTCTGTCAGAGGACTCCATGTATGGAGTACATAGGATAGGATCAAGTGAGGGGACCCTGTTCCCCTTCTGGAAGTGAGTGGGTGCAGGAGAGCTCAGGGTGAAGGTTCCCCAGGGCGGCTCATGCCAGCCCCGTGCACCCCCATGGCACACACCCATCTTCGTCATTCTCCATGGTGACCACACATCAGGGACAGACTTGTCCTGCATGTCCAGGGTGCAGCTGCCTTCCTGTTCTCCTCTCCTGGCAGGGGCTCCCAGGTCACACCCCATTCTGGACAGGCTGAGAGAGGTTAAGTGGCCTCGGGGCCATATCTCCTGGTTCAGGCTGTGAGCACCAACTTAGCTTCCCCAAGTGGAGATGTCCAACCTAGATCGACTCAGAATTATTTCCGAAAGATTTTGTGCCCAGACTGCCATCAAATTGATTCCAACTCATAACAACCCCACGTGTGTCATAGGGTTTAATGGCTGATTTTTCAGAAGTAGATTGCCAGACCTTTCTTTGTTGGTGCTGCTGGGTAGATTTGAACCGCCAACATTTCAGTTAGTAGCCAAGTGCCAACCATTTGTGCCACCTAGGGACCTGCCCCGGCTGCAGAGGCCACGGATCCCTTAGCTACCTGCAAACCGTTACATTGGCAGCCTCACCTTTAAACACAGCCATGGGCCCAACAGAAGCAAAAAACGAAGGTTGCAGAGTGTATGAGCTAAAACTTGGGCATTTTACCCGTATGTGAGCCTCTCAACTCCTCACTTGGGACCTGCCTACTCTCTGTGCACCCGCATTCCAACATTGTGATCACAAGGTTCCCCAGTGGACACTGTAGATGCTGGGAACACCACCATTGACTGCAGTCCTGTGGTGTTTGTTTATGTAAGGCGCTGGTGCTTTCCGTGTGTGAGCCAAGATTTCATGCCCAGAAGCACTGGGAAGTAGAACAGGCCATCTCTGTTACAGACCAGAGGGGTGAGGATGCTGTGGCACAGAGGAGTTAAGTGGCTCAGGCCCTGTGGGAACAAGGGGTTCCAGTGGGGAAGGGCCGCAGAAGGCAAGGAGCACTGACGTGGTGAGGTGCCGTCCCTGCCCATCTGAGAGTGCGGCCTCACTGAAAACCTCCAGAGAGCTGGCAGAGAGCTCTATGCACAGTGGCCAGGCTGGGCAGGGCCAGGCAGCCAAACCCCACTGTCTTCAGTCCAACTGCCGCTCGTAGTGTGAATGAGCTCAGCTTGGGACACGGTAAGCTGTGTCCACCCAGGTGCCATCAAGTCAACTCTGACTCATGGTGACCCCACATGAGCTCTGTCAGGTTTTCAATGGCTCATTTTTCAGAAGTAGATTGCCAGGCCTTCCTTCAGAGGCACCACTGGGTGGACCCGAACTGCCAGCCTTTCTGTCAGCAGTGAGCATGTTAACCATTTGCACCACCCAGGGACTACCAGTTAGGTTTAAAGAGGGCTAAAAATGTGTAACCAATGTTAGATGGCCCCTCAAATCAGTTACAATGTTTAGATTTGAAGGTTTAAAGTGGTGAAGTTTGATTAGCTGGCCAACTGACTTCTGTGAAGCATGTGAGTAGCCAGCTACGAGGACAGAATGAGATCTTCCCACAGGCTCCCCGGCCCCTAACAGCAAGATCTATCACATGCTTGACAGCTCCAGGTTTTAAGTTCCTTTCCTAAAAGTATGTTTTAGGGTAGATGGTATATTCGTTTTCTATTGCTTCTATAGCAAATCACCACCATCCTTGTTGTTACTGTTGGATGCCATTGAGTCAGTTCCAACTCATAGCGACCCTATAAGAATGAAACAGTGCCTGGTCCTGCACCATTCTCTCAGTCGATGTTATCTTTGAGCCCTTGTTGCAGCCACTGTGTCAGTCCATCTCACTGAGGGTCTTCCTCCTTTTCGCTGACCCTCTACTTTACCAAGCATGATGCCCTTCTCCGGGGACTGGTTCCTCCTGATAACATGTCCAGAAGTATGTGAGACGAAGGTTCGCCATCCTCGCTTCTAAGGAACATTCTAGCTGTACTTCTTCCAAGACAGATCTGTTCGTTTTTCTTACCCAAACTAAAAACCAAACCCCTTGCCATTGAGTCAATTCCAACTCATAGCAACACTATTGGACAGAACAGAACTGCCCCATAAGGTTTCCAAGGCTGTAAATCTTTACAGAAGCAGACTGTCACATCTTTCTCCCATAGAGCAGCTGACCTTTCAGTTAGCAGCAGAGCACTTAACCACAGCACTACCAGGGCGCCGTTCTTCCGGCAGTCCACGCTACAGTCAGTGTTCTTCGCCAACACCATAATTCAAAGACATCAATTCTTCTTCGGTCTTCCTTATTCGTTGTCCAGCTTTTGCATGCATGTGACAACTGAAAACACCATGGCTTGGGTCAGGCGCACCTCAGTCCTTAAAGTGACATCTTTGCTTTTCAACACTTTAAAAAGGTCTTTTGCAGCAGATTTGCCCAATACAATGCATGTTTTGATTTCTTGATTGCTGTTTCCATGGGTGTGGCTTGTGGATCCAAGTAAAATGAAATTCTTGACAACTTCAATCTTTTCTCCATTTGTCATGATGTTGCCTACTGGTCCAGTTGTGAGGATTTTTCTTTTCTTTATGTTGAGGTGAAATCCATACTGAAGGCTGTGGTCTTTGATCTTCATCAGTAAGTGCTTCAAGACCTCTTCACTTTCAGCAAGCAAGGTTGTGTCATCTGCATATTGCAGGTTGCTAATGAGTCTTCCTCCAATCCTGATGCCACATTCTTTTTCATATGGTCTAGCTTCTCAGATTATTTGCTCAGCATACAGATTGAATAATATGGTGAAAGAATACAACCCTGACACACCTTGATTTTAAACTACACAGTGTTCCCTTGTTCTGTTCGAATGACTGCCTCGATCTATGTACAGGTTCCTCATGAGCACAATTAAGTGTTCTGGAATTCCCATTCTTCATAGTGTTATCCATAATTTGTGATGATCCACACAGTCGAAAGCCTTTGCATAGTTGTCTTAGTTATCTAGTGCTGCTATAATAGAAATGCCACATATGGATAGCTTTAACAAACAGAAGTTTATTCTCTCAAGGTTAGGAAGCTTGAAATCCGAATTCAGGGTGCCAGCTCCAGGGAAAGGCTTTCTCTCTGTGTTGGCTCCGTCATCAGTCTTCCCCTGATCTAGGAGCTTCTCCGCACAGGGACCCTGGATCCAAAGGATGCCCTCTGATCCTGGCTCTTCTTGCTTGGTGGTAATGAGGTCCCTCTCCTCTCTGATCAATTCTTTCCTTTATATCTCAAAAGAGATTAAGATACAGCTTATCCTATAGATTGAGTTCTGCCTCATCAACATAACTGCCTCTAATCATACCCCATTAACATCATAGAGATTAGAATTTACAACACATAGAGTAATCACATCAGATCACAAAATGGTGGACAATCACACGATACTGGAAATCATGGTCTAGCCAAGTTGATACACATTTTGAGGGGACACGATTCAATCCAACAATAGCCAATGAAACACAGATAAACATCTTTCTGGTGTTCTCTGCTTTCAGCCAAGATTCGTCTGACATCAGCAGTGATATCCCTTGTTCCACATCCTCATTTGAATCTGGCTTGAATTTCTGGCAGTTCCCTGTCAATGTACTGCTGCAACTGTTTTTTAACTATCTTCAGCAACATTTTGCTTGCATGTGATATTAATGATATTGTTCAATAATTTCCACATTCTGTTGGATCACCTTTCTTTGGAATGAGCACAAATATGGATCTCTTCCGGTCGGTTGGCCAGGTAGTTGCCTTCCAATTTCTAGGTATAGACAAGTGAGAGCTTCCAGCGTTGCATCTGTTTGTTGAAATACCTCAGTTGGTATTCTGTCAATTCCTGGAGCCTTGGTTTTTGCCAATGCCCTCAGTGCAGCTTGGAGTTCTTCCTTCAATACCATCGGTTCTTAATCATATGCTACTTCCTGAAATGGTTGGACATTGACCGATTCTTTTTGGTTCAGTGACTCTGTGTATTCCTTCCATCTTCTTTTGATGCTTCCTGCGTCATTCAATATTTTGCCCATAGAATCCTTCTGTATTGCAACTCGAGGCTTGAATTTTTTCATTTCTTTCAGCTTGAGAAATGCCTAGCATATTCTTCCCTTTTGATTTTCTAACTCCAGGTCTTTGCACATTTCAGTATAATACTTTACTTTGTCTTCTCGAGCCGTCCTTCGAAATCTTCTGTTCAGACCTTTTACTTCATCATTTCTTCCATTCGTTTTAGCTACTTGACGTTCAAGAGCAAGTTTCAGAGTTTCTTCTGACATCCATTTTGGTCTTTTATTTCTTTCCTATCTTTTTAATGACCTCTTGCTTTCTTCGTATGATGTTTTGATGTCATCCCACAATTAATTCATCTGGTCTTTGGTTGTCATTAGTGTTCAAGGTGTCAAATCTATTCTTGAGATGGTCTCTAAATTCAGGTGGGATATATTCAAGGTCATATTTTGGCTCTCGTGGACTTGTTTCAATTTTCTCCAGTTTCAACTTGAACTTGCATAGGAGCAATTGATGATCTCTTCCACGGTCCGCCCCTGGCCTTGTTCTGACTAATGATATTGAGCTTCTCCATTGTCTCTTTCCACAGATGTAGTCAATTTCATTCCTGTGTATTCCATCCGGTGAGGTTCACGTGTATAGTCACCGTTTATGTTGTTGAAAAAAGATGTTTGCAGTGAATAAGTTGTTGGTCTTGCAAAATTCTGTCATGCAATCTCTGGCGTCATTTCTGTCACCAAGGCCATATTTTCCAATTAGCGATCCTTCTTTGTTTCCAACTTTCACATTTCAATCACCAGTAATTATCAATGCATCTTGATTGCATGTTTGATCAATTTTAGACTGCAGAAGTTGGTAAAAATCTTCTATTTCTTCATCTTTGGCATTAGTGGTTGGTGTGAAAATTTGAAAAATAGTCGTATTAACTTGTCTTCCTTGTAGGCATATGGATATGATCCTGTCACTGACAGCATTGTATTTAAGGATAGATCTTGAAATGCTCGTTTTTACCATTCCTTTTCAATTTGTCATTCCCAGCACAGTTGACCATATGGTTGTCCAGTTCAGAATGGCCAATACCAGTCCATTTCAACCCACTAATGCCTAGGACATTGATCTTTGTGCATTCCATTTCATTTTTGATGACTTCCAATTTTCCTAGGTTCATACTTTGTACATTCCACATTCTGATTATTAATGGATGTTTGCAGCTATTTCTTCTCATTTTGAGTGTTGCCACATCAGCAAATGATGGTCCCAAAAGCTTGACTCCATCCACGTCATTAAGGTCGACTCTACTCTTAGGAGGCAGCTCTTCCCCAGTCGTACTTTGAGTGCCTTCCGACCTGAGGGGCTCATCTTCCAGCACTATATCAGACAGTATTCTGCTGCTATTCGTAAGGTTTTCACTGGCCAGTTTTTTTAGAAGTAGACTGCTGGATGCTTCTACCTAGTCTATCTTAGTCTGGAAGCTCTGCTGAAACCTGTCTACCATGGGTGACCCTGCTGGTATTTCAAATACCAGTGGCATAGCTTCTGGTGTCACAGCAACATGCAAGCCACCACAGTAAAACAACACCCTTTTATTATCTTACAGTCTGTAGGTCAGAGGCCCAGCACGAGCCTCACTGGGCTAAAGTCAAGGTGTGAGCAAGGCTGTGTTCCTTCTGGAGGCTCCAGGGCAGAATCTGATTCCTTGCGTTGTCCAGCTTCCCTTATCCCTTCTCTCGTGCCCTCCCTCCATCTTCAGAGCGAGCGAGCGCCTCTGCGATCCTCTTGTGTTGTGACATCTCCTTCCCTGCCCCTCTTCTTACGCCTCCCTCCTTTCCCATCTAAGGAGACTCGTGATTACCTTGGCCCCTACCGCCCAGATAATCCCGGAAAATCCCCCACACCCGCGTCCTTCATTTGATCACATCTGCAAAGCGCCTTTAGCTGCGCAACATCACAGCTTCCTAGGAATTAGGACGTGGACACCTTTGCGGGCCATTATGCTGCCAACCAGGAGCCCTGGTGGCAGAGTGGTTAAGGACTCGCTGCTAATCAGAAGGTCAACAGTTGAACCCATCAGCCACTCTGCTGGAGAAAAATGTGGCAGTCTGCTTCTGTAAGCCTTGGAAACCCTATGGGGCCGTTCTGCTCTGTCCTGTAGGGTCACTATGAGTCGGAATCAACTCAATGGCAATGGGGTTTTTTTGCGGCCAACCACAGATGGTTCAGTCTTGGCGGGGAGGACCCTCACAGGCCGCCTGCCTGCTGTGAGCTCCATTAAGGCAGAGCCCACACCTCCCTCATGCCTGCCTTTCCCAGGCTGGACCCCCTGTCTCCTGGCACTCTGAAAACTCGTGCTGATTGTGAGGAACGCCCTGGACAGTGCAGAAGCCCCCTGCCCAAATTCCGGCAGGTGGGCATGAGCCTCAGTGCCCCCAGCAGTGGACGCCCACTCCTTCCTCAGGGAATCACTGTGTGTCCAGCCGACCCCCTCTGGCTGAGCCGTCCTCCTCATCGACACCACCTATCACTCCACAGTTTGCAGACTGCTCTCCTCTCAGCTCCCTCCAGGGAGTCTCCCCACACTCGTGTGAGGCAGCATCCCCACTCCACAGAGAAAGAGCCTGAGGCCTGAGGAGGGAGGCAGCACCGTCAGTACACAGCCTCCCAAGTCCAGAGCTCCCCGGGGCCCTGAGACAGGGTGGTCCCAGGTGTGGCTGGTCTCTCGTCAGAGCAGGACGCAAGGACTCGGACTCAGGGCCTCAGTTTAGTCACACACAGACACACTCGAGGTGGCTGGGGCTGGGCTGGTGAAGGAGGGAGGCCATAGCGCCTCAGCTATGGCGAGGGGTGGTGTGGGGTGGAGTCATGGTGCCAGGCAGGGCTGATTAGAGAAGAGAAGAGGGGCAGGGCATCGGCCAGCCCCAGGTGGGGAGACTGAGGCTAGCGGGGATGCGACCCACCCAGAGCCACCCTGTGGGTTGGGCAGAGCCAGGGCTCCTGGTGCCCAGGCCTTGCACCTTCAGGGGACAAATTTAGCTAGAGGACACGGTCTGGCCCTGCCCGGAGAAGGTCACAGAGTGCCCACCTGTGACCCCTGGCTTCTTTGGGGTTCTATAGCTTTCTGCCTCTCTCTGGGCCTCAGACGAGATTTGGATCTCATGCCAGCCAGTCTGTGACCCTTCTCTCATAAAGTAACAACACCAGGGGGACCTTACCTCATGGGGCACAGCCATCACAGGACAGGCTGCTGGATGCCACTTTCTCACCCCCAGAAATGAGGGACAATGTGTTTTTAACCAGTGGCAGGGGAGGGTGTTGGTTCTCGGCTCCAGCAAATGCCTGGGCTTAGCGGGGAGTGGTCAGTGACCGTGGCCTGCCCTGCCCTTGCCCTGGGGTGACCTGGGTAAGTCCTTTCCCCTCTCAGGGTTGTGAAGTCGAAGGGTGGTCTCCCTGCCTGGGGGACTGTGACAAGGACCTGAGACAGTGGCGTCCCCTGCAGTACTTCATCAGTCAGACTGGCCTGTAGACACTTCACAGGGCACGTCGGGTGCCCGGCCCTCAGGCTTGGCGTAAGCTTTGCCCAGCTGTGCGTGCAGTACCACGAGGTTTGTGGGAGGGCCTCCCAAGCTCCCAGTGCCCCACAGCCAGAGCTGCACCAGGCCCCGGCGGCCAGGCCTGACTTCCACTCAGCCCTTACCCTGACAGAAGCAGAAAGTTCCTGTGCGACAGTGGGTTTCCCCCTCAGAGGGGCCTGTGGTTGCTGCCTGGCCCCCTACTCTGGGTAGCTGAGAGTGGAGGTGAGCCCCACAGATGGAAGGTGAGCCTGCCACCCCTGTGTTCCCCACTCCTGTCACCTTCCAGTAGGGACTTGGCACTGTCAGCCACACTCACCCCAACCCATGCCTCCTGAGCTTCAGCCCTCACCTAATGTTGGATCCCCTGAGGCTGCGTCCTCGCGGCCCTGCCTTGGTTCCGCTCTGCTGGACACTGGTCCAGCCCCGTCTCTAAGCCTTCTACCCCCCTCAGTGAAGCAGTCACAGCCATCTTTCTTGGGCACAAATCTGAATGTGCCCAACCCCATCTTAACCCTTTTCTTGATTCCTTGGCCCCTCAGGATTTCGTCCAAGTGGGCCCCCAAAGCCCTTCCAGATCTGACCTCAATGCCCTCTGCCACCTAGTCACCCTTCACCTGCACCCACTTCCTGCTCAGGCTGATGGTCACGCGGGCCTTGGCCCCTTTGCCAGCTGGGAGCCCATGAGTAGGCTGTGTAGGGGAAGTGTGCTGCTCGCTGCTGGAGACCAGCACTCCCCAGAGACCTCAGTGGTCTCCCCTGGCATTGCCCAGCTTCACTCAGCTGCTCCACAGATGTTTGCCCAAGGCCTGCCGGGCACTGCGCCACATGTCTTGTCCCTCGGCACGGGCGATGGCGGAGTCTTCATCTGTGGAAGGAGTGAGGGATGGTGAGACAGCCACTCCCTGCCTTCACTGGCTCTCTCTGCATCTTAAGGAAGAGCCAGCGTGGCGCTCAGAGCCACCAGGCACAGAGCAAGGTCAAGGCCAGCACTGTCTAACCTTTGTTGGCTGTGTGACCTGGGGACCCTCACTGCCCTCTTGTATAAAGCAGGACTCAAATACCCGATTGTCAGAGCTCAGTCCTCGTCCAGCAAGTACTTACTGCGTGTCCGCCGAGTGCCAGGGACAGACACCACCACAGATATGCAGTACGATGTCAGGGTAAAATGCTATAAGGTATGAAGTGCCTAGCAGAGGATCCAGGGTGGGGAGGGTGCTCAGAAAAGCTCCACTCAGGTCCCGCGGGGATTCTGGGCAAGGTGGGAGGCAGAGGCTGTTTTTGCTGTCTGGCCCTGGTCCTGCCAGCACTCAGGGGGGCCTAGAGTTTTAATACCAAGCGTCCACTGTAGCTGCGGCAGGCACCCTTCAAAGCCCGGGCCGTCTTAGCAGTGCAATCCTTCGTCCGGGGATGTAAAAACAGATCAAACGGACTAAGTCCTGTGGCTGTGCTGGCTCGGTCACTCTGCCCACGGGCTCCCTCTCAGCCCATCCTCACCTGCCGCACCCGCTCTAGCTGCGTGCCAGCAGTGCAGGTCGGGTGGTGGCTGGAAACCAAGGGGGAGCAGTCGGCTGCTGATGAGGCATAGCCCGCCAATTGGGGCTCCCTGGGGTGCGGTTCCCCAGGCTGCAGTTCCCCGGTGACCCATGGTGGCAGGTCCTTTCCAGTTGCTCATCAAGGCTCTGTCTTTGCTTTAGAACCAACCGTGCATTTGTTCTTAGAGCAGGACACCTTCGCTTAGAGATTTGCTAACAGTGACTTCTCTTCTGGCTTTGCTACCCCGGCCCAGAGGAACATCCAGGCTCCGGAGTGAGACCCGGGTTCGCTTCCTGCTTCCTCATCCCTTTGCCAGAGTCTCCTCAAATCGTGGAGCCTCGGTGTCCTCGTTTGTAAACGGGCTTGTAGTCTTCTCGGAAGCAGCTTCCATGAGAGACGTGAGGGGTGGCACCTGGCTGGGATCTGGTGCTCAATCACGGTTCTGTCTTTCGCCTTCTCCTTCCCCAGGCCGTTACCATTTTCTTAGGGCCCTTGGAACACTAGTGAGGAGCTGGACCTTGGTGAGGTGGGTGAGACTCCTGGGGCGCGGGGACTGTCTGACGTGTGTCAGGTCACGCTGAGACCTAACAGCCATGCCTTAGGAAAGGCCCCCCGCATAGCCAGCGGGGTTAACGCTCCTCCCAGAGGTCTTGGTGCTTGCAGTCTGGGCTCCCCCAGCCCCGCACCCCTCCTAGGCTGGAGTCTCCAGGTGTCAGCATCCCCCTGAGTCTGCCCTCTCCCCATGGGGTCACCAAGGCTGAGGGTCCTGCCTGAGAGCCTTCCAGAGGGTTATGCGCTAGGGCTGGGCACTGCTTCCCTCGGCCCAGGTTGTCACCTAATCTTTCCCTGAACAAGTATCTGCGGCAGCCATCAGGAATGAGAGCAAGGCCATCCCTCTGTGGAGCAGCCTCGGTGCCTGGTCACATTTAATCTTCCCAGCAGCCCTGGGAGAGTGCTGTTCAGGGGTACAGATGAGGAGAGCGAGCTCAGCGAGGTGAAGGGGCTTCCGTGCTTCCCACGCCACAGCTCTGCATTCCCTCCAGGGACAGGCAGGAAGCTGGAACCTGCACAGGGGTGCTTGGTGAGCAAGTGTGCAGCCCACAGGCCTCACTGGTCACACCCAGTGAGGAGCCGCCTAACACAGAGGAAGGAGGCCTGGCGCAGCTGTCCAGCTCAGTTATATCCTGAGCCTTCTGTAGAATGGGCATAATAACCCTGCCACACCTCCCCTGGGGATTGGCTCAGATGAGATTCGGCCTGTGAGGCCGAGTAAAGGCTGGAGTCAGCGGGCAGGGAAGAGGCTCCCGCCCCTGGTCCTGCCGTTCACTTTACTCTAGCACCTCAGGGGTCTGCCTGAATCGACAGGCATTCAGGAGGTTTGGGGGAGCCCAAGTCCTTCAGACCAGATGAAGAACCCCCCGACCCCACACCAAGGCCTGCCTGCCAGAGCGGGCCCCCCAGTCTGCTCGTGGGTCAGCCTCTTCTCTGCTCCCCAGCCATCAGGCCTCAGCCCCCGCTGCAGACCTGGGGGCACGGCCCTGTTCCTGGTGGGCTCTGGTCTTGGAGCACCTGTGTAAGAATCCCCACCCACTTGAGAGGCACCCGAGAGGGTTTCCCCACTCCTGGCTGGTCGCCGGAATGTTCACTCTCCCGGTGCCTCTGGAAGACAGTTCTACCGGAAAAAGTTAGCTTATAGAAAACGCCCCTGAGCAGGCGAGTTCTAGGTAAGCCGAGCCCCCGGCATGGTGTGGACCTACAGGCGTTATTTGCTAAACAGCTGGGCGAGGTCAGCTTGGCCCTAAATGAGCATCAGAGTCACTCTGGCTGAAAGGCAGCATCCAGGCCCCGCCTGAGACTGACCCAGATGCCTGGGTGGGCCATTTCAGGAACACAGGGCCTCAGATGGCCGGCCTCGTTGTGACAGAGGGCAGTGTGGTCTGGCGGAAACTTCCAAGGCCTCCCTTCCTTCTCCCTCCCCTCTCGGCCCCCTCCCTGCCCCTTTAGACCCCACTTGGATGCCCCCTCCCTTGTTGGGCTTCCGTCCTGGCCTCCACGACCTCCTTGTCTCCAGCCGTATGGAGCCCCTCCCCTAGAGCACGTCAGCCATTAGGGTGTCCCCCAGGGCCCAGCCCCACTTAGGTCCAGATGTCCTAGGGCAGGAAGAGGCTCACAGTGCACCCGGCACCCTGCCCTCAGGGCACACTGACCTGTACGGTGCAGGGTGCGGCCAGCAGCTGGCCCTCCTCCCAGCTGGCCAGAGGGCAGATGAGCCCGGCCCTGCTGAGACCAGGACAGATGCTGGAAGGACTTGGGCTGCTCCTGCCGCCAGGCCAGGCCTCCAGGAGACAGGGCAGTGTGTCAGAGCAGGCGGGTCTGGTGGGCCACGCTGGACCCACTGGATCAGAGCCTCCGAGGGTGGGCCCAGGAGCCAGGACGAGCACCTTGTGATTCTCATGCAGGCTCAGAGTCACAGGGCAGGTCGGGAGCTGGGACTGGCACTCGGCCTCTGGACCCACGTCCATTTTGGGGAATGCCGCCTGTAGAGAAATGGGAGTACTGTACCAGCCACTCGGAGCTTTGGAGCCCTCCCCAACCTGCCTCCTCAGCCAGGGGAAGCCCGGTCAGCCCAGCCCCTTCAGCTTTCCCCCCCACCTGCCTGCTCCCCTCCCCCTGGCTGTCTCAGGTGGACATGCAGGTCTCCTATACCTTGGGCTCGTCTCAGGCACCCTCCCCCGCTGGGCCCCACACAGGGGAGGGATTCGGTCACCTTATTTCCTTTCATTCAAGGCCTCGTAACTTGTCTGGGGCTCCCCTGCCTGCTGGAAAAGGGGTTCTCTCCAGGCCCCCTCCAGAGCTTCGTTCCTTCAGCTAGGTCTTTGGCCAAACTCCTCAAGCAACTGCCCAGCCCTGTGCTGGGTGCCCCGCACCGAGTCCAGCCTGTCCCCGCTCTGCCCTGGAGGAGAAGGCTCATGAACAGGCAGTGCCACCCAAATGAGAGAGGCTCAGGAAGGCTCCCTGGAGGAGGGCCCCCTGAGGTACCTCCTGAGGAAGGTGGCAGGTTGGGCCGTGGGAGCCACCCTGCAGACCCCATCCTTGGAGTGTGCTGGGCTGTGGAGAAGGGAAGTGGGCTGCGGGAGAGATGGGGCCAACCCCCTGTGAGAAAGGCCAGAGGGCAGTCTGTCAGATTTGTCTCTGTAACTCCTTCCCCACCTACCACCACTGAGTAGCTACTCCAGACTGTTGGTCAGACAGGAATGGACGAAGTGTTTCCATCTGCTTCCCTGCTAGGTGGGCCTCCTCGAGGCCAGGGACTGTGGCTGGCTTCAGTGCCTAGCGCACAGTAGGGCTTGAAAAATCAGCGGGTGAGTCAGCAGCTGCCTGGGGGCTGGACTCCACGCGCAGAGGTTCTGAGGAGTGTGCTGAGAGGGAGCTCGTGGACAGCGGTTACTCGGCAGTATACGGAGCACCTGCATGTCCACTGTTTTTGCAAGAGCCGAGTGGTAAATGTTCTTTATCTCCATGTCACAGATCAGGAAACTGAGACTCAGAGAAGCACACGGCTTGCCAAGCCCGTGCAGCCAGCAGTGGAGCCCTGGCTTCCCGCCATCCTGCTTCATGGTTTCCCACTGCTCCATGGTGGACACTGTCCCCAGACCACAAAGGCATCCTCGGGCCCTCGCCCTGGCCTCCCCATCAGAGCCCTGGCCCAGCCGCGTGGCAGGGATTGCCTCCCTTGCTCGGCTGCATCTCCTGTACCCAAATACGAGCTCCACAGGGACAGACCCAAGACGAGGCCTCCTAACTTGTCTGGGGCTCTCCTGCCTGCTGGAAAAGGGGCTCTCTCCAGGGCCCCTTCGCACTTGAGACCCCGTCCCCACACCTGGTCTTCCTTCCCCTTTGCCATCCCAGCCTTGGGGGTAGGACCCTTCCCCGACTTGCTGGCTGAGAGGTCAGGGCATCATGATCAAAGGTCTCCACCTGCCTTGGCCCCTGCTCTGTGGCCTGGCCAGACTCACTCACCCACCTGGAGTGTCACAGCCATGGGTTCAAGTACTGGCCCTTCCCAATAGTTGTGTGATCCGAGACACATGGCCAGCTTCACGGGTGTGCAAGCCAGACAGTCCACAGAGCCCCCACCCCCTGCCTCCACTAGAAGAGCCCACAATTGGTTTAATACTCTGCGGTCTCTGTCTTGAAGTTCTTGATAATTGTTTAACAAAAGGCCCTGCGTTTTTGTTTTGTCCTGGGCCTAGCAAACTATGTAGCTGGTCCTGGGTAGACAAGTCATTTAGCTTCTCTGAGTCTTAGTTTCCCAGCCTGTGAAGGGCCCCCTCCAGGGCTTCTGTAAGGCTCATGGAGGAGGGGTCAGGAGATGCATTGTCAGCTATGGGCTGTACTCCCGGGAGGCTTGTCCCCACCATTTCCCCAGGTGCAGCGTGGACACCTTTAGAAAGACCTGGAAGCTGTCACCTGGATACAAGGAGAGACTGGCAGGCTCATGGGTCAGAAAGGAAGGCCTCAGTGTCCGTGGGGTCCGCTCTGCCCTCTCCTTTCCATCCATAGCCCAAAGTTCTGTCAGGAGACCTCATCTCACCTCCCAGCTTGTGTTTGCAGATGAGGGGTGCCTCACAGGGCCGCCTCCTGCCCCAGCTCTGGGAACTTGGCCCCTGGGAGGATGGGGGGCTGGGGCAGGGCCCCAGGGAAGGCCATGGGGCGAGGAGGAGGGCCTGTCTGCTAGGCCCTCCCACACTTCTCTCAAGGCCAGAGCTCAGTTCCCATTTGCTTTCTGCATTTGGGATGACGCCATAGTCGAGATTCCCCGCTGTAGGGAGGGGATGGGGCAGTCTGGTTTCTGTTCTCTCTGAGACCATGACGGCCTAACACTGGGTCTGAGTGGCCTCTGTTCTTGGGAGCAGAGATTTGAGGCTGCTCCCTGGGGTGTTCAGAGATGGGGGACCCGGCAGTGACTCCGGCTGATGGGCCATCGGTGGTGGGAGCCTCCTTAGCAGCACCCAGTAGCCTCTGCCTGGAGCCCCCCACCACCGTCAGGCTCACCAGGGACCCCCGTCCCGTAACTGTAGACTTCAGCACCCAGCCCCCCTCCGCCACTTTAGCCCCGAGGACCTGGGTAGGTTTCATTGTGACCCTTTTCACGTGTACTGCACTTCACAGTTTACGCTGATTACCTCAGAGCAATAGAGCTGAGGAGGACGGGCAAGGAGAGCCTTCCATCCCTGCTTCGTGGAGGGGGAGCCAGGCCAAGTGGGGGGTGTCCCCGGGGGCGGGAGGCCCGAGATCCCATGGGTGGAGAGGAGGCCTGAGATCCCATGGGTGGAGAGGAGGCCTGAAGTCCCATGGCAGGGAGGCCTAAGGAGAGGCTCCGCCCTGCCCAGCCCCGGCACAGAACGCAGCCCCAGGAAGCCCTTAGTGGATGGGGCTGTTAGCATAATTATGGAGCCTGAAGGTGGTGGGGTGTGACTGGCGACGTTTCGGGTTTAGAACAAGTCCTCCAGCTACCCAGAATGAAGGCGGCGGTCCAGAGGAGGAGGGACCACCGGAGGTGCAGTGGTCACATAGGTGGAGGTGGTGACCTGGCCCAGGACAGCAGCAGTAAGAACAGGCTGGGATCAGGAGATGGAAGTCGGAAGGCCAGGGCCTGGGTACCGCCGGGGTGAGGGAGGGAAAGGAAGGGGCAGGCTCCTGAGGTTCGGCCTTGGGCAGATTTGTTCGCAGAGGCAGGGCGCACCGGGGGAGGACCAGGTAGGGGAGGAAGGTGGAAGGTTGAGCCCAAGGCCCCAGCGGGTATCTGGTTATACGTGCCCGGAGCTGGGTCTGGCTGGACAGTGAGATTCAAGGCTGTCGTGTGGCCACTGACCCCAAGGAGCCGCGGGGTTACAGCTGGTTTCATCCAGCTCTGTGGCATAGCCTCAGGCAGGTTCCATGGCGTCTGGGTGCCTTGGGCCTGTCCGTGGAGTGGAGGGCCCAGGAGTAGTGGGCTCACAGGGCTGCAGTGAGGAGAAGGGCCAAGGGGGCTGGTATGGGGTGGGCTTGTCAGCACCAGTAATAGCTCAGGGCCCCTCCTGGAGGCCCAGAGCCCCTTGTTCAAACTGAAGCTGCTCAGGCGCCAGCCACTGGCGGGCCATAGGGAGAACTGTGCAGGGGCAGAGTCCTGCTCGGAGGGTCCAGAGACCCGGGACCGAGCTGGTCCCACACAAGCCCCTTCTCCACCTCAGTCTGCCCAGGGGACAGGTTGGGTCAGGGGACCCCCGAGGCCCCCTCCTCACTGGCCAACAGATTTCCCAGTTCCATCCAGGCCTTCAGGAAGGGAAGTATCTCTTGGAGCCTGTTTGGCTTGGTCCATTTCTCAGGGACACAATTCCTAGTACCCCGCACACCCCACCCTGGAGAGGCCAGGGGGGTCATCTACTGTCACTGAGGAAGGCTACCCTGGCTGTGCCCCCACTCGAGTGCTCCCTACCTCCCTGAGGCCCGAGCCTTAATTACTTGCACCTGGAAAGCCAGCCCATTCTCTGCCCCCTCTCCAGAGAGGGCTGTCCCACATGAAAGGCTTGAAAGGCACTTGGGGATATGCAGGCTCTTTGATTTGGGGTTGGGGGCCGGGTTTTTCCTCTGGTTGTAACCCCAGGAGAAGAAACGGGCGTTTGTTAAGCAGCTCCTACCACCAGGTGGGCCAGGCCTTTAGTGGTGAGGGAAGGCTTGGCCTCGGTTCACAGGCGCGGTGCTGGGTCCAGAGAGGAGGGTGTCCTGCCTGGGTCACCTGGTGAGGGGCAGTGGGATCCCCACCCAGGCCTGCCCCAGTCGACGGGCTGGCACGAGCAGGCGAGTGCCATCTGAACTGCCTGCGCTGACGGAGGCGGCCCCCCTGCCCGAGCGGGCAAGGCCGTGGCCACCTTTTGTGTCTGGGGCCTTGGGGGCACCTCACTGGGCAGGCTTGGAGCTGGTCCCTCAGGGACAAGCAGGGGGAGACCTTCCAGCAGCAGGGCCCTGCAAAGGCAGGGAGGTAGGGAGATGTGTGATTGGTTCACAGAAACTGCCCACCCCAGCTGGAGGCTTGGGGTATGTGGAGACGCTGCAAGAGAGGGCCAGCAAGAGTCAGGGCAAGGAGACTTGAGGCACAAATGGTTAAACACTCGACAACTAACAAAAAGATTGGCCCGTTGAACCTACCCAGAGGCGCCTCGGAAGACAAGCCTGGTGATCTGCTTCTGAAAAGGTCACAGTGCTACTCTGCACACATGGGGTCGCCATGAGTCGGTAGCTACTCGACGGTACCCAACAACACGTAGTCACAGCTTGGCCTCCCGTGGTGACAATATGGCCGTGAGGAGGAGGGTGGACAGCCTCTGCGGCAGGTAGCACCCCACTGCCACCCCGCAGAAACGTACGGGTGCACGTGCACGCACACAGAGGGAAGGTTGGGTTTCCTCTCTCTCTAAGCCACCCACCCCTTCCCAAGTTGAAGGTCAAAGGAAAGGCACCATGAATTTGGTCTAATCAACAGCAGGGACTCCTGGCAACTGGGGGGTAGATATTCATTTATTCATTTGCTCCTACATTCATTTACCGAAACTCCTCCCTGAGAGGACCAAAGGCAGCCGGCAGAAAGACAGACACCTCCAAAGGACAGACACTAACAGTAAACCGGTAGGGAGAGCCGTCAGGGAGAAGGGCCGCCAGGGCGGGTGCCTGCTGAAGCCAGAGGGGAGCAGGCAGGGGAATTCACAGACTATGCAAGATGGCTGCAGGTGGCTCCTGGCTTCCCAGCAGCAGAGAAGGGGCAGCCCACTCAGTACCGTCTCCCCGAGATCAAAGCGCGCCAGATGCGCAGGAAGAGACGGGCTGACGAGACTGGAGCTGCCCGCGCCCAGTGACCTGGCTCTGCAGCCCCTCCCCGCCTGGGGAGCCTCACTCACACCGCTTCCCTGGGCTCTGTGACTTCAGCTAGGCCCCCAGCCCCTCCCTGCCCCTTTCCATTAATGAAAGGAGGACAAAAAACTAGACAAGCTTCAAGTGAACAAAAACCAGATGCCCTGGCTTACCGTTCAGTGAGAACAGATGCTGGGCTGAGTGCCTCGTCCAGGTGAGGGATGGTCGCGGGCTCCGAGGGCCTCCCTCCCTCATGCGGCCAGGACCACGGCCGTTCATGCCGAGAGGAGATGGTGGACGCTGCTAGCCGCCCAGTCACCACCAAGCTGGCCCTGGAGCCTGTGACCAGGCAGGGCAAGAGTGTAGGAATCTGGTCCTGGGTAGTTAGATTCCAGGCTGGCCCCCCAGTAGCGATTTGACCCTGTTGGCAGTAACATTTACATGCGCACCAGCCTTGATGGTTTGCAAGAAGTTTTCCCATCCGTTGTCATATTAGATCCTCACCAGCAACCCCATTTTACAGATGGGGGGCCTGAGGCTTGGAGAGGCAGCGCAGCTTCCCTAGGGCCCCACAAGTAGGGAGTATCAGAGGCGGAACTGGAATCCAGGTCTCCTAGCACATGGATGGGGAAAGGCGGTGGCTTCCGCCTGAGGGTGCTGAGCGTCTCTGTCTTTCCTTTCCCAGAGACGTGTGCTGTCAATAACGGAGGCTGCGACCGGACATGCAAGGACACAGCCACTGGCGTGCGCTGCAGCTGCCCGGTAGGATTCACGCTGCAGCCAGACGGGAAGACGTGCAAAGGTCAGCAAGTGGAGCGGTTGTCACAGCCACACCGGGCAGGGCTGAGAAGCTCAGTGCACTGGCACCACTGGGCACGGTGGCTTGGGCTGGGTTGGGGGCAGCGCAGCTGCAGGAACGGGGGGCTGTCACGTCCATTTCTGTCAGAGAGGCCAAGAAGAAGAGGGTCAGCACCAGCAGTTGCCAAGAGGGTTCGAGAGAACCCTGGTTCCACAGTATATTAATAGGGTCCTGGCAAGAAAAAGGTCCCTGGGTGACGAAATGGTTTGCACTTGGCTGCTAACAAAAAGGTTGGCAGTTCGAACCCACCCAGCAGCACCACAGAAGAAAGGCCTGGCAAACTGCTTCTCTAAATATTACAGCCAAGAAAACCCTATGGAGCAATTCTACTCTGTAACACTGGGGTCGCCATGACTTGGGGTTTGGTTTTTGGTTTGGG
>NW_004444005.1:5145452-5149949 GCF_000243295.1 Trichechus manatus latirostris | reverse complement strand
TGGGCTCCCAGCTGGTGCAGGTGCTGGGGGGACCTTCCCTGCCCCCAGGGCTCTTGTATCTAGTGCAGAAGACAAGCTTTAATTTTTAAAGTGCACCAACATAAACGTGTGTAATTACAGACTGCTAGGAGCCCTGCTGATGCCATGGTTAAGAGCTCGGCTGCTAACCGAAAGGTTGGTGGCTCAAACCCACCAGCCACTCCAGGGGAGAAAGATGTGACAGTCTGATCCTGTAATGATTACCTGCTGCCGTCAAGTCTATTCGGACTCATAGTGGCGCTATGGGACAGAGTAGAACTGCCCCATAGGATTTCCAAGGACCAGCTGGTGGATTCGAACTGCCAGCCCTTTGGTTAGCAGCCAGGCTCTTAACCACTGTGCCACCAGGGCTCCAGTCAAGACAACCCAATGAGGCAGTTCTTCCTCTGTCACGTGGGGTCACTGTAAGTCAGAATTGACTCAATGGCACCCAACAACAGTGTTAGATACAAAAAGCTCAGCACTCCAGGAGTGCTTGTAACAGGGCTGACCTGGGGGACAGACCTGAGGGCTGAGAGTGTGGGAGGGCCGGGGACGGCATTTCCAGCAGGGTGGCTGCTGTGTAGAGGCAGCCGAGTGTCCAGATCCCTGAAAGATGGGGGGTGGCGGGATTATAGAACCTGGTGACCGCAGCAGGGAATTTGGCCTTTATCCGGAGAGCCTCAGGGAGGCCCCCGTGGTGTTGGGCAGGGGATGGACACGCTCAAGTTTTCATTTTGAAAAGACCCCCTGGCCACTACTTGGACAGCAGACCCTGGGTGGGCTGGATGGCCATCACCCAGGCTCTGGGTGACAGCAGCTTGGACCAGGGGTTAGCAGTGGAGGTAGAGAAAAGTAGAGTCTGGATATTTTCGTGGGTTTTAGTATTTAAGGATCCTGGCCCCATGGAACTTTAGAATCATCAAAGTCTAGAACTGCATGAGGTCAACATCGTAATATCTTCCAATCAGGGAGCCCCAGAAACCAAGTGCTGACCTCCTCCTGGAGCCTTGGATGCACTCTGGAGCGCTCCAGAACGTGGCAGGTCAGGGCGTGGAGCCTTGGCAGGGCCAGCCCAGTGGGAATTCCCGGCGAGCCCTGGGTTTCACTCCTCAGTCAGTGTGCGAGCCCTGGTCTTGGAAGGGCCCAAAGGAAGACATCAAAGGCACGATTTCAAAGGTTCAGTGTTTTCTGGAAGCCAAAAAGTGTTTGTCAAGCAAGACAGATGGCTGGAGGGTAGAGGTAGCAAAGGACTTGGGAAATCCAGAGCTGAAAACCTGGGCAGGCTGGGTGGGGAAGTGGGGGCGTTTAGCCTAAAACATCTGGGAAGATGGGGGCTGTTGAGGCATCTTCAGCCAGACCTCTAGACAGTATTTGCTGCAAGCCCTCGCTTTGATGTTTCAAGGGGCAGAGGTCCAGTCCTCAAATCTCTGGTTTGGTGCTGTGTACCTATTAGACCCGGGCACCTTGCTGACTGACCCTCCCTGAGGCCCCTCCCTGAGGGCCCCTCCCTGAGACCCCCTCCTTGAGGTGCCCCTCCCTGAGACCCTCTCCCTGAGACCCCCTCCCTGAGTTCCCCCTCCCTGAGACCCCCTCCCTCCCTGAGGGCCCCAGGCCTGGCCACTCTGGGCCTGGCTCCTGGAGCCTAGTGCTCTCTCAGGCAGGAGCCTAGATTTTCCTCAGAGACACCAGCCCCTCCCAACACCTTCCAGAACTGTCTGGGGGAAGTCCCACCCACCTCCCCTCCCTCTAGAGCCCTGGGCCAGGCAGGCATCCTGCCAGAGCTTTTATCTGAGTGTGGAGCCACGGTGCTCTTGGTGCCCTCACCTGCCCCCCACCACCCCAGCCAGCCCACCCTCCCTGCCAGGCTGCTCCCCCTCAAAGCCCTCACCCCCATGGTTCCCGGGCTGCCAGGCTGTGCCCCTTTGTGGGACATGTGGAGAGATGAGTGGGTCCTGCTGCGAGTCCATGTAGTTCACCCCTCCCCCTCCACACACACACCCTGTCACTCCCTCTCCCACACCCCGAGACCCTGCCCTCCTCTCAGCCCCAACATCCCCCTTGTCTAGGGTCAGCCTTAACTCAGTCGTTCAGTCCGTCCACCCTCCTGGACAGTGACTCTGTGCAGACCCCCGTCTCTGCCCTCGAGGCCCTCCTATCGCCCCCAGTGGCAGGTCCTGTGAACCAGGAGCGGCTAACCCCAGAGAGAACGTCAGAGAAGTCTTCCCAGAAGGGCTGGTTTTCCCAGGGGCAGGGGGAAGGGATGGGGGCCGGGCACCCCCGCAGAGGTGGGCAGGTGAGGAGTGGACAGCGTCAGTGGCGGAGCTGGGTGGGAGCTCCCGGAGCTGGGTGGGAGCTCCCGCCTGTGGGAGCCCAGCGCCCCTCTGATACCCGGGGCTCCCTCCCGCTGACCCCAGGCAGCAGCTCGCCCGCCTGGGCCTCCAGCAAACATGCCTCCCTCCGCTGTCTGGTTGCTATGGCAGCCCTTGGCTGACAGCCCCCCGGGGAAGGGGCTGGGGCTTCCAGAGAAAGGTCCTGAGGAGGGCAGGGGGCATGGAGGTGACCAGGGGCAGCCCCGTCCATGGGAGAGCTGGTTCATGTCGTCTTCCCAGTGATGCTGTGAGATACCCTGTTAGCAGATGGCGAGCTTCCCAAGGCCACACAGCCAGGCTCCCAAAGCCCCCGTGCTTCTACCCGAGGCTCTGGAGGGAGAGGGACGACTGGGTCAGAGGAGGAGCCCCGCCTCAGGCGTCAGAGGTTCAGCTCCGGCTCCTGCTGTTGTTCTGTGGCCACATCTGTCATGGGGAAACCTGCTCTGCGCTGTGTTGAAGATCACGTGGCCTGCCGCAGGGAGAGCCCTGGTGCCCAGAAGGTGCTTGGCGTCTTCCCTCCAGCAGTGACAGGACCCTCGCCAGAAGCAAATTGGGCGACAGCCTGAAGGCCTGAGGTCCTGGTGCTCTGGGGGGTGGGCTCCCCTCAGGGCAGCTTTGCTCCTAGACCGTGGTCTTCAGGATGCGTGCAGGGTTCCTTGTGCTGAGAAGTCATTGCTTTTGAGAGTAGAATTGCAGTGAGCGCTGTAGAGTTCAGAGAGGTGAGGGGACTGTGCAAAGCCCCCAGCTGATGAATGGTGGGGTGGGGGGTGGACGTGGGTATAGTGAACCTGGGGAGCCACCTCCCTCAGGGTGGAGCACCTCAGGTTCCCTCCCTCTCCACCCTCCTGGGGCTAGAGATTGCAAACAGAATGCAAACATGGAAGCAGAAGGAGCCTCTGGATGGAGGTGCCTCAGGCAGGCTGGCCAAGGACTGGGGGATGCGGGGCACACCCTAGGGTGGGGAGTCCCTGTGTTCCTCAGAGCCCAGTCCCACCAGGGGCTCCCCAGGTCTGCGCTCAGCCTCTCCCCGAGATGCACCACGCACCCAGCCTCCCAAACGGGGTGCAGCCTCAGCTCTCTGTAACCCCGCCCTCCCTAAGGTGCTGGACCTCAGACCTGGTTTTTGTTTGGTTGCGGAGGTGCTGGAACACGGTGTGGGAAGCGGGGCTTTAGGACTTTGCAGCAGGTCTCAAGTCCCGCTGCTTGGTTTGCGAAGCAGTGAGAGTGGCACAGGGAGAGGTCAGCCCAAGGTGGGGGTCTCAGTGGCCCCTCCCTGGGTTCAGTTCCCCTAGCTGCAAAACGGGGGCAGGTGTGCAGACACCTGGCCAGCACCCATGCTCATGTTGCAATCAGCAAGGACTGGCCTCTGACCAGCAGTTCTGCTGCCATATGGTCTGTGACCACCCTGCTGGGAGGGGCCTCCCCTGTCCCTTCCTTTTTGCCCCCTCCAGTCAGGGTGAGACCGCTAATTGTTACTAATTGCTGGGTCATGTCTTGGCGGGATGACTGGGAGGGGGGCCTGGAAGTCGGGGCCCAAGAGGAACTTTGGAGTAACTGGGACACTAACTCCTGGAGAAGGGACACCTCGGGGCAGGGCCACTGCCAGCACATCTCAGCCAGGCTGGCCAGGGCCAGAGGGCAAAGCCCAGATGAGCGAGGGGGGCCCACAGGCCGGCTGGTGCTCAAGGAGAGGGGGACATTTGGGATTCCTCAGCCAGTAGGCTGTGCTGAGAGGGAGAAAGCACCCCATCATTAGAAGCACGCAAGCAGAGATGCTCAGGCCTGAAGCCGTTGCCATTGAGTCTATTCCGACTCGTAGCAACCCTGTAGAACAAAGGACAACTGCGCCATGGGGTTTCCAAGGCTGTAATCTTTACAGAAGCAGGCTGCCACATCCTTCTCCTGTGGAGCAGCTGGTGGGTTCAAACCCTCGACCTTTAGGTTAGCAGCCAAGTGCTTTAACCACTGTGCTACCAAGGCTTCTTAGATGCTCAGGAGGGGAGCCATTTACCCATGGGGTTGGACTAGCTGACCCTCAAAGTGCAGTCACAACTTGTTCAATGCCCAGGAAGAAGCAGCTTTAAAAAAGCAGGGCTTGGGGTAGAGC
>NW_004444005.1:5142189-5144148 GCF_000243295.1 Trichechus manatus latirostris | reverse complement strand
GCCCCTGCCCTCCTGGGCAGCCCACAGCCTCCTCCTGTGGCTCTGGCTTCAGAGGTGGGGTGCTGCCACCTAGTGGACTGCATGGCACACTGCAGGCGATCTCCCGCCATCTTTCCTTGGGGTCCCTAGTGCAGCCCTGAGCAGGGCTCTTGAGGGAAGGGGTGTGGGCGGAAGTCAACCCGCACAGCCCAGGACTGGTCCAGCAGGACACGGGGATGCAGAGGGAGCCCAGAGGATGCACAGTGGAGAGGGTGGCAGGGAGGGCTTTCTGGGGGAGGCGAAGCTGGTGTAATGGCATGGTGAATATGCATTTTACCAGAGCTGCCAAGGCTGTAAACCCACCCCAGGGGCGATGCTGGGGGGACCCAGGGAGCCCTGTGGAATTGGATGAGGCCATGGGAAGAAGACAGGGGTGTCTGTGCAGCCAGGTTTAGGAGAGATTGCAGAGGGAGGGACTCAGTCTCATCACTGATGATCCCGCCAGGCCCTTGCTGACTTGTTTCGTGGGTGTGCATGAGGCTGCTAAGGGGCTTCACTTCTGCCTGCAAGTGCAGCTCAGAGGCGGGGGCTGGGCCCCAGGAGGCCCTGCAGATGGTGAGAGCAGGAGGCTGGTCAGGTCGGCTCCAGGGCCAGCCTGTCCCCGAGCTCACTGTGTGACCCAGGCCACCCCCTACCCTCCCTGGGCTGGGCCTCGGCCTCCCCAAGTGGAGTTAGGAGACTGTCTGCCATCAGTCTGGGTGGCAGCAGGGCCTCTGTCGGGGGCCCTGCGTCAGGGCTCCGCTGCACGTTGACTCTTTCTCGGTCTACCCTACGTGGTCTGTGGAGGACTGCGGGGAGCCCTTGACTCTGCATTCCCCCTGCCTCTGAGAGTGGCAGGCGAGGCACATGTCTGCCCCTGCCGTGTCTCCTCCACCACTTCCAGGTCACCTCTCTGAGGCCTCGAGGCTCTGGCCATGCTGCCCTGCTCCAGCAGGGGGACCCTGGGCACCCCTCCATACGGTCCCCTGGGTGCTGCCCACCTCCAGGACTGGTCCAGGGGAGCAGCATGTGCAAAGGCACTGAGGCCAAGGGAGCCCAGAACAGCAAAGGGGCAGCTGGGGTGGCCAAGGCCAGTCCTGTTCTTGTTTGGGATGCCCTCCCCCCACTCTGATGTCCTCATTCCAAGCTGTCCCCTCAGTCAAGGCCAAGCCCAGGTACCACAGCACCAGGAGGTCTTCCCAGATCCTCCCTGGAAGGGATGGTGCCCTCCTTTGAGCACCCACAATACAGTTCCTTCCTGCGTTAATGTTGTTATAAACACATGTATGTTATGTGTATGAAGTCACATGAGCTCATGTATGCAAAGAACGAGGGTCAGGTCAGTGTCTGCTTTGCCCTCAGGTCCCCATCACCTGTCTTGTGGGAGACGTTTTCCCCAGAATGTATGGCTGGGAAGACTTGTCTCTTGTGAACATGTGGTTCATTTCCTGCTTTCCAGTTAACAAGCACTCTGTGACCCTCTTTCCCTTCTTACTTTGGCTGCCAGGAATCTCAGAGCCAAATTTCACATACTGTAAGGGATATAGTTAACCCTTAGGGGAAGATTATTTCCCCCTTTCTATTTGTGGTGTTTCCTTATTTCCTCAACAGACACCTTGGGGTAATGGGACAACAGGCTTTGTTCAGAGTCCAAGAGGCCTGGCTTCATGTCTGAGTCGGCTGCTTCCTCGGGGCCCTTGGGGGAGCCCCAGTCCATTTCCTCACCTCAGAAGTGGGATAAAGACCTTGCCGGTGTGGATTAAACACTGACCCCAGTCACAATGAATGTGAGATAGGAAACTGCCAGAGACTCATAATAGTCATAATAACCCCTTATATTCCAAATATTTCTACCCCGCCCATCTCCAGAAAAGATCTGAGGAGGCTTTGAACCCAAGAGAATAAGGTTAATGGGGGCAAAATGGGAAATGGGGCAGCAAC
>NW_004444005.1:5139185-5140602 GCF_000243295.1 Trichechus manatus latirostris | reverse complement strand
CTCCAGGCTGGGAGCTGCTGCTTGAGCTCAGAACGCTGCCCGGCTCACGGGGGGGAGGGCACACAGCTGGGTGTTTGTGACCATGGGGACCTTGTGTGCCTGTGTGTGTGCATGTGGCTCTGTGACGGCACGTGTGTGACTGTGACTGCACATGTGACAATGTGTGATGGCATGTGACTTGGCATGGCTGTGGGACTGTGTGTGACAATGTGACACTGTGTGACTGTGTGTACGTGACTGCGTGACTGTGTGTGACTGTGACAATGTATGTGACTGTGTGCCTGTGTGGCTGTGACTGCATGTGGCTGTGTGTGACTATGTGCGTGACACGGTGTGACTGCATGTGGCCGTGTGACTGCATGTATGTGACTGTGTGTGACCATGTATGTGAATGTGCATGACTCTGTGACACTGTAGCAGCGTGGCTGTGTGATTTTATGTGTGACTGTGCATGTGGCTGTGTGTGTGGCTGTGTGACTATGTGACTGTGTATGGCTGTGTGCGGCTCTGTGTGTGTGTGGCTGTGTGACTGTGGCTGTGTGTGTGACTGTGTAACTGTGTGGCTGTGTGACTGTATGGCTGTGTGCGGCTCTGTGTGTGTGTGTGTGGCTGTGTGACTGTGGCTGTGTGTGTGTGTGACTGTGTGTGACTGTGTGACTGCATGCGACTGTGTGGCTGTGTGACCATGTGTGTCACTGTGTGTGGCTGTGTGACTGTGTGACTGCATGGCTTTGTGACTGTGTGTGACTGTGCATGTGACTGCGTGGCTGTGTGTGCATGTGACTGTGTGTGGCTGTGTGACCATCTGTGTGACTGACTGTGTGTGTGAGGCTATGTGACTGTGTGACTGTGCATGGCTATGTGACTGTGTAACTGTGACTGCGTGGCTGTATGACTGTGTATGTGACTGTGCATGCAACTGCGTGGCTGTGTGGCTGTGCAGCTGTGTGACCGTGTGTGTGACTGCGCGGCTGTGTGGCTGTGCGGCTGTGTGACCGTGTGTGTGACTGCGCGGCTGTGTGGCTGCGTGGCTGTGTGACCGCGTGTGCGACTGCGTGGCTGTGTGGCTGCGTGGCTGTGTGACCGTGCGTGTGGCTGTGCGGCTGTGTGACTGTGCGTGACTCTGTGTACGTGACCAGGCATAACTCTGTGTGGCTGGTGTCTGACCAGATGACAATGTCAGGCTGGGGTGGCGTCAGGGAGAGTTCCACCCTGCTGTCCTGGAGGGTCCCCTGTCCTGCCAGCCCCAGCCCACTCCCCTCTGCCCTCATGCCCACCTGTGCTTGCAGACGTGGACGAGTGCAGCATGAACAGCGGGAGCTGCGACCAGGGCTGCGTCAACACCAAGGGCAGCTACGAGTGCGTCTGCCCCCCAGGGAGGCGGCTGCACTGGAACCGCAAGGACTGTGTGGGTGAG
>NW_004444005.1:5124467-5137881 GCF_000243295.1 Trichechus manatus latirostris | reverse complement strand
ATCAACCACTAATCTACTTTTGTCTATGGATTTGGCAACTCTGGACATTTCTTGTATAAATATGTGATTTTTTTAACTGGCATATTTCACTTCGCATGTTTTCAGGATTCAGCCGTGTGATAATATATATCAGTACTTCATTCGTTTTTATTGCTAAATGATATTCTATTGTGTGGATCTATCACGTTTTGTGTATCCATTCATCAGCTCATGGGCATTTTGGTTGTTTCCATTTTTTGGCTATTATGAATAATATGAACATTGATGTTCAAGTTTTTGTGTAGACATATGTTTTGAGTTCTGTTGGGTATATTCCTAGGAGTGAAATTGCTGGGTAATATGGTAACTCTGTGTTTAACCTTTTGAGGAATTGCACCAAACTGGCTTCCAAAGTTGCTGCACCATTTTACATTCCCACCAGCTGTATAGGAGGGTTCCAGTTTCTCTACATCCTAACAACACGTTTTTAATCTGACTTTCTTATTATATTCATCCTAGTAGGTGTGAAATGGGATCTCATTGTGGTATTTCCCTGATGGCTAATGATACTGAGTATCTTTTTCATGCATTTATTGGCTGTTTGTGTATCTTCTTTGGAGAAATGTCTATTCATATTCTTTGTCCGTTTTTTACTTGGGTTGTTTGCCTTTATTATGGAGTTGTAAGAGTTCTTTATGTAGTCTATATAGAAGTCCAAGTCCCTTATAGGAGATATGATTTTCAAATATTTTCTCCCATTTTGTGGGTTGTCTTCTCACTTTCTTGGTGGTGTTCTTTGAAGCACAAAAGCTTTTAATTTTGATTAAGTCCGATTTATCTATTTTTTTCTTTAGTTGCTTGTGCTTTAGGTATTATATCTAGGAGTTTTATAGTTTTAGCTATTAATTTAGGTCTTTAATCCATTTCCAGTTAATTTTTGTGTATGGTATTGGTAGGGGTCCAACCTCATTCTTTTGCATGTGGATATCCAGTTGTGCCAGCATCATTTGTTGGAAAGACTCTTCTTTCCTCCATCTAATTGTCTCGGCACCCTTGTCAAAAATCAGTCAATGGTAAATATGAAGGTTTGTTTCTAGACACTTAATTCTATTCCGTTGGTCTATATATCTATCCTTATGCCAGGACCACATAGTGTTGATTGCTGTAGCTTTGTAGTAAGTTTTGAAATTGGGAAGTGTGAGTACTTCAACTTTTGTTCTTCTTTTTCAAGATTGTTTTAGCTGTTCTGGGCCCCTTGGACTTCCATATGAATTTAGGACAGCTTCATTTTTAAGCTAAGACCCTCAGCAAACAATATTAAGTCAGGATTTAGTACTGGAGTGTCCAAAAGATCTGTTCTGGATATGAACACTTCTGAAGAAACCCAAAGATGAGTTATTCCTTCAGGAAGGCATGAAAGAGTTGCTTGATGGTAATATGAGAGGGAGAAAATAACAAGACACCATAATTAGTTCATTGACAAGCAGGAAAAAAAAAATTGGCTTTCAGTTCACAATAGGAATCATACTGCATGTGATATCTGAGATTTAAAGGTGATTCTAATACAGTTTCATTTTACTTGAATCAACAATATCCACGGAAGCAGCAGCAGTCAAAAAATCAAACAATATATAGCATTGGGCAAATCTGCTCAAAAGACCTTTTTTAAGTTTTAAAAAACAAAGATGTCACTTTGATGATGAAGGTGCACCTAACCCAAGCCATGGTCTTTTCAGTCACTTCATATGCGTGTGAAAGCTGGACAATGAAAAAGGAAGACAGAAGAAAAATTGATGCATTTAAATTGTGGTGTTGGCAAAGGATATTGAATATACCATGGACTGCCAGAAGAATGAACAGATCAGTCTTAGAAGAAATACAACTAGAATGCTCCTTAGAAGCCAGGATGGCAAGCCTTCAGCTTGCTTTCTTTGGACCTGTCATCAGGAAAGACCAATCACTAGAAAAGTATATGCTGTTTGGTAAAGTCCAGGGATAGCAAAAACAAGGGAAACCCTCAGTGAGATGGATTGCCACAACAATGGGCTCAAACATACCGATAATGATGAAGACAGCACAGGACCAAGCAGTTATACATAAGGTTGCTATGAGTCGGAGATGACTCGATAGCTAACAACAGCAACAGCTAGTACAAGATCTGATGATGCTTCATCTAATTTAGCCGAGGTTGCAGGTCGCTATGTGTTGCAATCAACTCGACAGCAATGGGTTTTGGTTTTTTGGGGCAGTTGCTCTCAGGCAGGGAGAATAAGCCTTGGCTTATTCAAGGAGATCTGTGGATCATTACTGCTTGCCATGTTGTTTATACCCCTAGAGCATGGCCTAATGTTTGCATGTTCGTACAAAAAGAAAAGTTTGTGGTAATCTGGGAAGACTCAATCTGGACTCTTTCCAGGCTCTGCTCCAGTTATTCCACCAGCGTCATGGAAGTTTTTGCCCCAGGGATTCTGGTTTTGAATCTTACGTAGTGTAGGTATATGAAGATTTCTATCAGCTATAGTATGAATCATGTGTAGGAGAATTTTCTGGGACTTCTAAAAATAGCCCTCTGCAGTATATTTTAAGGAGCCCTGGTGGTGCAGTGGTTAAGTGCTCAGCTCTTAACCGAAAGGTCAGCGGTTCAATCCTACCAGCTGCTCCCTGGGAGAAAGATGTGGCTGTCTGCTTCCATAAAGATTACAGCCTTGGAAACCCTATGGGGAAGTTCTACTCTGTCCTATAGGGTCACTCTCTTAGTTATCTAGTGCTGCTGTAATGGTAATACCACAAGTGGATGCCTTTAACAAACAGAAGTTTATTCTCTCATAGTCTAGTAGGCTAGAAGTCCAAATTCAGAGAGTCAGCTCCAGGGGAAGGCTTTCTCTCTCTGTTGGCTCTGGAAGAAGGTCCTTCTTATCAATCTTCCCCTTGACTGGGAGCTTCTCTGTGCAGGAACCCCAGGTCCAAAGGATGCGCTCTGTTTCTGGTGCTGCTTTCTTGATGGTATGAGGTCCCCCTGTCTCTCTGCTTGCTTCTCTCTTTCATATCCCAAAAGAAATTGGCTCAAGACATAATCCAATCTTATAGATTGAGTCCTGCCTCATTAACATAACTGCCGCCTATCCCTCCTCATTAACATCATAGAAGCAGGATTTACAACGCATAGGAAAGTCATATCAGATGACAAAATGATGGACAATCGCACAATACTGGGAATCATGGCCTAGCGAAACTGATAGACATATTTTTGGGGGACACAATTCAATCCATGACAGTCACTATGAGTCGGAATTGACTGGTTGGCAGTGTGTCAGTATATTTTACCTGGAAGTTCTATTTGCAGAGTCGACCCCTCCCCTCTACATGTGTAGGGGCTTGGTCACAGAGAAGGAAGAGTGTCTTCTGACAACAGTCCCAAAGGAAATTGGGACAGGTTGGAAACTGGGAAAGAACCAAAGATAGTTAGAAAGTCACAATACTTGAGTGGTTTTAGTAAACCAAAGCAAAGAAAGTTCACTTCCCCTCAAGCTTTCTACAACTTCTTGTCATCCAGGCATGGACCAGTAACATGAAACTTGCTTCCAGAACGGAGAGTGCCCAGAAACCAAAAAAAGAGGCAGGCAACACCAGGATGGCAGCAAAGGAGTTTACAGATGAGGCGAATCCTGGACAGCCCCAGGACCAAAGCAGATCTCCATGCCTTGCAATGGAAGGGCAGAGGTTTTATAGTGGTGGTGGACAATAGTGGCTACATGCCAGGGATTTACATAAGAATGCAAACTATAGTGAACTAACGCACCACATGAGGGTGCTCATGTTCAGCCTCGCAAAACCTGTTTCCCCTTCAGTCCACCCCTAGTGGCCAACGTACAATCTGGCATGTTCCTTCTCTTGTGCTGCAGTATGAGAGACCCCATCTTCTCCCCACTGGGAACAGATATAGAAGTGGTGTTGGCCAGGTGCCGTATGGTGCCCGCACATGTGCAAGAGACAGAGAAAGTTACTGTGTGGCCAGAACAAGGGGAAGCCTTCTCTGATAAGGGGAAGGAACAGAGAGAAGGCAACCCAATTCCCAGCCTTCTTATCAGAGAATGTTGTAGGCCCAAGCCTTTACTTAGGCAGCCTGGATGGGAAGTGCAGAGGCAGACCATTCTCCCAACAGCTTTGCACTCTCAAATTTGCCTTTTACTATCTTCGTCCACATTTTGGCAGAATCAGACATTCTTACTTTAAGGCAGAATTACTCTTCTCTCTCTCTTTCTCTTTTGTACTTAATGCCAATCAGTTTGCCTTCCTTCTTGCTTTTTAGGCAATTTAAACTTTACTCAGAGGGTTCTTATGTGCTGTCATAGTGGAAATAATGGTATACGTGGTGGAGTCAGAGTCTGAGATTTTACCCTACTTATAAGCTACGTAAGCTCTCCTATTACTGTTCCATGGATGTGACAGAAGACATGAGTCTCCTGGGTCAGAGACAAAGGACTTTATTCCTCACAGCACAGCAAGCAGCATGACAGCATGTTTACATCAGTTCTTCTTGACCCCTATCAAGTCCTGTGGGGGTGATGTGGAGGGGCCCAGGTACACCCACCATGGGTTTGTGTCAAAGTCAGGATTACTGAACTTGGGAAATTCACTGCTTTTATAGTGAGCAATTAGCATGCCTGCTCTTTGGGGAGTGACGTTATCTTGTCCCTCAAGGTTTCTCGCTGCAACACAACCCTGAGGTGGCCTGGGTAAAATGCGCGCAGGAGTGTACATTCTTGGCGTACTCAGAAAGAACATGCCAGGATGCTCAGGGCCCAAGGTGGATTGCCTCTCCAGCAAGGGGCCCCATGTGAACAAGCGAGCTGTGTTGTTGTCTGTATTTATTGATGATTCTCTTTGGGGATTGATTTAGAGAAAGTGCAGGGAATTGTTGGGTCTGGTGGCACAGTGTTTAAAGCAGTTAGCTGCCAACCAGATTGTCGCTAGTTCAAACCTACCAGCCACTCTGTAGAGGAAAGATGTGGCATTCTGCTCCCATAAAGATTACAACTTTGGAAGCCCTATGGGGTAGTTCTCGTCTGTCCTGTAGGGTCGCTATGAGTCGGAATCAACTCGACGGCAGTGGTTTTTTGTGTTTTGTTTTTTTTTAATGTGTCCCTTGGAAATGTGTGGATACTTGTCCTTCTGTTTCTTCACAAACATGGAACATTGGTTCTTCTGGTGGCCCTTTCTTAGCCACACATGGGCTTGCGTTCCTTTGGGAACAGAGGACTTTTGCTCTTGTATTTATTTAGGAGGCTAGATGTTTTATCTGGAGAGCCATGAGTTTATTTTTATTTGTAGATTATTTACTTTCTAAGGCGTTTTGAAAATGTTCAGCCGTGTGTTGAAGATCATCTAAACTAGCAGTCTCCCACTAGGCACCTACTCTGGAGAACCCGGCCCGGGGTAGTGGGATGTGAACCCTCTCACGGACTGCCTGGACTAGAGTCTGAGGGGGAGGAGGGAGCAAACATGCTCTCTGGGCCGTGTCCCCACATGTCCAGATGGATCTGAGCTCTGCCACCTCTGGGTCCTTTCCCACCAAGGCAGCCTGGCCCCAGGAGAGAGGTGCTATGGGAATCCCAGCTGGTCCATGCTCAGGAAAAGCCTCCACCCTGCTCTCCCTCAAGCCCTCGCTCTGTGTCTTCCTTCTTCTCAGAGACGGGCAAGTGCCTTTCACGGGCTAAAGCCTCGCCCCGGGCCCAGCTGTCCTGCAGCAAGGCGGGTGGCGTGGAGAACTGCCTCTTCTCCTGCCCGGCCCACACACTCTTCATGCCAGGTAACCTGAGGCCAGCTGGGATGGGAGGTTGGGCGGGGGCCTCCTCCCCTGGGGTCCAGCCCTGCTCCCTGCTGGTCTCCAGGAGATAGCTCAGCCTGAGAACCAAGGGCCCACCCTGGCCTGACTTACTGAGGGACCCTGGCACCATCTGGTTCTCTGAGGGCCTCGGAGTCCTTCAAGGTAGATTCAGTAGGCTCCTTCCTGCCCAGCCCTTACTGTGTGGCCGCGTAGTGGAAAGGCACGGACGTAGGGTCAGTCCTGACTTGCATCTCATTCAGTGACCCCTCTGAGGCCCCAGGGACCTGGGGACCTGGAAAAGAAGTACCCCCAGGCCCACCTCACCCACTGGCCCCTCTGCAGACTCGGAGAACAGCTACATCCTGAGCTGCGGTGTTCCAGGGCTCCAGGGCAAGACGCCGCAGAAGCGCAATGGCACCACCTCCAGCTCCGAGCCCAGCTGCTCAGGTAGCCCCTTGGCCTGCCCGTGCCACACACACCTGGGTGACCCGTTGACTTCGTTCCAGCACCTTGCTGGAGGGAGAGGGAGGTCCCAACACAGGTCCTGGGGAGCTACGAGCAGGGCCAGGACCTAGAAGCCAGTAGGCTACAGGCCGAGTCCCAGCCCAGGGCCATGGACTGTGGGAGGGACCTTCTGGCCCTGAGGTTCTGACCCGTGATACCAGAGTCGTTCAAGGGCTCCAAGATGCCCTGAGTCTGTGGATGCTGTGTCTGTAGAGCGAGTCACATCTGCTGTGGCTGTCAGGTTCTAGCGTCTCCCATTGTCTGAGTTTCCCTCATTGTACTCAGAAGGGCGAGGCATGGGGAGAGCCGGGAGGCCGGCACTGTGGTAGGCCTCAGGCAGCAGGGTGGGGCCTGCTGCCCCAGCTTAGGAGAGGGGGCGTGTCTTCAGCAGCTCTTCTTCTTCAGGGTGCTGGATTCGATACCAAGGTGGCACGTGTGTACGCTTTATGCGTGCATGAAGTGATAACAGGATTTTTTAGTCCCGGGCGAGGGTTGTGATTTGCTATTTGGAGGAATCTGCGTTTCTGGTTTCTGCGCCTCGGTAGTACGGGTCGCTCTGAGTCGGGTTGGGTTTTTTGGTGTAGTATTTCAAATCCCCTTCACTTCCTTGTTTCCCTTTCTCTTCTGTCCTGACCCTCATTTCCTGTCTTGGTGATGGGGGAGGAGCCAAGAGGCATTCCTTTTCTTCTCACAGAAGACCCCTCCCTGGCCGTGCTGCTCCTGGGCTTGAACTTGACCCCACTACCCCCACTTTTTCAGGCTCTGCAGAGAGAGATGGGGCAGAGGCATCTCCCCCACCCTGGGGAGGGCTGTTGGGGCAGAGTGACCCACCACAGCCCCAGCTCCCCATGCATCTGTCCTTGTCACCCCCAGACACTCAGACACTCCCTACGGCAGCCCCTGTCCCCGCCCACCTCCTTGCCTGTGGGAAGGGCCACCACCTGGGGGAATTTTGGCTTTTCCCAGATGCCCCAGCAGCGCCCCCCATCAAGCAGAAGGCCCGCTTCAAGATCAGAGATGCCAAGTGCCACCTCTGGCCACGCAGCCACGAGCGAGCAAAGGAGGTGCCACGGCAGCCACTGCTGGGTGAGTGGCCGTCCTGGTGCCAGCCCACACGGGGAAGGGGGCATCCCCCACACCTTGGAGGTAGGTTTCTGAGGATGGGACCCTGTGCCCTCCCCACCGTGGTCCCATGCCTGGCGCACTGTAGACAACAGTGGTCTCTTGGGAGGAAGGCCAGCGTTTGAGGTGGAAGGGGATGCTCTAGCACCCCTGGGGTCCACTGTCCCTGCTCGCCCAGAGCCAGGACTTTCTCAGCAGCCTGCATGTAAGTGGGCGGGTTCCAGGGTTCACCCAGTGATGCCTGAGTGCCTGAGGGAGGCCAAGGACATGCTAGGCCAGGGGAAGGGCCCGGGGAAGCATCCCAGCCCTATTTCCCTGAAGATTCCAGAAGATCCTAAGATTCCTCCTCCAACCTGACAAAACTCACAGCCCTCAGCAGAAATGGCCTGGGGTCCGAGTCCCCGGGGCCAGGCCCTCTGTAAGCCCACGGCTGCTGCACATCTTCCTCAGTAAAGTAGGCACCAGTGCCCGGTGTGCAGCGGGTACGGGCTCAGCCACCCGCTCCTCCTGAGACCTGGGGCCCGCCCTAGCCTCTCCAGCCTGTTTCCCCATCTGCACCGTGGACTATTAGCCAAGGCGGGCCCCTTGCCAGCGTCCCTGCTCCCTGCCACCTTTCCACGCCACAGCCATCCCTTCCCTTGTCCAGACAACTGCGACGTGACTTTCATGACCCTCAAGTGTGACTCCTCCAAGAAGAGACGTCGTGGCCGCAAGTCCCTGTCCAAGGAGGTGTCCCACATCACAGCAGAGTTCGAGGTGGAAGTGAAGATGGAGGAGGCCTCAGGTGGGTGAGGGGCTCCCTCGTGGGCCTGCTGAGGGATCCCAGCTGAGCCACAGCTACTGGGGGCAGAGGCCGGCCAGGCCAGCGAGGGGACCCAAACAGACGCCTGGAGCCCAGGATGGAAGAGGCAGCCCAGGGACAAGGAGAGGAGAGGGGTCAAGGGACCACAGAGACAGCCAGCCCCAGCCCTCCACACCCTCACCAGGGCCTGCAAGGGATAATGCCTGCAGCCTCCCTGAAAGGTGGAGCCCAGGACCTGTCCCTCCTAGATTCCAGACGGTGACTTGGAATGCTGGCCTTGCCTCACCCCAACACTTCCTGCTTGGCTGCAAATGAGTATTCAGTGTGACAAAGGAGCTGAGATCTGTGAAAAACATGTGCTGTGTGTGCCCAGCCCTGGGCTGGGTGCCGCGGGAAGATGGGACCAGGCTATGGTCCCTGCCATGGCGGGGCTACCAGGCCAGGGGGAGGTAGACATGGACACAAACTGCCCAGTGATCGTGAGACATCAGATGGAGCAGGTGTGGAGACAAACGGGCTCAGAGCTGAGGCCTCCCCAGTTCGAGGCCAGGGAAGACTTCCCAGACGAGGCACCCCTTGAATCAAGGCTTGAAGTCAAAGTTCGTCGGGTGGAACAGATGGCAGGAAATGACATTCAGGCAGGGGGAATAGCATGCGCAAAGGCACAGAGGTCAGGGAACAGTGAATGAGGCAGGGTGGCTAAAAGTGGAGTTGACAGTGAGGTCAGAGTGTTGGGGCTTAAGGCTGACAAGGCAGGCAGGAGCCAGATGGCGAGAGGCTTAGGGTTCCAGGCCAGAGAGCTGGACATTTTCCTGGGAGCAGTGTCTGAGTGGCAGGGAGAAGTCCCCGCTCAGTGGGTTGTGCTCCAGGAAGATGATGTGATGCAGTGGGCAGAGGCCTGGGTGTGTACGCAGCTCTCAGGTCACACCTGTCCAAGCCTCAGTCTCCTCACCTGTCAGATGGACATGGCAGTGGCCCCTCACCCTGGGGTTGCTGTGAGGATTGGGTGAGGTAACCAGTGGAGGCCCAGCCAAGCCAGGCACAGGGACATTCTCCGTGGGTGGCTGCTCCTAGTAGTGTTGGGGCTGTCATGCCTGTGGTTACTCTCACTCGACGTCTCCCACCCCTGCAGACAGCTGTAAGGTGGACTGCATGCGGAAGCGAGCAGAGCAGAGCTTGCAGGCTGCCATCAAGACCCTGCGGAAATCCATCAACCGGCAGCAGTTCTACGTCCAGGTCTCGGGCACTGAGTACGAGGTGGCCCAGCGGCCGGCCAAGACCATGGAGGGGCAGGGGACATGCAGCACAGGCCAGGTGCCACAGGATGGCAAGTGTGGTGAGTCCCTGCCTGTGGCCACTCCAAGGTGGACTTGGCAAACGTTCTCTGTCCTTCCTTCCACATGCACCCTGGGTGAGCAGCAGTGGGCACACAGGGAAGACAGACACGCGGGGAGGGGACAGAGAGACACGAGGTCATGAGAAAGGCCCGCCAGAGAGAAGAACAATAGCACTCATAGCAATAGTTGTCATTCAGAGAGCATGGCCCTGGTGCCAGGCCCTGGGCAAGGCTCTCTGCCTGTGTTTTTCATATGGGAGAGTGCAGGCAATAAGGCCACAGTGTGGGGGGGGGGGGGGGGTGCGTGAGTGACCTCCTGCCCAGGGTGGGGTGTGGTTGAAGGAGACTTCTCAGAGGAAGAGATGTATCAGCCGATTCCTCTTTTACTCATTGGGTTGTAATCCATTCCTGTCATCTAGTTTAATGCCCAGATTGTCCCCGGTTTAGCCAGTGCACTCCCCATCAAGCTGGCTTCTGTGTCCTTTTAACACGTCCCCATCATTCATTGAACATTTCCTTGTTTTCTGGCACTACAAGATGTTTCAGACTCAACTTGTACTCTCCCTGCCCCAGGCCCTGGGATCTGCCAAATGTCCAAGGGCCCTGGTTCCTTCTAAAAGAGGATGATATGTAGACACCAACATCTGGGTGCTTGGGTGCTCACTGCTACTGAGATATCATTGCTTCTAGGACTCTCAGTGGACAGAGCTAAGAGATACACGTAGGTATTTATGTACACACACAGGCACACACACATATGCATCTATACTATTTCTATAGATGTGTGTGTGTGTGTGTGTGTTACAAAACCATGAGTTTACACCAATACCCCTAATTCCAGTTCAGTACCTCAGGGTTCTTTGTAATCATCCCCCAAACATGTTTGTAAATATTTTCTCCAGCAGTGAGAAATTTTGTTCCCTTTGTCCGTAATTTACTTATTTACTCAGTAAGTTTACTTATTTGCTCAGTAAGCTTACTTGTTAAATCTCCCGTTTACTTATTTGCTGAATATAACCAGTCTCCCAAGCATGCTGACTCTCTCTTCAGCCCCCACCCCACACATTCCCCTTATGCCTCACTCCTTCAACCACCAGGCCCCTCTCCCCATGCGTCTGTGCACCTCCCCAGCCTCTCTCTGCGGCCCATGTCCTCAGGTGGAGGGAGAGGAGGGGAGGGGAGGGGAGTGGGCTCAGTTCTGGATGAAACGACCGCAGGGCATCAGGTGGAGACATCCAGGAGGCAGTTTGGTGAACAGGCCAGGAAGTTGGAGCTGGAGGCAGGATGGGAAGCTGTCCGTGTCTGGCATCACCAGAGCAAGAAAAGAGGTCCAGGCAGAGCCCTGAGGAATATAGGCTGAGGCGGAGGCCCTCAGAGGACCCTGAGAAGGGAAGCAGGGAAGGAGGAAGAGACCAGGGTCAGGCCTCCAGGGTGTACACAGGTGTCTGCTGCCTGGTTCCTAGTCCCAACTCTTCTGGGACAGGCCTGGGGCCCATCTGTGTCCTCTAAGCACCAGGAATGAGACCTGTGCCATATCTGGTAGCAGAGCCCTGGACTGTGGCACCCAGCAGACAGAACACCCGGCCCCCGCTCTCCCCCAGCATCCTTTTCCTCTGCCTCTGCAGTGAGCTGTGGCCCTGGCACCTACTTCAGCGGTGAGCACAGCAAGTGTGTGCCCTGCACGCCGGGGACCTACCAGGACATGGACGGCCAGCTCAGCTGCACGCCGTGCCCCAGCAGTGACGGGCTCAGCCTGGCAGGTGCCCACAACGTGTCCGAGTGTGGAGGTGAGAGGCGAACGGGGCAGTTGGGGCTCTCCTATCTCCACTGAGGCCCCCAAAGCAAAGGCCCCGGTGCCCCACATGACTGTAGAGCACTCTTTGGTGAAGCTCTTTGCTGTTTCCAAAGCATTTCACAAGCTCAGTGCAACTACTGCTTATTTTAGAGTACACAACAGATGCCAAAGTCCCCCACATGGTTCAGAGGACACTGCAGTTAGTATACCATAGATGCCAAAGCCCCCACACACACACAGCTGAGCACGCACTGTAGTGAACAAGCTCTGCCTTCATTCAGAGGACTTGTAAAAGTTTACACCATGCAGTTTGGAAAGGATTTCACAGTTTACAGGTACTCTCATTAACAGATAACTCGCAGTTTATAATGGAGGTACATACCTGCCTTCTGGTTGACCACACATTTTACATTTTACGGAGCACGCCGTCATCATCAGGATGGTTTATGGGGTATGCTGTGTACTTGGGCAAGAAGTCTGCTGTACACAGAGAGCTTTACAGTGTGTCCTGTAGAGGGTTTGTTAAGCCCCTTTTCACTTTACCAAGCACAGTTTGGTTTGCAGAGAGCGTTTTCTGTCCTGCTTCATGTCGTCTGTGAAATGGGCTTCCCTGTTAGCCTCCCTCTCTGCACCCCTGTGGGCATTGCCCAAGGGAACAGGTTGGGAGAGGCTCACTATCCTGCGGAGCATGGGCACCTGCGGGGGTGGGGTGGGGTCCTTAGGGCAGTGGGGACCTCTACAGGACCTGCCTCCTGCCCCGCTTTCTCCAGGAGACAGAAGAGGTCAGAGCCCAGTCCTGAGACTCTGCAGGCTGGCGGGCGACCTCTGGCCCACAGCCCCTCAAGGAGTGTGGCCTCCACCCCAGGGAGGAATGGTGTCCGTGGAGAGCACAGGGTGGCCACTGGTGGGAGCATCATCATGGTTCCAAATCAACCAATTGTCGTCAAGTCAATTCCAATTCATAGCAACCCTATAGAACAGAGTGAAACTGCCCCATAGCGTTTCCAAGGAGCGCCTGGTGGATTCGAACTGCCGACCATTTGGTTAGCAGCCGAACTCTTAATTACTAGTTAGAAGCCCAGAATTCCAGGGTCTGGGCCGAGAAGGCACCAAGCACACCCCTCTCTCAGTGCCAGAGTTCCCTCTGCATCCTAAGCTTCTGCTGGAATGTTAGAGCATTCTTTATGTGGAGCTGAAACCGGCTTTCCTGTTGTCCCTTTGCCCCAGCTGTGCCTCTGGGGGCCTCACGGACCCTCCTTCCTCTGCTCTGGGCCAGCCCTGCAGATGGACAGGGCGGTGGTTAGCCCTGGGCCAGCCTTAACTGCCCCACCACCTCCTGTGAAGACACCAGTGTGGCCTGCCCCCTGGGAAGAGTGCCTCTAAATGCCTTCACGCTGCATGTGGCCTGCGTGTCCCAGTGTAGCAGCAAGGCCACGTCCGAAGCTCTTCCTACTGGCAGGAGATGTAAGCCCGGTTGGCCAAGGCCACATCCCAACTGGGGGCCAGGCCTCCCACCACCCAGGCCACAGCATCCCCTGGCCCTGGCTGCATCTGAGCCTTCTGCAGGGGCTGAGCCATGACCTCTGACTTCCAGGCCAGTGCTCTGCCGGCTTCTTCTCCACCGACGGCTTCAAGCCCTGCCAGGCCTGCCCCCTGGGCACATACCAGCCCGAGCCGGGGCGCACCGGCTGCTTCCCCTGCGGAGGGGGGCTGCTCACCAAGCTCGAGGGTGCCACCTCCTTCCAGGACTGTGAGACCAGAGGTGAGCCTACCGCATTCTTCTGTGTGTGCAGTCACACACACATGCTGTCACGCACACGCTTTCATGCACGTGCTCCCACTTACACATTCACACTCCCGCTCCCGCTCACACTCACACATGGTGTCACACACATTCACAACACTCAGTCCCACACGCACAACTCACACTCAGGCAGTGACTGACACACTCACACTCACATACACCCGTACACTGTCACACCAACTCACACTCACATTCACACATGGTGTCACACACATTCACAACACTCAGTCCCACATGCACAACTC
>NW_004444005.1:5123176-5123592 GCF_000243295.1 Trichechus manatus latirostris | reverse complement strand
GTCAGGTGTCACCCCACTGCTCCCCATCAGGGTGGCCTGTGTGCTCCCTGCTGAAGCCAGAGTCACCTCTCAAAGTGGCCTCCTTAAACAGCCCCTCCTCTTGGCTTCCAGAAAGTTGGGCAGTTGCCGCACTCTCCAGCCATCTCCCTCAGATGTCCCAGGCCCAGCGCTTGGGCCATGCCCACTCCCTGGGGTCTAGCCAGCTCATCTGATCTGTTCGCTTAAATTGCATCTCATCCTGGTGAGCCTCAGGCCCGGTCTCAGGGCAGCCTCTCCCTGAGCTCTGGACCCCACACCCACCTGCCCTCAGACAGTTTCCAGAGTGTCTGACAGGCCTCCAGCCCCACGGGGCAGCATCACACAGCAACCTCCCTACCCTCTCCCCACACCTAACCCCCTCCCCACAACTACCCCCC
>NW_004444005.1:5121990-5123076 GCF_000243295.1 Trichechus manatus latirostris | reverse complement strand
CCCTCCTCTCCCTGTGCCCATCCCCCACCCTCTTCTCCACACCTATCCTCCCTCTCCCCATGCCTCGCCCCCTCCCCACACCTACCTCCCCCCGCCCTCTCTCCACATACCTACCCCCCATGCCTACCCTCCTCTCCCCGTGCCCATCCCCCACCCTCTTCTCCACACCTATCCTCCCTCTCCCCATGCCTCGCCCCCTCCCCACACCTACCTCCCCCCGCCCTCTCTCCATGCCTATCCGCCCCCTACCCCAGTCCTGCCAGTTGTTGTTCTGGCCAGAAGTCTTGGGGTCACCCTGACCCTTGTTCTCTCTCCCCTCCCCTCCAGTCTATCAGCAGCCTGTCAGCCCCACCTAAACAGATCTAGATTTCGGGGACATCTTACTACCCTGACTCTGCCACCCTGACCCTGGGCACACCATCTTCCCCCCCCTGGACCTTGTGACAGGGTCCTGCTGGGTCCTCTGCCCCTAGCGGCCACTCACTGGGCCAATGAGAAGGAAAGGCAGATAGGGCCTCCCTGTCCCCAGGAGAGCACAGCCCATCCCCTCGGCCCTGCGTGACCTCGCCTGTGGCCTCTGGCGTCCTCCAGGCCTAAGCTCCCCCAGCCCCAGCTGTCTCCCTCCTGCTCCTCAAACCAACAGCCCCACCCAGGGCCTGTATGGTCCCCTCCCTCCCCTCAGCCAGCCTGGGCCTGCTCCCTCCCTCCATTCTCCTCCCTCCCCTCAGGCAGCCTGGACTCGCTCCCTCACTCTGTTCTCTCTCCCTGGGCCTGCTCCCTCCCTCTGTTCCCCTGCCTCCCCTCAGCCAGCCTGGGCCTGCTCCCTCACTCCGTTCCCTTCCCTCAGCCAGCCTGGGCCCCCTCCTTTGCTCCGTTCTACCCCCTCCCCTCAGCCAGCCTAGGCCTGCTCCCTCGCTCTGTTCTCCTCCCTCCCAGGGCCCCCTCCCTTGCTCCGTTCCCCTCCCTCCCCTCAGCCAGCCTCACTCTGTTCTCCTCCCTCCCTGGGCCCCCTCCCTTGCTCTGTTCTCCTCCCTCCCTGGGCCCCCTCCCTTGCTCTGTTCTCCTCCCTCCCTGGGCCCCCTCCCT
>NW_004444005.1:5102580-5121890 GCF_000243295.1 Trichechus manatus latirostris | reverse complement strand
GCTCTGTTCTCCTCCCTCCCTGGGCCCCCTCCCTCCCTCGCTCTGTTCTCCTCCCTCCCTGGGCCCACTCCCTCACTCTGTTCTCCTCCCTCCCTGGGCCTGCTCCCTCGCTCCTCCTCCGGGCCCTTCTGAGCACTCTCCTCCGCACGGCCTCACCACATGCCCACCACAGGCTGTGCCCCACTTATCACCACCTCACACGCCTTCACACATGGTGCTCTGAGTAGCGGGTCAGTCTGTCTCACTGCTGCGTCCCATGGCGGGCACTCACCGCATATCAGGTGAAGGGGCCAGGGGGCTGGGGACAGGCTGTGTGTTGGATGGGCAGTGGCAGGAGTCACGGACCAGTGGGGAAGGGCCGGGAACTCCAAGCCAAGGCAGACCAAGGGGCAGAGAGTCCCTGGGGAGGGTGTTCCCCCCAACCTGTTCCCAGCATCCGCCCTTCCCGCCCCCCCACCCCACAGTGCACTGCTCACCTGGCCACCAGTACAACACCAGCAGCCACCGCTGCATCCGCTGCCCTGTCGGCACCTACCAGCCCGAGTTTGGCCAGAACCACTGCATCGCCTGTCCCGGCAACACCAGCACCGACTTCGACGGCTCCACCAACGTCACACACTGCAAAAGTAGGTGCTGCTCTTGCCCACGGCGGGGCGGGGAGGGGGCCGGGGCAAACACCTCGGGAACCCCACACCCACCATGAGCCTGACAGCACGGTGCCGCCTGAGGCTCGTCCCTGGGAGGATGCAGCTTTCCTGTGAGTGACGACTCCATCCATCCATCCCAGCCCCACACTGACACCACTGAGCCTCTCGGCCAGGCCAGGTCTGCTCTGGACTCCTGCGGGGGGTGGGGAGCGGAGGCCGGGGTGAGGCCGCTGAGCGCCAGGTGTGGGCTCACGCAGGTGCACGCAGTGGGCACAGGACGCCAATCTAGATCGCCTGAGAGACATCCGGTGCGTGTGTTCAGGTGTGGCGGCGACGGGGAAGCGAGGCTGACTCTGAGCAGCGTAGCTTGGCCAAAGGGAACCTGGACAACAAAGGAGAGAGTATCCCCAGTTCCTTGGGTAGCAGTTGGGCATACCGAAGGGGACATTGTTCGCTGTGCTTACTTTAAGTATTTTTCGTTCATTTTTCAAAGTTCTTTGGGGCATACTTTCTGTTCTGTTGACTATGCAAAGGCATTTGACTGTGTGGATCATAACAAATCATGGATAACGTTGCAAAGAATTGGAATTCCAGAACACTTAATTGTGCTCACACAGAACCTGTGCATAGACCAAGAGGTAGTCATTCAGACAGAACAAGGGGATACTGCATGGTTTAAAATCAAGAAAGTGTGTGTCAGGGTTGCATCCTTTCATTATACTTATTCAGTCTATATGCTGAGCAAATAATCTCTGAGAAGTGGAGCATATGAAGAAGAATGTGGCATCAGGATTGGAGGAAGACTCATTAACAACCTGCATTATGCAGATGACACAACCTTGCTTGCTGAAAGTAAAGAGGACATGAAGCACTTACTGATGAAGATCAAAGCCCACAGCCTTCAGTGTGGATTACACCTCAACATCCAGAAACAAAAATCCTCACAACTGCACCAATAAGCAACATCACGATAAATGGAGAAAAGACTGACGTTGTCAAGGATTTCACTTTACTTGGATCCACAATCAATGCCCACGGAAGCAGCAGTCAGGAAATCAAATGACACATTGCATTGGGCAGATCTGCTGCAAAAGACTTCTTTAAAGTGTTAAAAAGCAAAGGTGTCACTTTGAAGACTAAGGTGCACCTGAGCCAAGCCATGATATTTTCAATTGCTTCACATGCATGTGAAAGCTAGACAATGAGTAAGGAAGACTGAAGAAGAATTGATGCCTTTGAATTACGGCACTGGCAAAGAGTATTAACTATACCATGTACTGCCAGAAGAAGAAACAAGTCTGTCTTAGAAGAAATACAGCCAAAGTGCTCCTTAGAAGCAAGGATGGCAAGACTTCAGCTCACATACTTTGGACATGTTATCAGGAGAGACCAGTCCCTGGAGAAGGACATCATGCTTGGTAAAGCAGAGGGTCAGTAGAAAAGAGAAAGACCCTCAGCAAGATGGACTGACACAGTGGCTACAACAATGGGCTCAAGCATAACAACGATTGTGAGGATGGCGCAGGACTGGGCAGTGTTTCGTTCTGTTGTAGGTGGGGTTGCTATGAGTGGGAACCTACTCGACAGCACCTAACAACAACAACAACAATTAATTTTCAGCCACTCAGTTATCCCTTTCATGGATTGCTGCTAATACTTGGAACAGTCTGGACTTAATGAAAAGAACTTAATCCAGGAGCTGGGAGTCAGTCCCCTGTACCCAGGGCTGTCCCGGGCTGGGCACCTGCCCTTCCTTCCTGTGTGTTCCTGGGGCAGAAGAGCAAACCCAGCAGTGGAGCTCCGCTGACACAGGGTTTTCAGTGTTCTAAAAAGGAGCCCTGGTGTTGCAGCAGTTAAGTGCTCGGCTGCTTACTGAAAGATTAGCAGTTCAAATCTCCCCAGTAGCTCTGTGGAAGAAAGACCTGGCAATCTGCTCCCATAAAGATTACAGCCTTGAAAACCCTATGGGGCAGTTCTACACTGTCATATGGGGTCACTATGAGTTCGAATCAACTCAACGGCACCTAACAACAAGGAGCAGAAATGGGAAGCCAGATGGGAGGAAAGCTGTTAGAACGCTAAAAGCAGAAGTGAAATATTTCCCAGGAATTTTGAAGTGAGAAGAGGATTTTAAAGTGAAGACTTGGGAGAAAATTACATACATTCAGTACTTACATTCAATTCCCTTTGCAGAACTGAGATTTCATTTGTAAGCTTAAGACTAACCCGTTGCCGTTGGGTGGATTCCGACTCATAGCGACCCTATAGGACAGAGTAGAACTGCCCCTATTGGGTTTCTAAGGAGCGGCTGGTGGATTCAAACTGCCGACCTTTTGGTTAGCAGCTGTAGCTCGCTGTAGCTCTTAACCACTGAGCCACTAGGGCTCCTAATAGTTGTAAAAGCACCACGCCTGGCCTCCCCAGGGAGGCGAGCTCACTTTAAACAGTGACGAGAAGAAAACGATTGTTTTCCTCACCCTTTTCTCACCGTGTCACTGGCTTGTTGCTTTTCGCCCTGTCTTCCTGCCTCTCGTGGCGGGGAGGGGCCTGCCTGACAGCTGGTGGGTTCCAGAAGATGTTGAGTAACTGAGTGGACAGAGGAAAAAACCGGGAGAAAGGGAGAGTGGGGTTCACTTGGGTTTTCCCACTCGAGACTTGGCGGAGACCCGAGTTCAGGTGAGGGGCAGGCAAGGACAGACAGCCCCCAGTGGCAGCGAGAGGGCCTGCCAGAGGCTGGGGGACCCAGGCAGGATGCCTGGGCAAGGCTCGGCCGCAGACGGTAGGGTGGGCCTCGGCCAGGCAGGACACCAGAGACGCCCAGTGAGAAGGAGGTGCCCAGAGAGCGAGCAGCACGAATGGGGACCTGTGCTTCCACTGAGGGGCCAGAGGGAGGTGGGCTTGGACTTGGCTGGCATCCCCTGTCGGGCCTCTCAGGGCCCAGACAGGAGGTCCAGGCGGAGAAGGGCCCAGGAGAGCGCGAGAGGGCCTGCCCGCCCTGCCCTGACCAGCCCTGGGCCCCACTGCCCACAGACCAGCACTGCGGGGGCGAGCTTGGCGACTACACGGGCTACATCGAGTCCCCCAACTACCCTGGTGACTACCCGGCCAATGCTGAGTGTGTGTGGCACATCGCACCGCCCCCCAAGCGCAGGATCCTCATCGTGGTCCCCGAGATCTTCCTGCCCATCGAGGATGAGTGCGGCGACGTGCTGGTCATGAGGAAGAGCGGTACGTGTCAGGGCGCGGGCAGCGGGGGACAGAGACAGGCATGGCCTCGGCCTTCTACAAGTCCACCGCTGGGCCGCACCTCCTCCCACCCCTCCCTGGCTGTCCACCGAGCTCAGAGAGGGTGAGTCACCACACCAGGTGACGCAGGGCTTACTGTGCGTGACTCCAGAAAGCTGGGCCTCTCCGAGTTCTGCAGGAAAGGTCCTCAAAGCTCAGAGGCGCCCAAAGTGTGGGGTCAAGCACCCCGTCAGGGCTCGACGGGCCACAGCCAGCCTCATCCTGGTTGTCCTACCAGCTGCAGAGCCCCTCCCACCGCTCCCTGACCCCCATCTGCAGAGTGAGCCCCAGGAGCCACCCCGGCCCACAGGGCCTCCTCCCCTCCCCCGAGCTTTGGGGGCGCAAGGGCGCAGCCCACCCATGCACTCACCAGACGCCCCAGGGTCAGACTGTCCCAGACTCCACGTTTCTGCTAGTCCCTTCCCCTCCTGGAGCCCTAGAGTCCAAGTCAGTGTCAAGGGAAGAAGTCAGGGAGCGTGCGTGTGCACACACACACACACACACACACACACACGCACACGCACACGCACACGCACACGCACACGCACACGCACACACACACACACAGACGCGCGCACGCACGCACATACGCAGTCACAGTGCTCGTCTCGGGATGGATCTCAGAGCCTGGTACCCGGTGGGGGCAGCCTTCTCGCCATGTTGGGTGTGACCTCAGTATTGCCCATGAGCTGGAAAGCCCAATGTGCAAGTGGGAGGACAGACCAGAGAGGGCAAGCTCCTGCCCAAAGTCACACAGCAGGTCAGAGCAGCCCAGAACAACCCTCCCAGGGTTGGAACCCCTGCTGAGAATGTGCATTTCTAACAAATTCCTAGGCAATGCTAATGCTGCTGGTTAGGGACTAGTTCTGAGAACCACTAGTAGAGCATGAGTTCTCAAAATGTATCATACATAAGAACCACCTGGGGATCTTGTCAAGCTTCTGATTCAGTGTATCTGGGGTAAAAATGCAAATTCTCAGCAGAAGTTTAAACCAGAATGAACTGGTTCGAATCCCTGCATCCCCCCCGCCTGTTCCCATCACCAGCCCCACTCCTGGAGAAGGCCACCTCCTGCCCAGGCTGTGCCTCAGGAAGGCCGCCCAGGGAACAGGGAGGAGGCAGGGCACCTTTGATCAGCCCCAGGCACCCCAGGGTCAGGGGACTTACCCTGTTCTCCACTCACAGGAGGGGAGGCGGGCCACCCAAGGCCTTCCCAGCATGTCTGGGCTGGCTCATGTCCCATGCCTTCCCTGAGCCTCCGTCTGGCCCCAGCTCTGTGCTGGCTGCAGGAAATGAGCCCCCACCCCCGAACTCGAGCAGCTGGAAGGAGAGAGTGACAACCTGACAGAGAGGGACTGTGACAGGGGCTTCACCAGAGCAGGGTGGAACAGTGTGGAGCAGTCAGGGAGGCTCCCTGGAGGAGGGGGCACAGAAACGGCTCTCAGAGGGATGAGTAGGAACTGGTCAGGAGAAGGTAGAAAAGACATTTGAGGCAAAGGGAACAAACTCAGAGACACAAGAGCTTGGAGCGCTGGGGAACCTTATCTCGTGAGGCAGCCGTGCGGCCAACCAGGGGGAGAGAGAGTGGCCTGCAGCAGGAGGGTAGGGGCCAGGTGGGGAGCTGTGTATCCACAGGCGGCTTAGCTGGCATGGCATCCCACAGCCTCCCCGACGTCTATCACCACCTACGAGACCTGCCAGACATACGAGAGGCCCATCGCCTTCACCTCCCGCTCCCGAAAGCTCTGGATCCAGTTCAAATCCAACGAAGGCAACAGTGGCAAAGGGTTCCAAGTGCCCTACGTCACCTACGACGGTAAGGCAGGATGGTCTCATCACAGCCACACCATGCGCCCAGCCCTCCCCTCAGGGAGCTCCAGCCTGTCGGGGCCACAGGCCTAGACACAGCACTCTGGGGGGCCAGATACAGATGAGGCTTGTAAGGGCAAGGGGTACGGAGTGGACAGATGAGGGAGCGATTGGTGATGTCTGCAGGTTTCAGCACAAGGTACTGCCCACACAGGGTTTTGAAGGTTGAATAGGAGTTTTCTAGGTAGCCAAACTGCAAGGCAGACACGTGAGTGGAGGGAACTGCAGAGCTGCACAGGGCTGCACAGGGCCTAAGCCTGACCCTGAGGCTGTAGCAGGGGAGGGGCAGAGGCTACAGGTGAGCAGGCAGCGGGCGGAGTCTCCAGCCTCACTTTCCTTTCTTCCCAGAGGATTACCAGCAACTGATAGAAGACATTGTTCGTGACGGACGGTTATACGCCTCAGAGAATCACCAGGAAATTTTGAAGGTGAGTTTCTTTACTGGAAGGGTATCCACGTAACCCGCCTCCCAGAAAAACGAGGGAAGGAGGGTGGTGATGGGAGAGGGGAAGGCAGACCTGGGAGAAGACTGCGCAGCCTCTTAGCAGCCTTGCAGACACCCCCAGGCACCTCCAGGGCCCCGGACGTTAAAGGCAGTGCCTCACCGTGTCTCACAGGACAAGAAGCTGATCAAGGCCCTCTTTGATGTGCTGGCGCACCCCCAGAACTACTTCAAGTACACGGCCCAGGAGTCCAAGGAGATGTTCCCTCGGTCCTTCATCAAACTGCTCCGTTCCAAAGTGTCCCGGTTCCTGCGGCCCTACAAATAACTCGCTCGCTGCCCTGCGTGGGGATGGCCAGGGTGCACCCAGGGGGGAGGGCCCGCTGCCCGAGTTTCCTTCCCCCACGGTAGAAGCTGAAGGTGGTGCCATGGCCCAGGAGGCACCTCCAAGCTTCCTTGGGAAATAGCCAAGACGTCTGCCCTCCAGGAAAGCTGACCAGCCAGCAGAGGGCTGAAACCAGCCCAGGCGAGGCACTAGCGGGCTTCACTCCTCAGACCCATCACCTGGAGTGGGGTGGGGGGACACTACTTAAAAACGTCTTCCTCCCTCCCACCCTTCCTCCACCTGTTCATTTCACTGGGAACCAGGAGTGCGCTCTCCCAAGCCACCACTAGAGGGCGCCCTTGTGGGCAGGGGCCTGGGCAGCGCACACCTGGGACCAGGAGTGCACTTGCCCTTTGCCTGTGCTGCAGAAGGCAGAGGAGCGAGAGGTGCATGGCTGACCTCGCCCCTGGAGGCCGGAAGGCTGGGCCGGCATCCCAAACACGACAGGAGCCGGCCCCAGGAGCGCCTGTGTCCACAGGCACCCGTGGGTGTTGGTGCACATGGGGGCCTCCGCACCCACGGACTCCCCCGGCCACGGGCACAGGACACAGACGCTGTGCTGTGTGGCTCTGAAGCGTCCTGTGATGGACAGAAACAGCCGCTAGGGGAGGAAGCTGTAGGTGTTTGTTTTCCCTTGATAGAGCATCTAATTAAGTACACTATATATATAAATATAAAGATATATATACTTCTATTTGTGGATACCTTAGGAAAAGTATCTTTAGTAACTGTAAATACCGTGACCTCACCTCTTCTCCCACAAGCCATTGAGAATCACACCTCTTGTGGCCGCCCTAGGCAATTAAACTGCTTCTCCACACGCTGGCCCCCTGTGATTGGTGAGACGGAACCTGCGGGACTGGGGCACCCACAGGCCGCCCTCGGATGCTCTTGACTGCAGGGTCTCTGGAGATGAGGCTCCGAGGCGTGGTGAGAGTGTGGGCCCGGCCTGGGCCTCAGATGGGACCTGGGATGAGGCAGCTTCCCCTTGGGCCCCTCCCAAGGGCATGTGGGGGCCAAGCAACAGTCTGCGGAAGGGGCCCTATGTTCTGGCCCTGAGCGGGAACTCGAAATCCCTGTTGTGCCTGCGTGTTACCAAGAAGCCAGGCCTTTCTTACAGGAGCCAAGGTTGTGTGACCACAAGGAGCCTTAACAAGCAACCGCCCACTCGTGTGCTTTCTAGAGGAGGAAAATGGAGGCCCAGAGGGCAGGCGGCTGGCCCAGGGTGACCCGGCAGCTCACCGAAGCAGAGCCAGGACCCATTGTCAGGAGTCTTCTTTCTGCTACACCACGCTGCTGCCATCACAGAGGCACTTTTTCTCCTTCAGAAGAGAAGTCCAAGGATGTGACTGAGCTGCACTCAGCCAGACCCCGCGCCTGGGACGGAGTTAGCTGCGACCTCCCCGTGCCAGGGCGTCGGGTCTTTCTGGGTCCTGAGGCCTCACCTGGCGACCAGACTGCGTGGACATGCTCTGGGACATGCGTAGAAAGTGGTCCGTCTTTGTGAGGTGAACAGATACTGAAAACCCCAGGGAACATGGGAGAATGTTAATGAACGCCAGTCCCTCACTTCAGGTTGTTCTGGGTTGTTTCCCCCCTCACCTCCAGGCCCGGCCTGACCAGTCGGAAGTGACCACAGTCTGGGAAACCTCGGTGGTTCTCCAAGGCTGGTGAAGGCTGAGGGCAGGCCTGAGGCCTCTGCAGATTCAGGGCTCGGTGACAAGGCCGGTGATGACATGTTTTACTATCCAGAAAAGGTCTTGGGGCTCAGGAACCACTGAGTCCCCAGCTCGGATCTTCAGCCGCCTCCCTTGCTCAAGCCCACCCCCAGCCAGGGAGCCTCTGCACTCGGGGGTCAGTCAGCACCAACTAATGACCCCACTGTCACAGTGCATGCAGGCCAGCCTCTGTTCCCAGCAAGATCCTTCTCTTTGCCAAGCCATCGGCCACCCCCAGAAGTGAGACAAGCGCCCCCCAGAACGAGCCCCCAGCTTCAGCTTCCCCGGGAAGGGGCAGGGGAAGGGACACTGGCCAGGGCTGGCTTAAGGCGTTTATTTTCATCCTTTCAAACACCAGAGTGGATAATGGTCTCACTGAATTGTACATGTGAAAAATGTTGAATTGGCAAATCTTGTGGTGTCTATATTTTTTACAACAATAAAGAAAACAGAGGAGCAGAAAGGAGCCTTCTCCAGAGCCCCTTCTGCTATTCTCCAGGTGGTTTTTCTGGTGGTTGCCACCCACTTACCCCTAATCCACAGGCCCCACCGAAGGGGACCCACCTCCCCCACGTCACACAGAAGGAGCTCAGGGATGCAGAGGGCAGGACAGGTGCGCGACCCCTCACCCTCCTCCCGCTGCCAAGCCCTTTGTAGCTCTCGTCCCATGCAGGACACCCTCAGGGGTGCACCCTCAGGAGTGCCAGGTAGCCAGACACCCAAACTCGCCAGCTGCTCAAGCAGTCACCTTCCAGCCCTCCTGGCAAAACCGCCTCCCAGGCCACTGAAGTCCAGGTGGGGTCCCTCCTTCAGAATCTCCGCATTGGCTCCACACGGGAGGGCTTGGGGGACCCCACACGCCAACCCCCGGGACCACAGGCCCGCTTCTCTACGTTTCCACACTGAGGCCAGTGGCCGCTTGATCGCCACAAGGGTGGCCACTCCACCTGCTCAAGGAGGAGACGGAGAAGTGGGCGGCGACAGGACAGACGTGGCATGGCCACCGAGGATCCTCAAGGCACATCGAAACGCCGTGCCGAGCTGGAGAATCCGGGAAATCTGGGAAAGGAAGGATGCCTAGAGCACAGGAGGCTCCCGTAGCTGTCTGAGGGAGAAGCGGGACGTGGGGAGCTGAGTGTGCCCCCATGCCTGGACCCCTGCCCGGGGGGTCTGCCCTCTTCCTGGCGTTGACCCTCCCTCCCCAGCAGCCACATCGCACGCACTTCCCGAGGAGAGGAGCAGAGGAACGAGCTTCTGGAGGCAAAAGCTTGGCCAGCTGGCCAGGACTGATGGGAGCCATGGTCCTGAGGTCCTGATGAGCATGGCGCTGCTGGGCCAGCTGGAGAGCCTGCAGAGGGGAAACGGAGGCGGCCCCTGAGCTCACAGGAGGGGATCGGATGGAAGCGGGAAGAGGGGACCACGGCCGCCTCCAGCACTCAGCCTCCTCATTTGCACCTTCGCACAAACTCCGTGAGGAAAGGAGAAGGATCCAGTGCGAGGGCTGGTCCACAGCCAGGCCCTCAGTATCGGTGGGAGTTAGGAAGGGGGGAGCCACCTCATCAGGGGCCAGTATTGGCTTTCTTCTTAGAGTCTGCGGCTGTAGTGGTCGACCTTTGTCCTCCCCCTGGTTTCTAAAACAGCCAAGTCACGCTTTAGCTCCCCGCCTCTGCACCCCTCACCCCAAGACAGGCCTCATTGGCCAGTGGTGGGGAGCACGTCTTCCCTCAACTCTGGCTCCCCCGACCACCACCTCGAGGTTAGGGTTAGGGACATGCTGGCCCGAGGTGGCAGCCCGGCCCTTTTCCCTCCAGCCACCTGTTAGTTTGAGACACGCAGATGAGGTAGAACTGAAACCAGCCCGAAAGCCCCCAGACGACAAAGGAGGCCGGACGCGAAGGCCTGGAGAGAGGCCCTCTCCCGCCTCTCACAAGATGGTCCCCGCCCAAGCACTCCCCTACTCCCCACGGGTGCCCCTTCTGAGGGGAGCGGCCCAAGGTCCCAGTCCCAGGCGGATTCTCAGGGCAGGAGGTCCCATCTGTTGGAGGGAACTGAAGCTATAGTAGGGGCTTCATCCGCATTTTGGAGATTGAATACTTATTCCAGCCCCACCACCACCCCCAGCAGAAAAATAAAACACTGAAATAAATTGGAGCATTTAGCAAACATTTATTGGCCACCTACTGTGTGCAAGACTCCAAGAAGGGCAAAGGAACCAGTGCTCTGCCACGGACCCACCCCGTGAGTGAGCGCAGCCAGGGGTGGAGGGACGCCATTGGTCAAAGAGATCGAGGAGACAGGCTGGCCTAGGGGGGCACGCAGAGCCCCGCATCTCTACTGCCGGGGCGGGGGGCTTTGAGAAGAAGGGACTCTCCCTCTGGTCCCATCTCTGGAGTTTGGGTGGGGAGGACAGCCCAGACCCTCGGGCGGCAGGTAGGAGAGACAGAGCATCCAGAAGGAGAAGGTGCAGACAGCCCAGGCTCACAGGACTGACTGCCTGGCTCCCAGCACAGAGAGGGGCACACGGGCAGGTGGCTCCAGCCAGGACTGCTGCCCTGGAGCCTGCTGCCAGCCCACCACCACACCCAGGACCGTGGCCTCCGCCCTCACCAATCTGGTGCACAGTGGCGCGCACTAAGGGGGGATTTTTACCTCTTCTTACCTCTAACTCCATGGCTGGAAAATTTGTTCAACCTGGTAAAGTGCATCTTGTATCAAGGCCCCTTTCCTTCACCAAAGATGCCCATCAGGCAGCCAGGCTGTGACCAGGGCGACTGGCTGAGCCGGCGCTGTTCCCGCCACAAGCAGGGGACGTGACGCGTGTGACAAGATGCCACCGTGCATGCGCCAACTCGTCTCCCTTGGCCACCTCTGCCCACTCAGTACCCTCAGACTGCTAGTCCATCCAGGAAGGGGCCCTGAGCCCTGGCCAACAGGAGCTCGCTCTCCATCCTGCCTGGCTCCTCGGGCTGGCCTACACGTGGCACCTTGCCACCTCCCAGGCCTGCACTGACAGCCCAGACACCGGGGGCCCAGAGGCTGCCAGACAGCCCCCCACACAAGACGGTGGTACTCCCCAAGTCTCAACAGGAAAAAGTGAAGGTGGAAAGCTTGCCCCATGCAGTGCCTCATCCTCTTGCATACATGTAAATTTCTCCCCACCCCTGCAAGGGGGATGATCCCGGTTTCCAGATGTGGACATGGGGACTCCTGGAAGCCAAGTGACGTGCCCCAGGCAAGGTCAGCGATTCACAGAGTTAGAATCAAATCCGTCACCCATTGCCATCACGTTAATTCCGACTCATAGCAACCCTGTAGGACAGAGTGGAACTGTCCCCGAGGGTTTCCAAGTCTGTAATCTTTACAAAAGCAGACTGCCACATCTTTCTCCCAGGGAGCAGCTGGTGGGTTCAAACCGTCAACCTTTAGGTTAGCAGCTGAGCGCTTAACCACTGCACTACCAGGGCTCCTTGAATCAAACCCAAGCCTACCTAATTCCGGTGCAGGCAGTGTCTCTGTAAAATGTTGATGACTGGTTTTACAGATTGGAAAACAGCCCGGTTGTCCCTGGCAGCGCTGAGGAGTCTAGGGTGGGGAAAGGAAGGGTAAAGGGAGTGGGGGCGGCTGTTGGCTCCCGTGACACGGTCCCTCCCTCCTCGGTAAGCACTAAAAACAGAGAAAGGGCAGGCTGTGCCTTGTCCTCTCCACTGGGGAGCAAAGTACCCACTGTTGAAACTGCCCTGCCACCTGAAGCCACCGAGCACTCGGATGCTGCTTTACCACAGGGCTCTGCACTCATACCGCGTCAGTGTCGAATGCGCCCCCTCCCATCAGCCCCTTTGCAGGCTCCAGCGCAGACATGTTACATACAACCGTCAGGCAGCAGGCGGCACCGTGAAGAGTAGAAAAAAGAGAAAGCTGACTGAGGCGTGGTGTCATCTTTGCCGGTGAGGGGCCCCGTAGATCCGCAGGGAACTTCTTAGTCCACTGAGATCAGACCCATGAGCCTGCTGCCCTGGACAGGGGACCTGGGCATGCCCTCCTAGGGCGGGGGCCACGCCCCCTCACTGTACTGTCCAGGCGCCTTGATGAGACCTCCACCCACAAAAGTGACAAACATCAGTGTAACCACAGTTGTCTTTTAGTCGCCTGCAATACTGAGTTATGTTCTCTCCATCATGTTCCCACCTATGCATGTAATTAAACATCTGTGAAATCACTTTAATAATAAACAGGAAATGAACCAAAATATCGTTCCTTTCTCTTATGCCTCAAAGACCATGCCTGTGGGGAAAAAGGTAACCAGAATCCAGACTTGGAAAAAAAGGCTTAAGAAATTCCGCAGCTGTGTTGAGAGAAGAAAGTGAAGAAGGAGCTCCAGGAAGCTTCTGAGAAGCAGAGCAGCGAGGCTGAGACAGGCCCGTAGAGAGACAGAGGCCCCCAGGATTAGGGACAGACATGTCCCTCAGCGAGCTGCCAGAAAGTACAAGTCCTCTGTTTCAATCCCATTTCTCCTCTGACTCGCATTATGAATCAAGAGATGTTCCTCTGTGCGGGGCTTTCGTCTGGGAGCCGTGGTCCCGGGAGCCCCAGGGAATCTGGGACACCTCAAAATTATGCACAATGCAGTGTGTGTGGTCTGTGTGTGTCTGTGTGTCTCTCTATGTCTGCTGTGTGTCTGTGTGTCTCTCTGTGTCTACCGTGTCTGTCTGTGTGTCTGCTGTGTGTCTGTGTGTCTGTGTGTCTGCTGTGTGTGTGTCTGTGTGTATTGGTGTGTATCACTGTGTGTGTTTATGTATCTGTGTGTGTATATCTGTGTGTGTCTCTGTGAATGTCTGTGTCCACTGGAAGTCTGCGTGTCTACTCCATGTGTCTGCTGTGTCTCTGTGTCTGTCTGCATCTGCTGTGTGTGTATCTGTGTGTCTCATGTCTATGTGTCTGCATCTGCTGTGTGTCTCTGTGTGTCTGTGTGTATTGGTGCGTGTCTCTGTGTGTGTGCTGTGTGTGTTTATGTATCTGTGTGTGTCTCTGTGTGTCTCTGTGTTTCTGTGTCCACTGTACGTCTCTCTGTGTCTCTGTGTGTCTGTGTCCACTGTACGTCTCTCTGTGTCTCTGTGTGTCTGTGTCCACTGTACACCTCTCTGTGTGTGTCTGTGTGTATTGGTGTATGTCTGTGTGTGTGTATCTGTGTGTCTCTGTGTGTGTATGTGTGTGTGTGTGTGTGTGTCCTTGTGCACATGCACACACACTCTCTCTGGGAATATGGCCATGGCTTTCATCAGATTCTCAGAGAAATCTGGAACCCCAGAAAGACAAATAGCCACTACTCTCCTCAATAATGTGGCGAGCCCTCTGGCATCCTGCACTCAGCAGAAAAACAAGACAATTTTATAAATGTTATTAATTACTATTCCAAAAAAGCCACAGAGTGCCCACCAAGTCATTTCTTGCTCTATCACAGGGATTTAAGCTCTAAGGAGAAAATACGACACCCTCTGAGCACACAGTACACGGACATTCTACCAGAGTGCCCGGGGGACAGATCAGTAGATCGGCCTCTGCGGGCTGGAAAACGAGCTGTGAAGAGGGCTAGCCTCACTCACAAGCATGAGCGAAATGTTGCGGGAATATGGATCTGTTCCCCAGATTCCAAAATCCAGTGATAAACTCGCTGTAGGGCACAGGGCCACAGCCCAGCTGGTTCCAGCGTCCCCTGTGTCTGCAGAGGTTCAGGAGACTTCACCAGGTGTCTGGGCTGACCTGCTCCACAGGACAGGATTTCTGGATTCTCTCTTGCCGAACTCCAAGAGCCCTCGGTGATCAAATTCAGGGTCCTCCAACTGGCAGTGCACCGTGCTCACACCCTAGGTCACCTCAGAAGAGGAAAGAAGGTGGACCATCACGTGTGGGATCCCAGCTGTCATGGCGAGGCCTGGCCATGGCTCCCATCCCATTAGCTAGCACTCGGCCGCGCCCAGGGAGGCCGGTAATGTAGTCCACTGCGTCCCCCACCAAGAGGCAGGTACAGGTTTGGGGGGCAACTAGTATCTGCCTAGCGTGGGAAGGTCAGGGAAGGCTCCTGAGGAGGTGGCGTTTCAGCTGAGACCTGAAGAACAAGCAGAATGAATGAGATGGGGAGGAGGCAAGGGTTCTCAGACGGGAGGAAGGGCATTTGCAAAACCCCTGAGATGGAGGCCACGCGCGATGTTCAAAGAGCGGAAGATGGCAGTGAGGCGGGAGCTCAAAGAATGAGGGCAGAGTGTGGGGGAAGGGACTGGAGAGGCCAGCAGGGGCCGGTGACACAGGGCCTTGGAGGTCACATGAAGGACTGGGTTTTCATTCCTGGGCAGCGATGATGTTTCAAGCAGGGATCTGATACTACTGGGTTTGTATTTGGGGAGGAGCATATAAAACAGGCTGGCCTATCATTCTCCTGGTTACAGGCTGTGTTAGTCATCTAGTGCTGCTCTAACAGAAATACCACAAGTGGGTGGCTTTAATAAAGAGAAATTTATTTTCTCACAGTCTAGTAGGCTACAAGTCCAAATTCAGGGCACCAGCTCCAGGGGAAGGCTTTCTCTCTGTCAGCTCTGGAGGAAGGTCCTTGTCATCATCAATCTTCCCCTGGACTACGAGCTTCTCTGCTCCGGCACTGCTTTCTGGGTGGTATGAGGTCCCCAACTCTCTGCTTGCTTCCCTTTCATCTCTTGTAAGATAAAAGGTGGTGCAGGCCACACCCCAGAGAAACTCCCTTTACACTGGATCAGGGATGTGACCTTAGTAAGGGTGTTACAATCCAACCCTAATCCTCTTTAACATAAAATTACAATCACAAAATGGAGGACAACCACGTAACACTGGGAATCATGGCCTAGCCAAGCTGATATATACATTTTTGGGGGGACACAATTCAATCCATGACACAGGGATTGGGCCAGGGAGAGTCACACGACCCAGTTGGAGCCTGAGAGAGCCACTGGGACTCAGGATCCCTTCCCCAGTGGGATTTTAACCCTGGGAGGATTTAGGCAGGAGCTGGGGCAGCTGTCTTACCACTACAAGGCAGCCTATTGGAGAGTGAAGCCAATGCACAGAAGAGCAGAGCTAAGAGACAAGGCAGAAAAACTGGGTCCTGGTGATGTTGTTTGAGCGCCTGGATCAAACTGGACCTGAAGCCCACTGAACTCGTCTGTTATGTGAACCAATCCCATTGCTGTCAAGTTGAATTCTGACTCGTAGTGACCCTATAGGACAGAGTAGAACTGGCCATAGGGTTTCCAAGGCTGTAAATCTTTATGGAAGCAGATTGCCACATCTTTCTCCCATGGAGCAGCTGGTGGGTTTGCAAACTGACCTTTTGGTTAGCAGCCAAGGGCTTAACCACTTTGCCAGCAGGGCTCCTTATGTGAACCAATACATACCCTTTTTCTTTAATCCAGTTTCAGTTAGATTTTCAGTCCCTTAGAGCAGATTAACTCCAGACTGATACAGAGAGTGAAGGAGTCAGAGGTGTGAAAGATGACAGGTTTTCAGCTAAAATAATCATGCCTTTATATTGTTACAAGACTTGATATAGTTGTTAATCGTGATAATCAGGTCTGTGAAGTAGATAATAATTCTTACCTAATTACAATATAATTTTGATATAAACGGAATAATTCACAGTGAGGTCCTGCTGCCCCTGCCTACCACCTGAGTTGGGCCTATGCTGTGGCCTACAAGATGCAGGAAGCCCCAGGGAAATGTGGGAAATCAGAGGTTAGGTGGCTATGAAACACGTGTGGGAAATCGAGCCTGAGCGGTCGGTCCTGCTCTAGAGCATAGACAAGTCTGAACATTCTGGCTACAGTAATTTTGTCCCCTATTGTATGCATGGTGGAAACCCTGGTGGCATAGTGGTTAAGAGCTACAGCTGCTAACCAAAAGCTCAGCGGTTCAAATCCACCAGGTGCTCCTTGGAAACTCTATGGGGCAGTTCTACTCTGTCCTACAGGGTCGTTGTCTTAGGCATCCAGTGCTGCCATAACAGAAACACCACAAGTGGATGGTTTTAATGAAGAGAAGTTTATTTCCTCACAGTCAAAGTAGGCTAAAAGTCCAAATTCAGGGCGTCAGCTCCAGGGGAAGGCTTTTTCTCTCTGTCGGCCTTCTTCTCTTCGGTGTTCCCCTGGACTAGGAGCTTGTCTGCGCAGGGACCCCCGTCCAAAGGACGCGCTCTGCTCCCGGCACTGCTTTCTTGATGGTATGAGGTCCCCCGTCTCTCTGCTCATTTCTGTCTTATATCTCAAGAGATTGCCTCAGGACACAATCCAATCTTGTAGATTGAGTCCTGCCTCACTAACACAACTGCCGCCCATCCTTCCTCATTAACATCATAGAGGCAGGATTTACAACATATAGGAAAACCACACAATACCAGGAGTCATGGCCCAGTCAACTCGATACACACATTTTTGCGGGGACAGAATTCAATCTATGACAGTCGTTATGAGTTGGAATCGACTCGATGGCAATGGGATTTTTTGTTGTTGTTTATTCTATGGTATAAAGCCACAGGTTTTTATTTACATATTGTTTGTTTTTTGGGGTTTTGTTTATTTGGTTTGTTTTTGTTATGCAATAAACCCTTTCAGGAGCAATAATTTTTTTTTTTAGGTCCAATTGAATTAAAAATTAAGTTCTGAATTTCTCTTTCTCAAAGCAGATTGTGAAACTGAAAACTCCACAAAATATTTGTCAGCTTTTACCTTCGGACATGACTGTGAGTGCCATTCAGTTAAACTCAGTTAAAAAATTTAACCCTGAAGGCAGTTATTTATTTATTTAAAGGCGCCCTGGTGGTGCCAATGTTACAGAGCTCCACTGCTAACCAAAAGGTCAGGGGTTCGGAGGTTTGGAAGTTCAAACCCACCAGCATCTCCACAGGAGGAAAGACTTGCCCATCTGCTCCCATAAAGACTACAAACCAAAAAAACCCCACTGCTGTCAAGTTGATTCCAACTCATAGCAACCCTACAGGACAGAGCAGAACTGTCCCAAAGGGTTTCCACAGCTGTAATCTTTATGGAAGCGGACTGCCACATCTTTCTCCTGCAGGGCAGCTGGTGGGTTTGAACCACCAACCTTTCAGTTAGCAGCCAAGTGCTTAACCATTATGCCACCAGGGCTCTGCCATAAAGACTACAGCCTAGGAAACCCTATGGGATGGTTCTACACTGTCCTATAGAGTAGCTAACTGTCTGAATGGACTCAACAACAATTTACTTATTCATTTATTTTTGTGATGCTAATATGCATATTGGAGCCCTGGCGGCATAGTGGTTAAAAAGCCTGGCTGCTAACTAAAAGGTCAGAAGTTCGAATCCACCAGCCGCTCCTTGGAAACCCAACGGGACAGTTCTATCCTGCCCTATAGGGTCGCTATGAGTTGGAATCAGCAACAGCGTTTTTTTGTTTTTTTTTGTTGTTAATATGCATATGAAAGGTCCCTAGGTGGCACAAACTGTTTGCAATCAACTGCTAATCTAAAGGCTGGCGATTCGAACCCACCCAGTGATACCTCGGAAGAAAAGATCTGGCAATCTGCTTCACAGTTTGTAACAGTCATGAAAACCCTATGTGCAGTTCTACTCTGTAACACAGAGGGTCGCCATGAGTCGGAATCAACTCCACGGCAACCAACAACAATGCTTCTACAAAGCGTCATGGGCACAGCATGCGGGACTAATATCCTTACTAAATTAAGAAGCCCATGGAGCAGAAACGCGCTTAGAACTGGTCGTGATACAAACATAGTTAATAATTTTATCTGAACAGTGTTTAAATTAGAAATCATAGATGTCCAAAATTTACAAATACTTCTTCATATGTATAATTAGAGTACTGAATCAGACAATTTTTGCAACGAAGCTGATGTCGGACACAGAAAAATGCTTCAGCACGACAGTAACGTGTTTTTCTCAGCACCCTTCATCAACTGGGATTTCAGAAATGTTTGAGCCTTTCAGACCAACTTAAGTGTCCTATAATGACAGTGGTCTCTATAAACAAGTCCTCTGAACTTCGGTGCATTTTATTCAAATTTAGTTGAAAACCTTGCATCAAAATATTCAGCAAGTGAAGAGTCAAAAAAGACAAAAACCCTCAGCCTTTGAGCTTTTTAGCAAATTACACGGATTGCAAAGTTGCATACAGGAAGATGCCGAAATGTGTCTCTAGGGAAGCAAAACAGAAGTGAACAAATTAACAGTGCAGATGAGAATGATTTTTTGCAATTCTGTAACTGCACTCTGAAATACCTACATCTGTAAGAAATACTTCTTTTGATGGAATTCCCATTGTTTAGTGGATACATTTACACTCTGAATCACACCGTAAGGACACGGAGAAGGGCCACATTCTGCAGCACCTAAATTTGGCAAGGAGTCTCTGGGTAGTGCAAACAGCTAATGCAATCAGTTAACGTGCTTGGCTGCTAATCAGAAGGTTAGAAGTTGGAGTCCACCCGGAGGCGCCTCAGAAGAAAGGCCTGGCAATCTACTTCCAGTCCTACTCTGGCACACATGCGGTGGCCATGAGTCAGAATCAACTCCATGGCAACTGGTGGTAGTGGGAAGTTTGGTGGTGGTGTTGTAAGGTGTTGTGTCAATTCTGACTCATTACCACCCTACGTACAACAGAATGAAACACAAGCCGGTCCTGCACCATCCTCACTTGCTGCTACGTTTGAGCCCATTTTTGCAGCCACTGTGTCAATCCATCTCGTTGAGGGTCTTTCTCTTTTTCACTGACCCGCTACTTCACCAAGCATGATGTCCTTCTCCAGGGACTGGTCCTTCCTGATAACACGTCCAACGTACGTGAGACGAAGTGTCGCCATCCTTGCTTCTAAGGAGCATTCTGGCTGTACTTCTTCCAAGACAGATTTGTTCGTTCTTCTGGCAGTCCACGGTATAGTCAGTATTCTT
>NW_004444005.1:5098901-5101432 GCF_000243295.1 Trichechus manatus latirostris | reverse complement strand
CGAGCTCGGAGCGGGGCCCGAGCCCGGGGCCGCCGGAGGAGGGCGCGCAGGCCCTGGAACAGTTCGCGGCGCTGCACGGCCCGGCGCTGCGCGCGTCGGGAGTCCCCGAGCTGTATTGGGGTCGCCTCCTGCACAAGCTGGAGCACGAGGTGCGGACCGGCTACGCGGGGCGGGCGGCGGCCGGGCCGGGGGTCGGGGTGTGTGGGGGGCCCTGAGACGCACACCCTGCTCTGGGCCCTTCTCCGGGGAAGGGGGCCTCGGGCCCGTGCTGGGCCGAGGACGGGCAGTGCTGGGGTGGCAGGGCGGCCGCCTGGAGGACACGTGCGGTTGAGGGGTGGGAGGCTGTCCAGGGGAGTTCGTGGCGGGAGAAGTGCAGAAAGGGGAGACCTGGGGAGAAGTGCAGGTGTATGTGCCTGGAGAGTTGGGAATGGATGAGGCTGGAGAGGTTTGAAGGGGAAGCGCCACGAATGCCGAGTGGAGCGAGTCAGGCTTGCCTTGGGAGTTTAGCAGCCTGCCAAGGAGGGTTTGGGGCCTGAGAGTGAGAGCATGAGGCCCACCCGTTAGCGTGGCCCTTCTTCTGCCAGCATCTGGGGCTGGGCCAGGGCTGCAGTGCGAGCTGGAACTAAATCCAGTTTTGGTTCCCATTGTGTGCCAGGCGCTGTGCTGACTTCTGCACACATGCGATCCCCGCAACAGCCCTGGGAGGAGCAAGATTCATCACCCCATTTTACAGTTGAGAAAACAGGCTTAGGGAGAGGAAGTGAGTCTCCTAAGAGCCCTCAGACTTCAAAGCCGGGAGCCTTGTCTTAGCCACTGTCTGCTTCAGAATAGAATCCCCTGAATTCGTGTGGCTTTACCACTTCGTAGAGTTCTTTCACGTTTCTTCATTGATCTAGTCCCTGTTTTGCAAATTAAAGGAAACAGGCTGCAGGAGGTGGAGGAAGAATTTAAAGAAAAATGAAAAGGGTTTAGATGCTTCTGGATTCTTTTCTTATTGGAGGAAAAGGCTCCATTCTGCTACCAGCCTGCACTAACCTGAACCTCCAAAGGGTGTCCCTGCTGGCTCCGGCAGAGGAAAGACCCTGGTGTTTGGTTGTTTGCCCAGGCACTGAGGCTAAGCACATCCACAAGGCCGGCCAGTGGGGCCTTTTTCTTAGCTGGAACCAGGCTCCTCTTCCGGGCTGCCTCCTGGGCTGCAGATAAACAGCTTAGTAGTGAAGGTGCAGGTGATAAGATGGGTGGAGCCCTAGAGCCAGGAAGCCAGGGTCAGGGCCAGGAGATAGGAGTCCCCAGAGCCTGGCCGTGTGGCAAGCCGCACCCTCTCAGCCGCTGTTTCTCCATCTGTAATGTCAAGGGTTGGACCAAGCGCCTTCTAAAGCACCTTGCAGCGCCTTAGATGCTTAAAAAAAAAAAAATGCAGCTTCACTAGCACCTCAGTATGATACCTAATGTTTGGTAATAGTGAATTTCCTTTGCCTGTATGACTGGCCCTCAGCTCTGCCCCATTTCCTGAGCGCTTACCCTGGGCCTGTGCTGGGCAGAAGGGAGGATACAAAGGTCCTCAGGTGCTGGCCGGAAGCTGCCCGATGTGGCAGTGCCCCCGGCCCCAGCCCAGCCAGCCTCCGCTAGTAGTGAATCCTCGGGCATCTCGCTCACCCTGTCGGAGCCCAAGTCTCCATCTGTAACGCAGGGATGTTGAGGGGGCACCTGGCTCCTGGCATCGGCGGGTGGGGTGGGGTGGGGGCGTGGCATGAGAAGTAAGCTTCAGCCAGGGTCCACACCTAGTGGGCAGTCACCAAGCAGATTCCGGTGCCCCAAACCTGACTGGGGCAGTGGAGGGCCAAGGGACCAAGGACCTGCCTAAGGCCTGGCTATTCCTTGGCTGAGGAGAAGGGCGACCGCCATCCCTTCCTGCTGGGACTGGGGGAGCACCAGTGAGACGGTGCAGGACAGTGGTTTTGCAGCTGGGAAGTACAGAGAATAAGAAGAGGTGACATTTACTTCTGAGACACTCCCCATCCTCTCCAGAGGACCGGTTTCCTTTCTAGTCAGGGTCACTGGCCTGGCCAGGGGTCAGGGAAGCGCCCTTCTGCTGGCAGATGCTTTTTCTGCTGGTGTGCTGACCACCCCGCACACACGGACAGTGCTCACCCCCTCACACACATGCATTCGCGCAGTACTCACTCCCCTATACACACACACTGTGCTAATCCTCCCTACACACACAGACACCCACATATACACGTGCTAACCCCCCTACACACACAGACACACATATACACGTGCTAACCCCCTTACACACACAGACACACATATACACGTGCTAATCCCCCTACATGCACAGACACACACACATACACTGTGCTAACCCCGTACACAGGCACACACACAGACACTCTGCTAACCCCCCTGCATGCACAGGCACGCACATACACACTGTGCTAACCCCCCTACACACACAGGCACACACACATACACTGTGCTAACCCCCACACGCACAGGCACGCACACACACACTGTGCTAACCCCCC
>NW_004444005.1:5056977-5097980 GCF_000243295.1 Trichechus manatus latirostris | reverse complement strand
ACACACACTGTGCTAACCCCCCTGCACGCACAGGCACGCACACACACACTGTGCTAACCCCCCTGCACGCACAGGCACGCACACACACACTGTGCCGACCCCCCCACATGCACACACACACCTGGGCCTGTAGCAGCAGCAGGTGGTTTCGAGCGGGAATAATGTTGCAGGTTTGTGTCTGGCAAAGCAGTGACTGACAGCTCTGCCACCGGAAGCCATTGTGGCCTTTTTCAGGGGACTCATGGAGAAACACTGGCTGCCCCTCAGGGAAGCAGCACTGGCCAGGGTAGCCGGCAGCCAGGGCAGAGGAGACAGGATGCTTGGTGACTGCCCACTGCTGGGAATCTGGCTGCATGCACTGTGTCGGAACTTACTAGTCCAGCCCCTTGTTCTACCGGGAAAACCGGGCCCGGAAGGCAGAGGGGGGCCCTGTCACTCAGGAAGTGAATGAAGAGCCAGCATCTTGCTGGCCTGGGATTCCACACCAATTTCCCTCTCGCCCGAGAAACCAGCCCCAAACCAGAGCAGCTGAGGTAACCCAGATGGACGCAGGTGCCCAGGGGCCTCCTCCAGTCACTCGGCCAGCCCGGGGCTGGCAGGAGGTGTGACCTCTGGAAGGGATGGGGGTTGCCCCTTTCCTCACGCCTGGTCTGTAAGCAGGAGGGGAAGGCAGTGGCCATCAGGTGCCGTGAGGGTAGAAGGAGGCTGTCGTGGATTGAATTATGTCCCCCAAAAAATGTGTGTCTCAGTTTGGCTGGGCCATGAGTCCCAGTATTGTGTTGTTGTCCTCCATTTTGTAACTGTAGTTTTAAAAGAGGTTTAGGGTGGGATTCTGTAACACCCTTACTAAGATCACATCCCTGATCCAGTGTAAAGGGAGTTTCCCTGGAGTGTGGCCTGCACCACCTTTTATCTTATGAGGAATAAAAGGAAAGGGAAGTGAGCAGAGAGTGGGGACCTCATACCACCAAGAAAGCAGTGCTGGGAGCAGAGCACATCCTTTGGACCTGCGGTTCCTGCGCTAAGATGCTCCCAGACCAAGGGAAGACTGATGACAAGGACTTTCCTCCAGAGCTGACAGAGAAAGCCTTCCCCTGGAGCTGAAGCCCTGAGTTTGGACTTGTAGCCTACTGGACTATGGGAGAATAGATTTCTCTTTGTTAAAGCCATCCACTTGTGGTATTTCTGTTAGAGCAGCACTAGATGATTAAGACAGATCTCAACGCAAGGCTCTGTCCGCTTGTCCTCAGCCGAGAGTCTCCCAGAAAGTGTCGGAGTGCCCCTCATCTTTGAGACGAACCTGCCCCCAAGAGACCACCCACAGCCCTCCCGCTCCTGGCGTTGGCTTTTGCTGCTCCATCTGCCTGGAGTCCTGATGGCCTGGATTTAAGTCTTGCCTTCCTTCCAAGCTTTCCTCTGATTATGACTCCTTAAGTCTGCCCACGCCCTCCTCTCGTGGCCGGGACCCTGCCTCCCTCTGCCACTCACTGTCAGCTCCTGGGCAGGATCACAGTGACTCATGCCCACACCCCAAAGGGCCCGGCCTGGCCCAGCACACGGAAGTCGCTGTGAGTGGTTCCCCACTGCTGGGGCGAGTTTTTATTGTTTTTGATAGAGCCGTGAGGAATAGGTCTCGAGGGGGCTAGTCTGCTGAGCCCCACTGTGTGCCAGGGTCTTCACATGCACTGTTGTACTTCATCCTCGTGGCTCTTCTGGATGATTCCCCCGGTTTCACAGGGAGGAGGCCGTCTCAGGGAATGGTGGCAGCGTGTGCTTATGGAGCATTTGCCGCAGGCCAAGCCCCGGTCTAAGCTCTCAATTTGTATTAATCATTTAATCCTCTCAGTGGCCCTCTGAGGTAGGTTGTACGTATCCATTGTACAGATGAGAAAACCGAGGCACAAGAGTGCTTGAGTAATTTGTTCAAGGTGAATGCCGCTAGGAAGTGGTGTGGCTAGGACTGGAACCCACCCACTCTGGCTCCAGAATCTTTCCTGGGCCCTGTGCTGACCTGCCCAGGCACGCGGTGCATGGATGGGGCTGGAGTTTGGTTGGTCTGACTCCGAAGCGCACAAGAAGTACCCAACCTGTCCACCTTGTTGGCTGCCTGTGGCTTGTAATTGTCCTACACCTGGACCTGGGAACCCATGAAGACGGCAAAGGGAGCCGGGGCCACCCCAGATTCTGGGGCCACACCTCCTGCCGGCCCCGGGCTGGCCGAGTGACTGGAGGAGGCCCCTGGGCACCTGCGTCCATCTGCGTTGCCTCAGCTGCTCTGATTTGGGGCTGGTTTCTCGGGCGAGAGGGAAATTGGCGTGGAATCCCAGGCCCACAAGATGCTGGCTCTTCATTCACTTCCTGAGTGACAGGGCCCCCCTCTGCCTTCTGGGCCCAGTTTTCCCGGTAGAACAAGGGGCTGGACTAGTAAGTTCCGACACAGTACGTGCAGCCAGATTCACAGGGGTGGTGTTGCATGGGGGAGGGATGCTGGAGCACCTGGGATCACAGCATGGTGGCAGTCCCCAGGGCAGATAAGGTCTGCATTCAGGCTGATGTCTTCGGGAGCCTGGGTGGGCAGGGCCGTGGGTCCTGCTCCTCTGAAGGGGTTCAGTTTGTCCTTGGGGCCCAGCTGTGGCTCCCTCAGCTGGCCTCGGTGATGGGCGGGGTGGTTGTCTCACCAGCAGCCTCTGCTGACCAGCGCCTTGGCCCCCAGGTTTTCGACGCCGGGGAGATGTTTGGGATAATGCAGGTGGAAGAGGATGGGAGTGAGGACGAGGAGATGCGGGAAGTGCGAAGGAAGGGACCCAACCCCGGCATCGATCTCTCCTACAAGGTCATTGTGACCAGTGAGGTCGGCTTGCAGGCGGCCGACCCCAACAGGTAGGACCGGGAAGCTGGCGTCCCACCACCCCATGACTCGTGGGGCCAAGGCCGTCACCCTTGGGGATAGAGCAGTCATGAAAATCACACACACGCTTCCTGTGTACACACTCCATCCAGTCACCCCACGCCAGGCTGTGGCCTGTGCGCAGCAGGCTGTGTCTGCAGCTCGGTGCCAGGGGAATGGCAGCCCAACACGGTTTCATGGCGCTTAGGACTGTTGTGAAGGAGCCCTGCTGGTGCAGTGATTAAGCACTCAGCTGTTAACCTAAAGGCCGGCACTTTGAACCTACCACCCGCTCCTCAGAAGAGAGATGTGGCAGCCTGCTTCTATAAAGATTATCGCCCTGGAATCGCTATGGGGCAGTTCTACTCTGTCCCGTAGGGTCGCTGTGAGTTGGAATCAAGTCCACAGCAGTGAGGCTTAGGGTCGAGAGAGCAGCTCCTCCACGGCCTCACTGACGTGCATGTTAGAAGTTCTGGTTTTGCTGGAGGAGTCGGTCACAGAGGGGAAGGACTGGCCTGAGATCATAGCTGGTTCACGGTGTGGCTGCTGGACCAGGTCAGTCTTTCTCCTGAGCCTGGGCTTTTCTGGGGACCCCTGGGCCTCCTGCCGTCCTGCTGAATCTGAGTCTCGGGGTGGGGCCAGCTCCAGCAGGTTCTCTTGGCACCTAACCAACCAGACCACTCTGGGTGGTACAGTTAACAGTCTCAGCCGCTAACTGAAAAGCTGGAGGTTTGAGTCCACCCTGCGGCTCCACAGGAGAAAAGCCTAGTGGTCTACTTCTTGAAAAATCAGCCACTGAAAACCCGATGGAGCGCAGTTCTGCTCTGACACATGGGCTGCCAAGAGGCAGTCAGTGCAATGGCTGCTGGGTTTTGTTTCTTTTTTTCCTGAGATTTTGCCCAGGAAGGGTGAGGAGCGTGGGCTAGTCACTTCCTCCCGTGAAGACACCAAGGGCCAGCACCGGCCTGGGCCTCACCTGGGGTCGTGGGGTGTGGGCAGAGCCAAGACTGGACCCTGGGCTTTCTGCCTCCTGGGCCTGAGTGGCTGCTGAGCCAGGTCGGGGTGCAGGCCCTCTGCTGAGGGTTTGTCAGAACCCTGAGGCAGAAAGCCCCGACGGCCTCAGAGAGTCACTGGCCCGTATCCATTCAGAGCCCTTCAGGGAAGGCCCTTCAGGAAGGTTCTGGTCACCTCCTCTGCGGGGCTTTGCCTGCCCCTTTCCCAGCCTGAGAGCGGCTGGAGTGGCCACACAGATGATCACAGGCAGCCAGGACCTCCACCCACGCTCCAACTCGGACTTGCAGGCTCTCCTTTCCCACTGAGCTCGGGGCAGCACCTGCCCTGCATGCCTGCCTGTTCCCGCCCCGCGCTGGCTCTGGACCCAGGTGCAGGAATCACTGTCTCAGTCCTGCACACACGCTACTCTTGGGTGGGGGCGGGGACCTGGAGCCTCTCCCTGGTCTGTAAACAGCAGGGGAAGGCAGTGACCCACTAGGTGCTATGAGGGTGGATAGAGATCTCAGCACAAGGCTCTGCCCACTCGTTCTCACCCGAGAGCCTCCCTGAAAGTCCTGGAGTGTCCCACGTTTTCAAGGTGAACCTACCGCACCCACCCACAGCCCTCCTGCCCGTGGGCTGGCCGCCAGGCCCCCAACCAAGCTCCTCCATCCTCCCTCCCTGCATCCTGCTCTGTGCATCTGCCCAGGTCACCTGGGTGCCCAACACCCAGCGCCTGGCTCCATGCTGCGTCATGCAGCTCCCCAAGCACAAAGCAGGGATTAAAAAAAACCAAACCCATTGCCGTCAAGCCGATTCCAACTCATAGCGACCCTTAGAGTTTCCAAGGCTGTAATCTTTACGGAAGCTGACTGCCGCATCTTTCTCCCACGGAGTCACCGGTGGGCTTGAACTGCCGACTTTTCGGTTAGCAGCCAAGCCCTTATCCACTGTGCCACCAGGGCTGCTTTATACAAAAAAGCTCACTAATATAAGCATGAGTTATGAGGCACAATAGAATAAATGCTTCTGAGCTCACCACCCAGCCTATGCACTGGGGTGCTGCTGGTCCCTCTAGAGGGAACAGCCACGGAGCCGGCGAGTCTGATTTGCCTCAGGCCACTAGCTCCTGTGACTCTAGGCCCCCCAATCCCCCAGGGTCTCAGGCAGCCCTTGTCTTTATAGCGGGGGAATGCGTCCTCCTCTTACTGAGGTGTGGGCTGCAGTGTCCTGCTGTTTGACCCCTGAGGCTTCCCCCAGAAGGGCCCTGTTACTGCCAGGCTGTTCCCAGAAGGGGCAGGAGCGAGCCGGCTCCTTTGGCCGAGCACCTGCCGTCCATCGGGCCTCGGGGTACAGGAGGAGCAGGCCCCACCTCCCGGCAGCTTAGATCCAGCGGAGGCGCTCGGTAATTACAGCCATTGCTGTGGTGTTTAGCAAGTGCCGCGCACGTCGGCACGTTGCAGGTTTTTCTCATTCGGTGCTTATGTCAACCCAGTGGGAGGAGGTGGGGACCCCTACTGCCCCCACTTTAAAGGCATGAAGAGGGAGAGGAACTGCCCGAGGCCACTTAGTGTATGGTCGACAGAGCCAGGGTCTCATCCCAGGCCTGCCGGACACTTAAGCCGAGCGTGATGGTGGGGCTGGGTGCGGGCCCAGGCCACAACCCACCGTCCCGCTTCCCTCTGGCTCCTCTCTCCTCCCCAGCAGCTGCCCGCTGCCTCACAGCTGCCACACCCTGTGCCCACAGCATCTTCCTCATCGACCACGCTTGGACGTACCGCGTGGAGCATGCCCGCCGGCAGCTGCAGCAGACGCCTGGGCTGCTGCACCGAATGGCTAACCTCATGGGCATTGAGTTCCACGGTGAGGTGCCCAGCGCTGAGGCCGTGGCCCTGGTCCTGGAGGAGATGTGGAAGTTCAACCAGACTTACCAGCTGGCCCACGGGGTGAGCCGCAGCGGGCCCTGGCACGGGCAGGGCACACACCGGCCTGGGCCTCACTGCTGGTGCCCTCTGGCTAGAGGGGGTGGGACCACTTAGAAACCACCTCGCTCCCCGTAGCCCCATCACATCATGTGACCCTGCCCTGGGCTGGCCAATGCCGGGCACCCCAGAACCAGATGTCACCCAACCTTTGTGCTCACAGGACACCACCCCCTCAGACCCGTAAACTTGGGCCCAGATGGCCCAGCTGCCCCTTTCCTGGCCTCTCTAGCCTGGGACATGGCCTGAGTCCATCATCCTTTGAACCATCCTTAGTGGTTCCTGGAGCCCCTTCCAGCACATGTCCTCGGGCCTTCAGCACCCAGCCCTTTGTGCGCCATCCCCCGGGACTGTTAGCTTGGGAAAAGATGAATGCTTGTTTCTCATGAGCTCAGTGTAGACGTTGCCTCCCCCAGGAAGCCCTCCCTGAATACCAGCCCCAGCTGCATCCCCCATACACAGAAAACCAAGCACACCCCTGTAGCTGCTGGGTTTCCTTCCTTGTTCCCTGCCTGCAGCCCCGGCTCCTCCTCACCCAAGTTACCACACTGCATTGCACTGGCCCGCTGACCTGTGTGCAGGGGCAGGGCCGTGTTCTAGGTAGATGTAGTGGGGTGCGTGTGATGACCTTGAAGTGCGGAGAGCTGGGCATGGGTGGGTGCCTGGTGTTTGGGTGCGTGAATGGGTGGGTAGCGAGGTGTGTGGACAGAGGACAGATGGGCAGGCCTTGCTGACGTGGCTGTGGGGTCCCCCCACAGTCGGCGGAGGAGAAGGTGCCGGTGTGGTACGTCATGGACGAGTTTGGCTCACGCATCCAGCACGCAGACGTGCCCAGCGTCGCCACGGCCCCCTTCTTCTACATGCCTCAGCAGGTGGCCTACACGCTGCTGTGGCCCCTGAGGGACCTGGACACTGGCGGTAAGTCAGACCCCGCCACCACCCTGGAGGAGGGCCTGGGCCCAGTGTCTGCCCACCACCCCCTGACAGGCATGTCTTGGTGCAGAGGAGGTGACCCGGGACTTCGCCTACGGAGAGACAGACCCCCTGATCCGGAAGTGCATGCTGCTGCCCTGGGCACCCACCGACATGCTGGACGTCAGCTCTTCCACCCCTGAGCCACCTGATGCACACTACCAGGTGTGACACCACCTCCAGCCCAGCCCATCTGCTTGGGCTGCTTCTGGAACATTCTCAGATCACCCAGCATTACTGACCCCTGGCTGGCTGCCAGGCCCAGCTGGTTACCAGAGGAAGTGGAGGAAGGTTTGGGGAGCATTTGAGGGATGAAGGGCTCAGTGGAAATGAGCCACCTGTGGTCCCACAGCTCGGGCTCGGGCCGTACCCGACCCCAGGAGCCTGATGCCCGATTCCCCTTTTAGGTCGGTGAGGGTAGGCTTTAGCGGGCGGTGCAGTCCGACTGGCTGTGAGTCCCCCTCAGTCCCAGCGCACAAGGCCCGTTTTCTCCTCTCAGGATACCTGCCTTGCTGGGGGTGTAGAGATCCTGTGTTCAAGTGCTCCATGGGACGCGGTAGGGCACTTGACAAGTGATCTTTAGGACTGTCGCTGTCATTAACAACAAAGGCACTTTCAGTCCGCGGGCAGCCGCTCAGTCGGTGCAGGAGGCAGCAAGGAGCGAGCGAGGCAGGGCGAGGCCAGGGGCAGGGAAGGACCACAGCCACTGCCAGAACTGGGCAAGACTGACGAGGTGGGCGTTAACGCCTCAGGCTCTCCCTGCCCTGTGGTCTCCTGCCTCTTCACCCTGCTGGCTGGGCTCAGCGGAAACCAGTGGGTGAGAGGCCTGCCCTTGGTCCTCTGTGGCGCACTCTGCTGACAGCAGCTGTGCAGTCGATCCTGTTTTTGCCTTCCTTTGGTGGTAAGGAAACTGAGGCACAGAGTGACTTGGTCAGGACTGGAGGTCGCATAGCTGGCAGACAGCTGGAATCCACAGCCAAGGGAGGTGACAGCTGTGGGCGAGGCCACAGACTTGCCCCCATGTTTGAAGCCGCCCTGCCCTCCTCACCAGCACATCAGACTCACTCAGTCTGCCTCTGAGGCTTTTCGAGAGAACTGAGTTGTCTCACATTAGAGCAGAAGGCCTCGTAGCGTTGGCTGTCTCTGTGAGTGCTGCTGACTGGGAGGGGGGGCCCTAGCTGTGGCCCTGATGGCACTGTTTACCGTGAATCTAAGTCAGTGGTGATTGAACGAACCACGGTGAAGATTGCGTCACTGTTTTGGGTAGGTGCTTAGGAGTCTGAACGGGTGAGTGAAGCCCCAGGGAATGCAAAGGGGCCAACACTCCTTGGTCTTGAGTTTGCTCTTCAATGGAACATAAATTAAAGTTGGTCTTTTTTCTTGAGAAGCTGGGAACCGGCCGGGTGACAAATTACTCTGAAGCATAGTGGTTTAAAACAGCGGTGTTCATTGCCTCGCACAGTTTTTGTGGGACAGGTTCAGGAGTGGCTCAGCCGGGCCGGTCCGACTCGGGGTACCTCACCAGGCTGCGGTTTTGATACTGGCCGGGGCCGCTGTCCTCTGAGGCATGCCTGGCTGGAGGAGCTGCTCCCCTGGCGGCTCGCTCACACACCTGGCAAGTCAGTGCTGGCTGGGGGCTGGAGGCCTCAGCTCTGCATCAAGTTGTCCTCTCCACAGGCTGCTTGAGTGACCTTTCAGCATGGTGGCCGCCTTCTCCCAGGGGGAGTGATCTGAGAGAGCAAGGAGGAGGCCACTATGTCTTTTATGATCTAGTCTTAGAAGTAACACCCTGTCACTTCCGCTTCTTTTCCGTTTATTAGATGTGAGGCGGTCAGCACAGCCCATACTCGAGGAGGTGAATTGAGCTCCACCTTTAAAGGGAGAGTCACAGAGTTAGTGGACCTCTTTTAAACCACTGCTCTGCCCAAGTCTGGACCAGCCTTGGGGCTCCTCAGACAGGCAGCCCCTCCTGGGGCAGGGGTGGCACGTTCTCGGCGCCTGTGGTTTGGAGGCACGGTGAGAAGATTCAGACTGCTGTTCCCGTCGTTCTTTTGAAGCAAAACTGGGGTGTTCTGCACCCAGAGGGCCTCGAGCCCCACAATCCATTTGTAGAAAGGCCGAGTTCCTAAGGGGCACTGGGTTTTTTTCTGGAACACTGCTCCTCACCGCCTTCCAGTGCCTGAGCGAGGTGTGGAGCTCAGGTGCTGGCCGGTGGGGGGTCTGCAGAGCCCCGTGGCGGGCGGTCTTGGGTGTGGGGTGGGGGTAGGCAGAGGCCTCTGGATGCTGGTGGCTGCAGCATCTGTGAGAGGTCCTCCCTGAGGTCCAGGTGTGTCCAGGGGGTTGCTGGGCAGGTGTGTGGCCCATGCCATCCACCCTGATGTGCCAGGTGGGGGAGGCGTGTGTTCATGCTTTAAGGTCGGTGTCCACCCCTGGTGTTCCCTAGGCCATCTTGGAGGAGAACAAGGAGAAGCTGCCGATTGCCATCAGCCCAGCAGCGTATCCCCACGAGCACATCTTCAAGTACGTACCCTTCTCTGGCCCAGGTCTGACTGTCCCTAGTTGCTTTGCTCCCCCCTCAGCTGGTCTGTCAGGGCAGTGCTGGCACAGAGGGGTGGGAGAACCCACCGCCCTTCCGGGGGCTGGCAGCCTGGGCATGGCGGTGACAGACACCAGGGTCCCGTTCTGGGACCTCAGAGAAAACACCACAGAAGTAGAGAAAACACAGAAGTGAGAGGGAGAGAAAGCAGATTCTCAGCTCTCCCCTGACAACGGCGGATAGGCCGGGGAAACACTGGTGGCCAGCAACGGGAGCTCCAGGCGGAAGGGTCAGCCTGACCTGGGTCCCACTCTCACCCCTGTCCTTGGGGCTGCCTGGGACTGTCTGCTCCCTGGGCATGAGGGTTCAGTCCTGGGAATGGAAGACCAGCCAGGCCTGTGTGCACCACAAACCAGCTCCAAGAAAGGGCATCCGGGCAGCCAGGGCCCTTCCCAGTATCTGCAGGTGGGTCTGGTGGGTTACACGAGGGCAGGCAGGCCCCACGCGGAAACAGGTGCATCGGCCTGCTCTGGGGCCACAGCGTTCCCAGGTGAGGGTGCGGAGATACGGAGAGGGAGGCCGGCTTGGTGTAGAGCAGGGCTGGGAGACAGGCCTCACCCTGGCCAGGGACAGAGACCAGCCTCAGCCTTCTGAGGGCGTTGGCCTGCCAAAAGGATAGGCGGAGGCCACCACCATGCCCCCGAGCTGCTCTCTGGCCCATCACAGTTGTGCCCCAGGGGGGTCTCCAGGCAGAGCACAGGCGGAGGGGGGCGCCGTCCGCAGCTCAGCATGGGCTTCTCCGCAGGGTCTGCACCGACGTCCACCAAGTGCTCAGCCACCTGACGCACCCACGCTTCACCTTCACCCCAAGAGAGGCGGATGCTGACATCCTCTACAACTTCTCCCACTTCAAGGACTACCGGTGAGGCCTTGCGCGGCCACAGACCCCCACCCCGGGCCCATGGCTCCCCCATGCACTGAGCCTCTCGCTCCGCCTCGGCCCACAGGAGGCTCAGCCAGGAGCGCCCAAACGTGCTGCTGAACCAGTTCCCCTGCGAGAACCTGCTGACGGTCAAAGACTGCCTGGCTTCCATCGCCCGCCGGGCGGGGGGCCCCGAGGGCCCCCCCTGGCTGCCTCGCACCTTCAACCTGCGCACTGAGCTGCCCCAGTTCGTCAGCTGCTTCCAGCAGCGGGAGAGGCGGTGAGCCCCACTCAGAGCCATGGGACCCTGCAGCCCCTGCCCACCTGCACCTCCCACTCTCCCCGAGGCCTGCTCCCTCCCTGGTGCCTGCTATGTGCCAGGCAGCTGACATCGAGAGGTGGAGCTGATGTGTGCACCGCGTGGGTCCTTTCAGGCCATCATTGGGCGGGTCCTTCCCTGGAAGCCACTCGCTTTGCTCAGTAAACTCCTACTTAGTCTCTGGGGCCCAACAGTCCACGTCTCCTCTGTGCTGCCCCCGTCGGCACCCCGGGAGAGGCTGGGTGCTGCATCCTCCACTGCCGTGGTCCTGGGGAGATGTGGCCCAGGGGACAGACCGGGACTCGGCTTAGCCAGCCATCTCCCCCCAGGGGCGAGGACAACCACTGGATCTGTAAACCCTGGAACCTGGCCCGCAGCCTGGACACCCACATCACCAGGGACCTCAGCAGCATCATCCGGCACCGTGAGAGCGCCCCCAAGGTTGGCCCCGCAGCTCCCCACCTGAGGGGGTGGGGACGCTCAGGGTCCAGGGCCAGGGTAGGGGTACAGGTGTGGGAGGAAGGTAGGCTCAGGAGGGGACAGTGATGCAGGGTCACTTAGCTCATGGGTCGCAGCCCAGCCCAAGTCCCCTACCCGCACTCCTTCCATTGGGTGAGGTGAGGGGAGGCTGGGGGATACCCCAGTTGAGAGAGGAGGGGGCCCTTGAGTGGAGCCATCCCGGACAGTGCTTTGCTGCTCTGTGCTGCCCACCTGCCCAGTCTTGGACGAAATCTCCGTGGTGACACAGGGCTATGTCAGGGGCTGTATGAAGGGGGATCTGTGGGGCACACATGTTATCTACGAGGACAAGGACCCGTTGCGACTGAGTCGGCTCTGACTCATGGCGACCTCACGTGTCTGCATAGAACTGCGCTCCATAGGGTTCTCGGTGGCTGGTTCTAAAGACCAGGCCTTTCTTCCACAAAATTACATACCAGTGGGAAATAGACGTGGGCAAGATGTCGGAAGGAAATGTGCCGCAACAGCCGGAAACGGAGAGGTTTGGAGAGTTGGGTAGGGAGTGGGTTGGATGTTGGGTGGGAATCTGTGCTCAGTTTTTTGCAACCTTTTAAAAAGTCCGTTACTGTTCCAACAGTCTTGATTGTTCGGAGCACTTCTAGGCTCACCAGAGAGGCCGCGCAGAAAGTACAGAGTTCCCAGCCCCGGCCCTGCGCGCCACTCCGCCCAGTAACCTCTCGTATTCCGTTTTCAGAACTTGAAAACTGGTAGAGTTGCTTCTGTGTTCCTTGCAGTTAAAGACTCTTAGAACCTAGATGAGGGTTTGGGAAGCAGACGAAGAGTAAAGTGCAGTGTGGCTGGGCCCCTGTGGGTGCTGGCACAGGTTCTTCGCAGGCACAGACGTCAGGGGCCTGCCTGGGGGAGCTGGTGTGCCCGGGGTGCAGGAGAGAGCATCCGTGTTCTCTGTGACGAGATGGCGGTGTCTGGCGCCCCACAGCCCAGAGCCGAGGAGGGCTGAGTGCCCTTGGCGGAGGCTGTCGACCCCGGGTGAGTGAGGCTGTATCTGTCTTGCCAGGTTGTGTCGAAGTACATTGAGAGCCCCGTCCTGTTCCATCGTGAGGACGTGGGGATGGTCAAGTTCGACATCCGCTATGTTGTGCTGTTACGGTCGGTGACGCCCCTGCGGCTGTTTGCCTACGACGTGTTCTGGCTGCGCTTCTCCAACCGGTAACTGCCGGGGAGGCTGGTGGGGATGGGGAGGCCGGGCAGCGGGCCTCTCTTTGCTTGGATCTGGAATCCCTTCGTCTCAATCCTCACCCAGTGAGTTACCAGTTGAGCCATCTCCCCTCCTGCCCGGCCTCCTTCAGAGGTCCCGCATCCCCCCACATGGTGGACGGGAGTGTTCCTTGTAAAACGCCCGCATATGAGAGTGTGGCCGTGCCTTGTGGGCCCACACAGAATGTTCTCGGTCAGCGGGTCGCTCACCAGCCAGACTTTGGGTGGGCCGTGGTGCCACCCACAAGCATGGACAGGGGCGTGGAAACCAAACACGGAAGCCGGTATGGTGGGCAGGGAGCTGGGTCTTTGACCGCTCCATGTGGACGAGGCACCGGTCGGGAACCCACGCGTCTGTCTGTCTGTCTGCGCAGGCCCTTTGCGCTCAACGACCTGGACGACTACGAGAAGCATTTCACCGTCATGAACTACCATGCCGACGTGGCGCTGCAGCAGGTGGGGCTGTGGCGGGGCCGGGGCCTCGCGGGTTCACGGCCGGTCACACGGGCCTCCCTTCCTGGCACTCATGCTGTCTTCTTGGAGTTGGGTGGACCGTTGTTCTAAGGAGCTGCCTTTTAAGTTCTCTCGTTCAGAAGGCTTGATGTGCCAGGCTTGGCGCGTGTGTTCCCAGATAATCCCTCCCACGGCTGAGGAGACAAGCTGGCGAGATGGGGGGCTTCCCCAGATCCCGCGGCAGGTCAGGAGCAGAGCAGGTCTCAGCCTGGGGCTTGCCCCCAACCTCGTGCCCATTAAGCACGAAGACAGCAGGGTAGGAGGACCAGGGAGACGGTCCATCCTGCCGTGGAGGGGGCATCCTTGAGGGAAGGTGCTTAGGGGACTGCAGTGTCCTGGTGGCTGTGCCAGTGCCCACTCCCTCCAGCTGGACACCTAGTGGGCCAGCCAAGACCCAGAGCCCTAGTCTCTGAGTCTGGGGTACCAAGTGCTTATCCCCATGGCATGGGGGGTGGGGGGATGTGCACATGGCCTATCAGGGCGTGAGTGTTGGGGCCCCAGAGGGAGTCAGGCCTGGCTTGTCCTCCCTGGGAGAAATCGGAGCCGACTGCCAGCCTGCCCACGTGTGTTGGCTACAGCCTTGGCCCCAGGGTGATCTTGCTGTCCCTCGGGCCCATCGGAGCTGGTGCTGAGCAGTGAGCCCAGGCTGGGCCCTGCAGCCAGGCTGGGGTTCCAGCTGGGCCCAGGTGTGGGCTCTGAAGGGTTCGAGGCCTCGCGGTCCTGTGTCAGCTGAGCACAAAGTGGTCCTCACAGTCAGTCTGCTGGGCAGAGAGTATCAGCCCCACTTTACAGATGGAGAAACGGAGGCTCAGAGAAGTTTATCTGCTTGTCCACATCACACAGCTAAGATCCAGCGCTCAGACCCACTCTCCTGCCCTTGACTATACTCTGAGGGCTGGGCTGGATGTTCCCTGCCGGCGCTGACCTGTGACTGCCCCCCCAGTGTTGCAGGCAGGGGACAGGGTTCCTCCCCTCCCTGCTGGTGGGCCTGGAACCCGTCTGGCGGAGGCCCGGGGCAGTGACGTCCCTGTGTCTGCCGCAGGTGCATTATGACGAGTTCATCCCGGCGTTTGAGAAGCAGTACCCCGAGTTTCCTTGGAAGGATGTCCAGGTGTGTCCTGAGCTCCCCAGGGTCGGCCAGGCTGGGGGCTGTAGGAGCCGCCCCCGTCATGGACGGGCCTTGGGCCCGGCAGGGGTTGGAGGGTCCTTTCCTCCTGGATGGGACCCTGGGGAGGACCCCCAGAGGAAGTGACCCAGGGCATCGGAGGACAGTCAGGGCAGCGTGGGAGTTAGGTTTGAGGGGACAGCAGGGACACAGCTGAACATGCCAGCTGGGTGCTATGTGCTGTGCTGAGCTTCCTTAGTGCGTGCAATGAGGGGGCACAGAGGGGTGCTGAAGGAGGAGACGGGGTAGGTTTACAGCGGGCCACGCTGTGGGACGGGGATTCTACAGCCAGGTCTAGAGACGTGAGGGTGTAGGAGGGGTGAGTTGGGGCTGGGGCTCAGGAAGGGGCTGTGAACCCCCCACGAAAGCTGCTCTGGGGGGCTAGACCCACCATGCAGGCCCCTGACTCTGCCTCCCCGGCCTCCAGGCCGAGATCTTCCGGGCCATCACAGAGCTGTTCCAGGCAGCCTGCGCCAAGCCTGCACCCCTGGGCCTCTGTGCCTACCCTTCGTCCCGGGCCGTGTACGCCGTCGACCTGATGCTGAAGTGGGATGACCGCCCGGATGGTGAGGGGCCTGGGGGCTCCCATCCTGTGACCCAAACCCCACACCTGCCATCAGGCTTCCCTCAGTTGGCCACCCCGGAATAGCAGGGAAAGCAGGGCCCCCCGTGCCCCATCAGCACACCCTAGGGTGTCCTCAGAGTGTGCAGGAGGGTGGGCCAGGCGCTGTGGGAGACGCTGGGGGGGAAGGGTCTGCAGTGGGCCAGCCGTGTGAGAGGCAGGAGCCGGCGATTCCCGACCACCATCCCGGGCAGCCCCAGTCAGGCCAGCCGCGGTGCCAGTGTGCCCAGGCCTCGCGTCCCTTCCTGACCAGACAGTACCTCAGCGTGTATGTGATGTGCTCATGCTGTTCCTGGGGCCAGAACCAAACCTCTCCAGGCACTCTGACCTCTGCAAGGAGACCCCAGTCCTCACCCCATTGCTGCCAGGAGCTGTGGGGCTTGGGCACGCGTGGCCTCCCCAAGCTTCCCAGCCCTGTACCAGAACCCGGCCTTCACACCCCTACCCCATCCCTGCCCCCCCGCCCCTCCCCCTGCGAGCAAGACGCCCACACTTGCCAAAATGCCCGCTTCTTTGCCATCCAGGGAAGCAGGTCATGCAGCCCCAGATCCTGGAGGTGAACTTCAACCCGGACTGTGAGCGTGCCTGCAGGTACCACCCGACTTTCTTCAACGACGTCTTCAGCACCTTGTTTTTGGACCAGCCCAGCAACTGCCACGTGATACCTCTCCTCTAGGCGCTCGCGGGCAGATCCGAGCCCATCTGAGTGGCTTCTGCAAGGGCCCCCTCCCTGCCTGCCCACCTGCCTCCCGCCTGAGCTGGCCCCAGCCTAGTCCCCTGGGAGCGCAGGGCTCTGCTCCCCATGGGTCAGAGGTAGGAAGGGCCAGTGTCTCCAGGGCCAAGCGCCGCCCAGGCCTGTTCCCCCTCCCACCATCCTGCAGCAATTCACCTCCAGCTCAGCCAACAGTTTGCAGGCGTCTGAGAGTTTGGTTACCTTCCAGAGGTTTCTGGAGGTGTTAGCGAAAGGGGGCTTGGTGGAGCATGAGGTGGCCTTCCCAAGCAGCGAGGCTCGGTGGGAGAGTGGAAACCACCAGGGAGATACAGCTGGGCAGGCTTCCTCCCCACCAGGCGTCTGCTTTTGTGCTCGGGGACCCCAGAGACCCCGGGGAAACGCTGCTTGCCAAACCACCCCAAGCCCTGCCTTACCATCCGCGCCCAGCTCAGCCAGACGCTCCACCAGCAGGCCTGTCCAGGGTGGGAGACGCTGTCCTTGTCTCCTTTCCCTTCGGTGAGGGTGGGCCCGTCCCTGGGTCACAGACACACAGTGAAGTCTACCCACTTGGGTCCCTGTTGTCCCCAAGGCCTCCCTGTTCTGGGTACCTGGTGCCTTCCGCTCCGCTGAGATGCTCTGTCGAGGGTGGCTCAGGACACGTGGGCGGCTGAGAAGCACCAGTGCCCACAGGAGACAGTCGGACACCATCTCCTACTAGGCTCTAGGGTCAGAATGTTGGATTTTTGTTATTTTAATTTATGGGAGGAAAATGTAAAAATTTCTAGTTCCTTTCTTAATGTTTTCCTGCAATTCAGAGCCAGATGCCGACGTTGTTTTGGTAGCAGCGGTGCCCCTGGGCCCAGCTAGTTCACAGGTCTCAGAAGCTGGTGGGGGGTCTGGCTCCTGGTACCTGGGCTTCCGCAGGGCATTCCCATGTGCAGGCAGTGGGGGTCAGGGGTGGTGGTCTCTTTCATTTTGAAGCCGTAAAGCAGTCCTCCTTGTAGCAAAACTGGAATGAATCCATCTCTATCGGCTGTGTCTGCGCATCCTCTTGGTTAGCGAGGGCCTGCCCTTTGCAAGGGGACCGTCCTTCAGCCAAATGCCGCTGCCAGCGCCTCTTCCTTGGGGCTCTCGTTGAATGCCCCAAAGACCAGGACACTCCATCTCTGGTTTTCTCCTGGGACAGCTGTGACATGCTAGCCCTGTCAACTTTATACTACAATAAAAGATGCCTTCTTGTACAGGTGCCTCAGTTGATCTCTGGGGGCCCTGAGTCTAGACGCGGGCTTTGAGAAAGAGGGGAAATGAGACAATGTTAGAGCCCAAGTCCCCCAACACAGTGTGGCTTCTTAGCACCAGGTCCATCTCAGAGGGGGCAGTAGCGGAGGCGTGGGGGCTGAGGCAGACCACGTGCGGCCCCCAGTGCCCTGGGGGCCCTGGGGCCGCAGACAGCTGAGTGGAAATCTGGTGGCCTTGGTAGAGGGATTCTGTCTGCACTTGATCTCCCTGGAGAGACGTGGGGCTGGTAAGAGAACCAGCTCCTGCCCGTGCCCTTTGGGGCTGGTAGGTGGGTCCAGTGGGCTGGTGCTGACAAGTGTCATCCAGGAGGAAGGGAAATAGTGACCCCACTTGGTGTGGAGATGAATAAATGAGGAGAGAGCCCCCCACGTGGCTGTTGGGGGGGGGGGCACGGGCCACATACAGCTTCCTGGAGCCACCTGAAGGGCCTCCTGTGCCCCAGGCCCAGGGCTCGCTCCAGTATTTGCTCAGAAGCTGAGCAGGGTTGGTGCCGCGGCTGGTCTAGTCCTCTGGTCCGGACTGCAGGAGATGCTCCGCGTAAACATGCGAAGCTGCCTGAATCAGCCTCTTAGCCAGGCCCTCATCTGGCTTCTCCCTGAGGTCCTCACACCTCTGACCAGATCGAGTGCCACAGCCGGAAGACTGGACAAATGCTGAGGAAGGTGCGGGGGAGCTGCTTCCTGCCCACAAGATACTTCTGGTACTTGTTCCCGCCCCTGGCACTTCCCATTTCAAGAATCCATCAAAAGCCGGAATTTATAAGTGCCGGATATCTGGAGTGGACCAGAGAGAATCCCAGTGGTAGTCAGTGTACCAAGGTTCTACAGGGTGAGACAGAAGAATCCAGAAGGTAAAGCTCGGGAGGCTGACTTAGAAAGCCTAGGTCTACATAAATACGTCCAGAGTGGTGGCTCTCCTGCCAAGAGGCCCAGGACACACATCTCCTAGTACCGGGGAGGCCAGGTCCCCATGTGCACAGAGGGGCCACTCAGAAAACCCCCTGTTGTTTGCTGGCTGCCATCGAGTAGCCCCCCGTGCACAACACCATTGTGTGCCACAGGGTTTTCACTGGCTGATTTTTGGAAGTAGATCACCAGGCCTTTCTTCCCAGTCTGTCTTAGTCTGGAAGCTCCACTAAAGCCTCTTCAGCATCATAGCAACACCCAAGCCTCCACTGACAGATGGCGGCTGTCCGTGAGGTACACCAGCCGGAGCTGAACCCAGGTCTCCTGCGTGGCAGGTGAGAATTCTACCACTGAGCCACCACTGCCTGCCTGGAAAACTCCCAAGAGTCACTGTTGCTTTCATGCTGGCGACCAACCAGCGGAGCCTTCTTGGTTCACGTGAACAGCCTTGTGACCTGTTCCGGTAGTGGCTGTCCTGCCAGCTGGCGGGAGGGTGAGGTGAAGGCATGTTCACACAGGCCTCGACTGCGTGCAGCTACCAGGGAAGAGTTCAGACCCAGAGGACTTGATACATCTGAGGAGCGGCTTCCCTATTAAACCCACGTGGAAACCGCCAGAAACCTAAAGCCCCTGAATGATGGAAAGTTTTGAAACAGGGAGAATGCTGCCCCGTAGTGAAGAACAGGGAAAGAAAGCACTGCGCGGTCGTTAACAGAAAGCCACAAACGTAATGGCAGCTGCGTCCTCCTTGAGCGCCCATTTGTCCAGCCAGTGCCTGTTCTGTGGTCAGGAGGAAATGGGATGTTGCAGGAGGTGGAAAAGCCCACGAGTCTGTGGAATGGGTGAAACCAGTGTGGATGGGCACCGCTGGAATCCCAGACGTCCCGGCGGGCTTTCCGTAAGCGCTAAGAGCAATGTACCCACGTGGGCGCCCGTGCCCTGTGGGGACCCAGGCCTGCTCGCAGAGCATGCTAGAGCAGGAGGCGCCCTGGCCTCTTAAGTGGTGGCGTGGACCTCTCTGCCACTGGGGTCAGACAAGCATGCTAGGCACAAGGCTCGGACCATCTTGGAAAGCCTTAACCAGTTGTCGTCGAGTCAGCTCTGATTCATGCTGACCCCACGTGTGTCAGAGTGGAACTGCACTCCGTAGGGGTCTGTTTTTTTAATAACAAATTTATTGAGATAAACTTCACACACCATACATTTCTGCCATTTAATACATACAATGTTTTTAACATATGCACAGGGTTCTGCAACCATCACCACCATCAATTTTAGAACATTGTCTTCACCCTAAAAAAGAAACCCTACACCCATTGCCAGTCCCGCCCCCACTTTCCCCAAACTACCCACCCCAACCCTGGCTGCTCCATAGGTTGTCAATGGCTGATTTTTTGGAAGTAGATCACCAAGCCTTTCCTCCGAGATGCCTCTGGGTGGACTGAAACTGCCAAACTTTCGGTTAGCAGCTGAGCACGTTAACCATTTGCACCACCTGGGGACTCCTGGAAAGCCTTAGAAATAAGAGAAAGGATGCACAAAGCCTCTGCTCTGATGCGCATCAGAGATGCACTTGGGGCCAAGGGCTCGCTAGGTGCCCCTGGACCAGGCGGAGCACAGTGTGCTGAGAATCGATGCCACCACAGCTGAATGGGGGAGGCCAGTGTGGTGACTGCCCTGACGGTGAGCTGCCTCTCCCCCCACCTCGGAACATTCTGGACAGTGCTGTCAACTGAGCTTTTCATGGTCTCTAGCCACTTCCAAACTTGAGGGAAGGAGGAAGGCAGAGGGGGCGGTGAGAGTGGAGAGAGCAAAGCCCACCCATGCAAAATGGTGATGAACTCTCCAAATGTGGAAATGTTGCCGATTTGAATAAGCTTCTGTCTACTGAAGAACCAAAAAAAAACAAACTCGTTGCCATCGAGTCAATTCCAACTCATAGCAACCCTCAATTGAATATCCCATGGACCGCCAAAAGAACGAACCAATCTGTCTTGGAAGAAGTACATCCAGAATGCTCCTTAGAAGCAAGGATAGTGAAACTTCTCACGGACTTTGGACAAGTTATCAGGAGGGACCAGTCCCTGGAGAAGGACATCGTGCTTGGTAAAGTAGAGGGTCGGTGAAAAAGAGGAAGACTCTCAACGAGATGGATTGACACGGTGGCTGCAACAATGGGCTCAAGCATAACAACGGTTGTGAGGATGGCGCAGGACGGGGCAGTGTTTCATTCTGTTGTGCACAGAGTCACTGTGACTCGAAACTGACTCGACAGCACCTAACAATAACGACAAAGTGAGAAGCAGAAGCCCAGCCGGTGGGGCCTGGCCCCATGAGGAGCCTGGTCCTCGGAGGCTGCTCTGCTGAGCGCTGCCCAGGACGTGATGACAGTTAATGGGAGGAGAGCTGTCACTCAGCAGTGGCCTGACTGTGTGCCCGGTGCTCCGCCATGTCTGGTTTCATCCAAACAGCTGTCTGCACAGGTCGTGGGCCACCTGATTCAAGGCAAGGGGTGACACCTCCAAACCTGGGTGGGTAAGGGCCAGTGAGAAGCTGCTGTCTGCCGAGCTTAGGGTTACAGACATGGCCCTTATCGCCTCCTGACACCCCTCACTTCCTGCCAGTTGGGGTTTGTGGGCTATCCCTGGTGGGGAGAGGCTGGTATGGGCCTGGACACCCTAGGGGCAGGTCAGTCAGCATCCCCAGCTCGGGCCACAGCTTGGTCCTGGGCAAGGCCAGTGGAGGGCCCTGCTTGGAGTCCTGTGTAACTTGACCTTACTAATGCCAGTAAATTTTCATTAGTCCTTAAACTAGCCCAAGCCAGATTTGGCCTGCCCCGCATGCGCAGAATGGCCAGCTGTGACCACTAATTGACCTCAGCAGAGGACGCAGCAACAGGAAAAACGAATCAGAAGGAATATCATCACCTGGACCCTATTTCGAAGCAAGAGGTCCGACAAGAACCACGTCACCTCCCGTTTCCTGGCCGCCTTCTAGAATTTTCCCTCCCCAGAACATCTGCGCGGCCGCCATCTTGCTGCCCAAATCACATATAAGCCCTGCTTCCCCGTAGCTTGGTGAGCCGGATCTGAGGAACTTCTAGTTTCTTGCTCTGCGCATTGCAATAAAGTTACTTTCTCTTTCTCAAAGACTGGTGTCCAGATAATCAGCAAGTGTAAGCATGCTGGACAAGGACCCACCTTTTAGGGTTCGGTAACAATTTTGGCACCCAATGCGGGGCCCCCGTCCAGAGCCCAGCACCCTCCTGACCGCAAGCAGAAACTCCACTGACCCTCGGCATGCACCAAGCCACTTGTTCAGGAGGATCAGGTGGGTCTCCTAACCATGACTGAGGCGGCGACCAGCCCAAGGTGCTTTTACTTTGAGAAGTAGAAACTAACTCTAGTATGGATGTCCATTAGGTAGATGCCCTAAGAATTTCTCTTGTTAAGTGTGCTTGGGATTGGAGGTGAGGAGGTATCTGGAGGATTGAAGTAGGACTAAGACATTCCCATTAGGGGGGATTGAAGCCCTACTAAGATCATCCACATTACTCCACCACTAAGATCAACCTTGGCTGGCCCCTCATGAGTCAGAAACTCCCAGTCCTGCCCAGGGAATAGTCTCCCCAGCACACACTCGTAGTGGGGTACAATTCATCCCAGGATCCACCCAAGTCTCCTCAGGGCAGTTTCCACTGAGACAAATGCCTGCTGGACTGGATCACAAACGGCCAGCCTAGAGGGTTTATCTGGGTCTATACACCGTTTTCCACCTCTGACCTGTATAATTGGAAGAATAATCTCCCAATGTATAGAGATTACCCGAGACGCATAGAAGCTTTGTTTGTGTCCCTCTTTGCCACACATCACCCTAACTGAGCTGTTAGTCACTTGTAAATATTCTTCTAATTCCAGAGGAACAGAGGATAGTCTTAGAAAAGGCACGCCAAGAGGCTGACAGGTTGCATAACTTCAACCCTCAGAATGGTATTAGACTCCTGGCAGCCCAGGCTGTACCTGCCATAGATCCACACTGGGACCCAAATGATCAGCTAGGGGCATGACAGCTAGAACACTAAAAAACTGTTTGATAGTTGGTTTGCAGCAAGGGGCCCCAAAGCAGAAGAGCCTTAAAAAAGATCAGGCTGTACAACAAGGCCCCAAGGAAAATCCCTCCAGTTTCTTAGAACAGATGTGTGAAGCATACCAGCCGTTTACTGATTATAAACCCTGAAGATCCAGAGAATGTTAGGTTAATGAGTATGACTTTAATCAGCCAAAGCGCCCCTGACATCAAGTGGAAACTTCAAAAGTTAGAAGGAGGTCTAGGAATGAATACTTCACAACTTGTTGAGATTGCCTTTAAGGTCTTCAGTAATTGGGACCAGGTAAAAGAATAAAAGGAAAATAAAAAAATGAAACAACAGGCCATGCTCCTGGCAGCAGCTCTTGGAGGTAACCCACCACCCAGGCAGACCTCATGGGTAAGTCCTTGTGGGCCCCAAAAGGGCCAGCAGCCAACCCAAGGGCCCCTAAATCTAGGCCCCAGACAATGTGCCTACTGCAAAGAAGAAAGGCACTGGAAACAGGAGTGCCCCTCGTGGCCAACCCAGTCCATGCAAGAGTCTAAGAAGAAACCCATAACCCAGCTCCTGCAATGGTCAACTGATGATTCTGACTGACGGGGCCCAGGGGCTCCCCTGCAACCCACCCAGCCTATCTTAATCTCCCACGAGGAACCCCTGGTTGCAGTAACAGTGGGAGGACAACTTACTGAATTCTTAGCAGACATGGGCACAACCTACTTAGTTTTAAACACCCTGAAGGGCCCACTGTCTAAAAGAAACATGACCATTACTGGAGTGTCAGGAAAACATAGCAATAAACCATTCCTTCAACTTATGGACTGTCAAGTTGGAGGTACAGAATTGACTCACAGTTTCTTGTATGTGCCTGAATGTCCTATCCCCCTTTTGTGAGGGAATTTGTTAACCAAGTTAAATACTCAAGTCACCTTATCAGCAGATCAACCTCAAGTAGGAGTAGAACCAGATAAAGCCTGTGCTCTTCAAGTGGCCCTTTTGCAGACTTGCAGGGACGAATAAGTCCATGTGCCAAGAAGGTTTTGATTAAAGGTTGTAGGCCTAGTTTAGCCTCCTGCTTCTAGGGATACTGCTTTAGATGTGGAATGGTGTGTCGTTTGGTGTCCATCCCTACAGAATCTGTACTCCTACCCCAGCACATTCAGGATCAAGTTAAACCCCAGGTCTGGGCCACTGGAATCCCTGTAAGACAAAGATGGCAACCTTCATCCTTGTAAGGCTTAAACCAAACCACACCGTTCCACATCTAAAGCAGTACCCCTTGAAGCAGGAGGCTAAACTATGTCTACAACCTTTAATCAAAACCTTCTTGGCACATGGACTTATTCGTCCCTGCAAGTCTGCTTATAACACCCCTATTCTACCCATAATAAAACCAGGCACTGAAGAGCATCAATTTGTGCAAGACCTACGGGCCATGAATCAGATAGCAGAGGACATTCACCCAGTGGTACCCAATCCATACACTCTGCTGAGAGTCCTTCCAGGGGATTGCGCATAGTTTACAGTTTTAGCCTTGAAAGATGCTTTTTATTGTGTTCCTCTGGAAGAAAATTCCCAAGAGATATTTGCCTTTGAGTGGGGAGGATCCCACCTCAGGAACTAAGACTCAATACTTCTGGACTGTTTTACCACAAGAGTTCAAGAATAGCCCCACTCTCTTTGGGGAGGTATTAGCCAGAGATCTCCAGAACTTAACACCTACAGGAGGGCACAGTCCTCCAGTATGTAGATGATATTTTAATCGCCAGTCCCACCAAAGAGCTCTGACAAGAACACAGTCACCATACTGAACTTCCTAGGAGACCAGGGATACAAGGTCTCACAGAAAAAAGCCCAGATCTCTGCCACTGAGGTAAAATACCTAGGGTTTAAAATATCACAAGGGAAAAGAGAGCAGCTACCTGACTGGAAAGAGGTGATTGCCCAAGTAGCCTCCCCAACCACTAGGAGACAGTTATGAGCGTTCCTTGGAATGGCCAGGTTCTGTAGAATCTGGATCCCCAATTTCGATCTCATCACAAAACCCTTATACCGGGCTGTCCAAGGGAGCAATTCTGAACCCTTGGATGGACACCAGAATATCAAGTAGCCTTCCAACAAATCAAAGATAAGCTGATGTCCGCCCCCGCCCTAGAACTACCAGACCTCAAGAAACCTTTCGAGCTGTTCAGTCACGAGAGGTAGAGGATTGCCCTGGGGGCACTCACTCAGACCTGGGGCCATGGAAGCAACCAGTTGCATACTTCTTTAAACAGCTAGACCCTGTGGTCCAGGGCTGGTCCACCTGCCTCCAGGCAGTCGCAGCAACGTGTGATCTCCTGATGGAGGCCAAGGAGTTCACTCTTGGCCAACCTACCATGGTTCTAACCCCCATTGTGTGCTTCCTTTGATGAAGCAGAAGGGTGGTCTTTGGCTAATGGCAGGGCGACTCAGCAAATACCAGGCTATGCTACTTGACAGTCCTGCTGTAACATTAAAGACTGTCTCCACTCTCAATCCTGCAACCTTGTTACCCACATCGAAAGATGGAAAACTCGAGCACAACTGTGTCCAAGTAATTGAAGAGGGGTATTCCAGCAGGCCTGACCTATCTGACCAGCCTCTAACTAACCCCAATTTAGAACTGTTCACAGATGGAAGCAGCTATTTAGAAAAAGGAGTCCAAAAAGCTGGCTATGCCATGGTCACCCTCTATGAGACATGCTTCCCTGGCTAGCCAAACTGATTGAAGAGCCTTATCTACAAAAGACTATTCAGAAAATAGTGCATCAATGTGTTACCTGTGCAAAGAACAATCCAAAAACAGGCCCACCACCTCCTATGCCTGGGGTACAAGCCCGTGGGACTGGCCCCAGACAGGACTGGCAAGTAGACTTCACTGTTAAGCCAACAGCTACAGAAGGTTTCAAATATCTCTTAGTGTTTGCAGACACTTTTACCGGATGGGTAGAAGCCTTCCCCTGCAGAACATAAAAGTCATCAGAGGTCAACAAAACTCTTCTTAATGAAGTTATTCCTAGACTTGGCCTACCTTATTCAATTCAAAGCAATAACGGAGGAGCTTTTGTATCTAAGGTTACCCAAGAAGTTTCAGGGCATTTAGGAATCCAGTGGAAGTTGCGTGCTTCCTGGAGGCCAGAGTGAACTAGGAAAACAGAAGACGAACCACACCTTAAGGGAGAGCTGAGCTAAGCTCTGCCAAGAGACCAGCCTGCCCTGGTCACACTGCTACCCATCGCCCTGTTGAGGGTCCTGGTGGCCCCTAGAAGCAGGCTCCAGTTGAGCCCCTATGAAATGCTGTACGGGAGACCTTCCTTAAGGCAGCCTGGGGATGTAGCGCTTCAGATGATCCTCAAGTATTCCTGGAACTTGGTGTCTCCAGGTATCGTAGGTCATTATATGTAACTCTGAAAGCTATTAACCATTATGCATCCAGTCGTATGTTTTTTCCCACAGCTACCCCTCTTCATCCTTTCACCCCAGGAAACCTCGTTGTCATAAAGAAGTGGGACGACCATCATCCTTGCGGCCAGCTTCAACCCAAGTGGCCTGGTCCTTACGAAGTTCTTCCAGTTACCCACTCCTCGGTGAAGGTAGCCAAAGTCAAACTTTAGATCCACTACACCAGGGTGAAGCATGTGCCCATAGCTCCAGATGTGCCTTTAAAGTCTTCCCCTATAGGCACAGGTCACCCAAGTGCAGACTACAAAGACAGCCAACCCCCCGAACCCGAGTGGGAGTGCGAGCCACTAGAAGACTTAGGACTACTCTTTAAGAAACAGCCTATAGAGAAGTAACCCTTTTCCACCTGAAGTCTCCTTTGCCTGCTACCCCAGGAGCTAATCGTTCCCTGTCTGTTCCTAGGTCCCTAAAAACTCTGCCCCATGTCAGCAGGAAGTAGCCAGATGAGTCGCAGACCCTTATCCTTTAAGATTAAGGAATTGCTACAACTCAAGGGGTGGATTGTAACCTGACCTTACTTACGCCAGTAAATTTCCATTAGTCCTTAAACTAGCCCAAATCAGATTTGGCCTGCCCTGCACATGCAGAAGGGCCAGCTGTGACTGCTAATTGAACTCAACAGAGGACGCAGCAACAGGAGGAACCAATCAGAAGGAAAATCATCACCCAAACCCTATTCCGAAGTGAGAGGTCCGACAAGAACTACGTCACCTCCTGTTTCCTGGCCGCCGTCTAGAATTTTCCCTCCCAGAACACTTGCAGGGCCGCCATCTTGCTGCCCAAATCACATATCAGCCCTGCTTCCCCGTAGTTCAGGGAGCCGGATCTGAGGATCTTTCTCCTAGCTCCCTTGCTCTGCACGTTGCAATAAAGTTACTTTCTCAAAGACTAGTATCCAGGTAATCGGCAAGTGTGAGCGCACCAGACAAGGACCCACCTTTTAGGGTTCGGTAACACCCACAGAGCCAGGCATTGGGCCAGGTCAACTGTGTAGCCCGCCCCTTCTAGAAACTTCCCTGAGCATCCTGGAAGCCATGTGCCATGGACAGGAGCCCCACAATCAATGCTCATGGCCTTGCAGCTCGAGCCGGTGTGGGCCCCAGAGTTGAACCTTTGCAGGGTCTTAGGAGGGTCCCAGGAAGCATAAGGAAGCCCCAGCCAGGCCAGGTGGACCCCGAAGGAGGGCGGACCCTGCAGCCGCCCGGCCCCTCCCATCTCCATGGCCAGAGCCCCCAGGGAGAAAGGCCATCGCACAGAAGGTTAAAAATTTTATTTGGCTTATAAAACTCCACATTCCTTCGTGCTCCTCTCAGGCAGAAGGTGCAGTACGCTGCTCAGGAGCCCTTCCTGGGCGGGGGGGCTCAGCCCGGACCACCAGAGGCCTCTGGTGACGCAGACGGAGCAGCAGGCCCGTGGCCGTGAGACAGCAGCTCCTGATGGGCAGCGGCCGCAGTCCTCGGCCGGGCATCCTCACTCTGGGGGCCGCCGGCCACTGCGCCGGCCGCGGTTGTCCCGCCACACGTAGTAGTTGAGTGTGGCCGCGAAGGCCAGCCAGGCCAGGTACGGGTACAGCAGGCGGGCAGCCAGCGGGCTCACCTGGTGCCAGGCCACAGTGGTGGCAGCCGCCACCCCACCCACCAACAGGAGGTCCACCAGGGCCTGCGGAGACGCGGGGAGAGGGAGGACAGGGAGGCTGAGGTTCCACGTCTGCATAGGGGGGGTGTCCCAGCTGCCCACCACCCCCTGGACTTGGGAAGCTTTGGAACCCCTATTCCACCCTCGAGGGACATGGCCAGGCCCCACGCCATTTTCAGCTTCAGTGTCCTCATCTGTGAAATGGGTGTGGCCACCCTTCCTGACCCATGGCGTGTGTGCATGTGGGTGTGTGTACACGTGACGGTGCCACCAGAGGACACAGCAGGTTCAAGGGTGAGGTGACTGCTGCGAGGCCCCAGGCACCTCCTTCCCGCCCCGAGCTCCGGAGCCCTTGGACAGGGCAACCCTGCTCTCCCAGCGTTATCACGAGGCCCAAACAAGATCACGAACAGGAGAAACAGCTGCTGTGAACTGTCACGTGCTGTCCCCAAGGGGTGACAGTGAGCAGGGATACGCCCTGTGCATCAATTCCACCAACACAGAAAAGATCTTTTTAAAAGAGAAGCAGACATTGAACTGGTGGCGCTGGCCCCCAGCCTGCTGCCAATGTCTCTTTAGGCACAGCGCCAAGTGTAATGTTGAATTTTCTGATAAAATGGCCCCTAAACCCAAGCGGAGGACCCCTGGTGACACAGTGGTTAAGCGCTTGGCTGCTAAGTGGTTTGAACCCACCAGCCTCTCTTCAGGAGAAAGATGTGGCAGTCTGCTTCTGTAAAGATTACAGCCTTGGAAACCCCATGCGGCAGTTCTCCTCTGTCCTACAGGGTCGCTATGTGTCAGAATTGACGGCAACAAGTTTGGTTTTAAACCCAAGCAACCCCCCCCATCTGCTGCAGCCAGAGCCCCGAGGAAAACTTGCTGAGGGGTGTTCCAGGGCATCGGTCCCTAAAAGCTTCTAGACAGACATTCTGACCACATCTGAGATGTGATGTCCCCACATCCTGCAAGAGAGAGGCCAGGGAGACAGGTTGAGGCCATACTTACCCAGCCCATTTGGTGGGCACCAAAGAAGATGCGGGGCCATGCCCAGTTCAGGGCCAGCTGCCCGGCGTAGAGGCCCAGGGGGACCACGGCCTCCTCTGAGAAGCCCCCCAGCTCTTTCCAGACCAAGTAGGAGCCGTACCTGCAACAGAGTCGCCTGTCAGAGTACCTGCGAGGAAGGGGCCAGGAGCCTCCCTGGCCCTCAGTGGAGATGGTGAGAGCTCAGGCACGCCCCCACCCTTGGCAAACCCAGGTCACCAATGGAGGCAGAAATCCTGTCCAGGCACTGCCTGCTGGGACATCAGGGAAGTTGCTTGACCTCTGCGGTGCAGTGAATTACTTAACATGGCCCTTCTAGCCATAGTCTTTATAAACTCCCACCAAATGACTGGGTGGGGCTATGCAAATGAGGCGCTTGTGGCCCACCAAGGAGATTGGATAGCTTGCTAATAACATAAATAAGGTGCATGGAACCCCTGTGGGGGAAATGAAAATAAGGTGTATGGAACCCTAATGAGGGGATGGGTCAGTTTTGCCATCCCTCTAGGCTTAAAATGAGCCATCCCAGAGCAGAGGGGCCTCACTACTATCAAGAAAGAAGAGCTAGGAGTGAAGCGTGTCCTTTGGACCCGGGATCCCTGCACGGAGAACCTTAGATCCAGGAGAGAGAGAGAGCTGTAACACCGGAGATAGTGAGAGACGGCGAGAAGCAGCAGCAGAGAAACAGCAGCAGAACCAAGAGACCCACAGGAGACAGCGAGCTGGGCTTCCCAACCCACGGAGTCAGAGAGCTGAGTGCCCTCAGGCAGGAGGTTTGCTGGCAGAGTGGGGTGCCTCCAGGCACTTGTCAGAGATAGGCTCGCCAACCCATGGAGGGAAAGCTCGGCACCTTGGAGCAGGAGGCTTCTTGGTGGAGTGGGGTGCCTCTGGGCACTTGTTGGCAGAGCTAAAGAGCTTTGTAACACTTTTGTAATACTCTGTAACACTTGCCCAAGCAGGGCAGAGGCCAGGCAGAGGGGCTGAGGGCCTGCCGACCTGGCTGAGAAGAAGCTGTCCTGATGGAAGAATTGTATCCTGAGTATTTCCTGATCCTGAATTGTAACCTGTTGATTCCCTAATAAAACCCATAATCATGCGTGTGGTCTGTGAGTTCTGTGTGGCCAGTGTAACGAATTATCGAACCCAGCAGAAAAGCAGAGAGTGCCATGGGAGGGACAGCTGGTGTCAGAACAGGTAAAAGGGTTGGAGAGAGGTGTGTCTGACCTCCGCCTCACAGCAGTCAGCCTGGGGCTACTGATGCTGATAATGCCTCTGCATCCGCCTTGTGAAATTAGATAAGGTCAGACACCTGCTGTCACACCAGTCTCACAACCTCTCGGGGTCACCTCACAAGGTCGCTGTGGGATTTGAGTTAACATTGCTGTGCTTAGGGTGGTGGCTGGCACATTATTATCATCATCAGTGCTGTGAAGGGGGAGGCACGGGGCTTGTGGGTGAAGAGCAAGCTCCTAAATCAGCCAGGGGCGCTGCACAGACATTTGGGCTGGGCCCTGGAGGATGAGTAGGAGTTTGCCAGGGGAAAAGAACAGAATTTGCAAAGGCTTAGAGGCTGGTGCGAGACCCTGAGTGGGTCTGTGTGACTGCAGGGTGACGTCTCGGGGGCGGAGCAGAAGGGTGACTGGAGAGGCGGGTGAGGCTTTTCTGGCCTCAAGGGCAACGCCACCACCAATAATAATGGCTAATGCCCTCCAGCTCTTACGTGCACCAGGCACTGCTCTAGCACTTTCTAAGCATTAACTCATTCCACCCTCATGACAATGCTGAGGTGGGCAGCACTATCACCTCCATTTTACAGGTAGGAAAACTGAGGCACAGAGAGGTATAGTCACTGCCTAAAACCTCTCAGGATTTGAACTCAGGTGGCCTGGGGCTGGAGACTAGCTCTTAACCAGCAGTGAGAGGCCACAGGGACCCACCAAGGGAATGGCTCGGTCCAATCTGTGCTTCTTCAGGGTCTTGATGGTGGAAGGTGTGTGTGTGCTGGGGGGAGATGCCTGGAGGCTGGAGCAGGTGGAGGCAGCAAGAGCGGTGCGTGGACAAGGATCCTCCACGAGGGAAGGGATGGGGGCCCCCACTGGGTGGAGCCTGCAGCAGGGAACTCTGGAGAAGGGCGGGAGGCCTCCCCGCAGGAGCCACCAGGGGGTGCCCTCCCTGGTCTGCACTTCCTTTCTTCCATCACAACCCAGTGGGCCTTTGAGGTCAGACTGAGGCCCAGACAGGGGAAGGGACTAACCCGGGCAGACAGAGGGGCTCCTGCAGGATCCCTACTTGTAGCCCATGTCTGGGGAAGGCCATGCGTCCCTTCTCTGTAAAATGGACATCGTGAGGATAAGCCGCAACAAAGCCTGGCACCCTGCTGGAGCTCAGAGCATGGCAACAGGAAAATCAGCGGCCACAGAGTCAACTCTGACTTGTGGCGACCCCATGAGTGTCGGAGGAGAACTGTGCTCACAGTTTTGGAAGTAGACGGCCAGTCCTTTCTTCCGAGTCTGTCTTAGTCTGGAAGCTCCACTGAAACCTGTTCAGCATCATAGCCACACACAAGCCTCCACTGACAGACAGACAGTGGCTGTGACAGGAACTGAACCCGGGTCTCCCGCGTGGAAGGGGAGAGTTGTACAGCCGAAACACCACTGCCCCAACCTGCTGCTGTCAAGCTGATCCCACCTCATGGCAAACTCATGTGTGTTAGTGTAGAACAGTTCTCACAGGGTTCTCAGTGGCTGATTCTTTGGAAGTAGACTGCCAAGCATTTCTTCCAAGCCACCTCTGGGTAGGCTCGAGCCTTCAGCCTTTCAGTTCGCAGTGGAGCACGTGAACCATCGGCACCACCCAGGGACTCCCAATACATGGCAGCTACTGTGACTGCCGCCACAGCTGTGACTCATCCTCCATCGAACTGTCACCAGGCGTCCACACTGCTCACACAGCAGCACTCACACTGCTCTGAACCTGACACACAGAAGCTGGCTGAGCTGAAAACGGCCAGGATGCCAGTGCAGGGTTAATCTACCCTGGCGGCCTCTCCCGGGGGGCCCAGGAAAAGAAAGCTGGGTTGTGCAACCAGTGGGCCCCAAAGCTTTCTCCTTCCTGGTAGCTGCCAAACCAGGCTGGGAAAACCGCTGCTCCAGGGCTGTCCCATCGACTGCCCCAGGACCCCTACGGGGGGATGGCCCTGCCCTGCCTGCTCAGGGGACCAGGCCTGACTGCACAGGTCCACGCCGGCCCACCTACCCCATCGCCGAGTAGAGCGTGCCCCAGATGGGGCCGAGCGTCCAGTAGGGCGGGTGCCAGGAGGGCTTTTGCAGGCCAGCATACCAGCGGAGGCCCTCTCCATGGATGAAGTGGGAGCTCAGGAAGCCCCCTAGGCTGGGCACCAGAGTGAAGCCCACAGCGGGCACCCAGGGCGGGGCCATGGCTGCTGCAACTGCTGCTCCGGAAAGTTCTGAAAGAGAAGACAGGGCTTTGGTAAGAGTGGGAGGTACCCCAGAGAGGGGGCAAGGCCCCACCGAGCAGTCCCCGAGGACCTGCTGTGCGCAGACCTGGGCTTAGACTGTGGGCACCTTCAGCGTTACCAGACCCAGTTCACTGACCGGTCACTCAATGGATCAGGAGGTACAGAGAGGCAAGGAGGGGCCGGAGTCGCACCCACAGCCTTGCCATCCTCACTCAAGGGTTTGAGTGACACTCTTCCATCCAAACTCCTACCCCACCCAGAAGACGGCCCCTGCATGGCCTGGACCCGCGGGGTCCGCCCACCAAGTCGAGGTCCATCTCAGCTCCTGCTCCAGCTGTGAGGGTCCTGTACTCTCCCACCCTCGCCCTTGACCTTGGGTCTCCTGGCAAGAGAGCTCCTCCTCTCTGCCACCTTGTCTACTCTGCCACCTTGTCCAAGGAAGCTTCCCCAGGCCAAATGCCAGCCCCTGGGGGCTCTGCAGGGCCCGCGGGAGCCTTCTCCCAGGTCAGCCTATTTACGCCCCACTTCATCCCAGACTAATTGCTACGGCCCCCTTTCACTCTCCAAAGTGTCCCTTTTACAAGTGACCAAGGTCAATACTGCCAGTATAAGACATATCAACATGGTGAACCCCTGATACAACTTGCTCACAGAAACGGGCCACATTTCTGTGGCATTCTTGCCCAAAATGCATATCCCCAGCCAGTCACGGGACACCAGACAACCCCACATGGAGGAGCATTCTACAGAACAACCAGGCGGGACTCCAGCGGTCTGCAAAGCATCAAGGTCGTGAAAGACAAGGAAAGGCGGCAAGAACCATCCCAGACTGCAAGAGACTAAGGAGAAACAGCATCGGACTCCAACAGTGTGGGACCCTGGCTGGGATCCTGGAAGAGATTGAGGACATTAGTGGAAAATGGGTGAGGTCTGTGGTTCAGCTAATAGTATTGTACCGGTGTCAATTCGTCATTGTACTATTAGAGGAAGCAGGTGAAAGGCATATGGGAACCCTCTGGACCATTTTGCAACTTTTTGCTAAGTCTAAACTTAGTTCAAAATAAGACACAAATAAATAAATAAGTAGTATCCTGCTTTGGACAATAAATTGCACGGTCCCCTAACTAGCTACCATGGACTTGTGCTGACTCCATGTATGTCAAAGAAGAACTGTGCTCCAGAGGGTTTTCAACAGCTGATTTTTCGGAAGTAGATTGCCAGGCCTTTCTTCCAAGCTGCCTCTGGATGACTCAAACCACCAACCTTTCCGTGAGCAGCTGAGTGCATGCTCAATATTTGTTAACTGATCAGTCCCTCCTAAGTCCTACCAGGGTCCCCCTGGTCCCCTGACACCCTCTCCAAGCTCCACCCACTACAAAAACCTGTTGCCCTTGACTTGATTCCGACTCATGGAGACCCCATGTGTTACAGAGGAGGGTTTTCTTGGCTGTAATTCTTATGGAAGTGGATTGCCAGGCCTTTCTTCCTCAGCATCACTGGGTGGGTTGGAACCACCAATCATGAGGTTAGCAGTTGAGCACAAACTGTATGTGCCACCCAGGGGCCCACCTACTACAAAGGCCCCTCTGACCCTCCACTGGCACCACACCACTTCTGCTCTCAGACCCTCAGTGCTTCCCATCATTATGGGGGTGGGGTGCTCACGGCACCCTGCCACAGCACCCGGTGGGGGTTCAGGAAACCCAAAGAGGTTGGCCTGGAGCTCCAGCTGACAGGGCATGGGGCTCGCCACCCAACCGTCCTGTTGTGCAGAACAAACCAAGGCCCCCAAAGAGGCGGTGACCTCTCCAAGGCCTGAGCCCTGTGCTCCCGCGCACACCCAGGCCGCCCCCTCGGCTGGCCCGGCTCCACTGCTGCCCGAAAGTGAGAGAACATGGAAGTCAGACACCCCACATGAAGAGCTTCCCCTAGGCGGGAGCTTCCTGAGGCCCCCTGGGGGCTGCCCAGATCATGACTCACCAGACTGGGGAACAGTAGGCAGAGGCGGAACCCACCAAGCTGAGTCATGCTGGGCTGGGCTGGGCTGGGCAGGCGTCTGGCCCAGGAAAGACTGAGAGAAATCCGGTCTGGGATGGGGCCCAGGGAGGGCGGGGGAGGCCAAGGGGTACCACAGCAGGGGAGGGGCTCTGGGCTACGGCAGAGGCCAAAACCAAAAAAACAAACCAACCTGTTGCCATCGAGTCAATTCCGACTCATAGCCACCCTATAGAACAAAGCAGAACTGTGCCACAGGGTTTCCAAGGAGCAGCTGGTGGATTCAAACTGCTGACCTTTTGGTTAGCAGCCAGGCTCTTTACCATGCACCACCAGCCAAAGCCCCCATCAAACCTGTGTTTCTATCTCTTCCAGAAGGGAAGAATCTAAGCCTTAGCATTGCCTCGTTTGCTTGGTGATATCTCCCATCATCAGAGCCCGTTTCCTCCTACGTCAGGTGGGTCTAACCTGCCCCGCCTGCTACACAGGGTACTGGGGAGGGGGGTGGGACAGCAACGCTTGCCTTAAAAACTACAGACAAGTGAGGGGTGCAGATATCAGTGTTGGGGAGCACTTGCCCCATGTCCTCTAGGGGAAGCAGTGGCTCAGGCGAGACCCAAGGCCAAGACCACAGTGGCCACATCAGCCACTGGACACTCCTGGGTAAAATGCCTTTCACAGAAGGTCCCCTTCGAGGCCAGGGCCACTCACGAGGGAGCACCCCCAAAACAGAGGCCTAGAACAGGATAAAGCAGAGGGCTCATGGCGTGGGATCAAAGAACGTTCTAGGCCTTGCTTGACTCTGGCTACCCTCGGGTTTGTGGGTAACACGGAGCTTGGTGGAATGTGTTATTTCATTTATTCTTCACAGTGGCCGCGGGGAGGGGACCAGCAGCTTCTTCCCTGAGGTGCCTCTCCCTCTTGGGCCTCATTAAACCCATTGCCGTTGAGTCAATTCCAACTCACAGTGACCCTATAGGACAGAGTAGAACTGCCCCACAGGGTTTCCAAGGAGCAGCTGGTAGATTTGAACTGCCAATCTTTTGGTTAGCAGCTGAGCTCTTAATCACTGCGCCGCCAGGGCTCCTTGGGCCTCATTACTATTCCCATTTGCCAGACAAGGAAACTGAGGTGCAGGGAGTCATGGAATTTTCCAAGTCTGTGTGATTCCAATGCCCACTACACCCCTCCCCTATCTTCAAGGGGAGACAAGGAATGGGCACCGACCTGGGTCTGCTGGGCCGAAGCTCCAGATGCGCGCATGGCCACTCACCAGCAGCGGTGCCACCCCCCACCCCCACCAGCCTCATCGGTAACACAGCACTTAACACCTGCCCCAAAGCCTGCAGGGCCAGGGCGGGATGGGGCCTGCAGGTCGCTCCCCACCCCACCTCAGCCATCAGCCCTCAGCCCTCTGCCCAGTGCCAGTGTGTGGGCGCCAGGCCCTACTTCAGCCCAGGGTAGCTTGTTCCAGGATCTGCAGCCCTCTCCCATGTCCCCGGGAGGCTTCACTTCTGGCCAGCAGACCCCAGGCCCGCCCCTGCCCCTGGTGTCTCATCTCCTGGGCCTCTCTGTCCCCATCTGTGAAGTGGGGACTGACCGAGCCAGGGGGCCTCTGGGGACCTTTCTTTACTCTGAAGTATCCCTACTGAAGGTGACAGAAACTGCTACCCAGAAACAGAACCACGTTTTGCCCTTTCTCTGAACCCCTCCCTCTCGGGCTACACCCAGCCCCCCTGGGGCCTCCGCTCACCCTGGAAGCCACCACTGCCCCAGGGACTTCTTTTAAGTCTCTTTCTTGAAATGGAGCCCTGGTGGCCCAGTGGTTAAGAGCTTGGCTGCTGACTGAAAGGTTGGCAGTTTGAATCCACCAGCTGCTCCTTGGAAACCCTATGAGGCAGTTCTACTCTGCCCTATAGGGTCGCTCCAAGTCTGACTCAACAGCAACAGTTTTTTTTTTTTTTTTTTTCCTTTAAATGACTCAAGACTAATCCCCCTCACTGTTTTTGCAAAACTTTTTAATTGTGAAGTAACCAGTGTGACAAACGGGTAGGAAAAGTTCTGGAAAGACCCACCAGGGAAGGCTGGGGTGGGGCCTTGGGGACGAAAAGGGGCAGGGGAGTTGCTTTATCCGGAATGACTGCTTTTTTCAACAAAGAGAGCATTCAGGTATGGATTGCACAAAGATGAGTAGAAGAAAAAATAAACATAAGAAACCAGGTTCAAAAATAAAATGAAAAAGCAACAAGTATGAGGTAAAAAGTACGTCTCCACCCTCTCAGCCAAGCCCTCACCACATCCCTGAGGGAGCCACTGTCAACAGTTTTTGGAAGAACCACCAGGATATTGTCAGCTCTCGCCCAAGCACAAAGGTATGTACACCCACCACCAAATCCACACCCACACCCACCAACCCCCACACCCACACACACCCCACACATCCACCCACCCCAAGCACATCAGGAAAGAAAGTGAAAATGGCCTCCGGAGCTGGAGGGGGAGCGAGGCTGGGATCAGACCACGGCTCCAAAGCCTGGCTCCCACTTCAGCTATGTGCCCTTAGACAGAGGTTCGTGGGTGAGCCTCAGTTTCTCCCAACTCAGGGGGTTCCCTTGGGGACTGGGATACCCTCTGAGCCTCCCTCAGGGGACTCAGGAAGAGGCTGCCTGCCTCTCTCCTGCGCTAAGAGGCCTGCTTACCTCCCCCCTCACTTGCTCCTCAGGATTTCTGACGGCCAGTGGCCTGCGCGCTGGAGCTTCCCGGGAACCGAGTGCTGCCTGCTGCTGTCCTGGGGCAGAGGACCCCACTCAGCCCCACAGACATCCGCCAGAGCCTCCGCCCACATCCCGAGGCCCCGCGTGCGGTCGAAGGCCTGCTGGGTGCGGGGCGCCCTGAGCGGACGCTGCTGCACACAGCCCCCGCGGCCACCCTCTCCTTGCCCCTCTTTTGGAACAGTGCTGTCACTCACCCCTAGGGGAGGCTCCAGTCCCGCCCCTCCTGTCATCCGTCCAAGGGCACACGGCTTGTACCAGGTACCCCTTGCCCTAGCAGGCAAGGCAGAGCGGGCTCCAAGCCCTCTCCAGGCCTTTCTAAGCCTGTAAATCAAGCCCGGGCCGTGGGCTTTCGCCAAGCTGACGCCAGCACTCAGCCGTTTGTTCATGGGGCAGCCCCACGTCCCCTCCAGCCCTACCCGAGTTCCTCTGTACAAGGGGCGGGAGGCAGGTGGGTCCTGGCGGCAGGCAGGCCCGCAGGCAGGTGGGTACGGGGATGCTTCGTTCACTTTAAGCCCCTGAGCACTGGACCGGGAATCGAGGGACCCAGGTTTAAGATCCGACTGTGCTGCTGAACGGCTTTGCGCACACAGCACCCGGATCCGGCCTGGTTTTCCTCCTCAGTGAAATGGGAGTAGGGTGTCTGAGTGGATCATGAGCCCAAGGCCTCCCTGTCATTTTGTGATCCTAATAGTGGCCCCGCGCGGCTCCCGGCCACTCTCGCCACGCTCCTCCGCGCAGTGGGCGGGGTCCGGCCCCTCCCGGCGGTCGGTGCTTCCCACCAGACACGAGTCCCCGGCGGGGGCGGGCCGAGGGCGAGGCGCCAACGTTCCCCTCCGGCCTCCCCGCCCCGCACCCCACGCAGGCCGGAGCAGCCGTACAGGACCCGCACCCCGGGGCCGCCGCCGCCCCGCAGCTAACCCGGCAGCTGAGCCCCCAGCGCTGCCCCTGCCCGGCAGCCGCCCTTCCGGCCTCAGTTTCCCCTTCCCGCCCCTCCTGCCCCGCCCCCGCCCGGTCCCCACTCACCAGCGGATGAGGTTGCGCTCCGAGAAGGGCTCTGCGCGCCGGGAGATGGAGGTGAAAGTCCCCGGGCCGCCCCGCCCCGGCCGTCCGGCCCCGCCCGGCCCCGCCCGGCTTGACTGGACGCCAGCGGCGCGCTTGCATTGCCCCGGGACTGGGAACTCCCTCTCTTTCGGCGGCCCAGCCTGCGGGACGCCCTTCTGCCTCCCTCTCCCATTCCTGCGGCCCCCATCTGCCCCCACTCGCCGCAAGCGGTCCCTCGGCTCCTTCTCCCGCAACGGGGAACGCCGGACGCGGGGCAGACCCAGCCTGGTGCGGATTTGGCCGCTCCAGGTCCCTGCTGTGTGTCCCAGGGCAGGTCGCTTCTCCTCTCTGAACTTCACTTTTCCCATCTGTAAAACGGGGCAACAAACACCGAGGTGCAGAGGAGCAATTTACTTCGCCTGCTGACAAAGCCCTGAACGTCGTCCTGCACAGCAGCTCTGTCCCCCATTCCCAGCGAGCACCCCAGGTCCTTTAGCTGTTGCCCCAAGAGGCCGCGCGCTGCCCTCTGCCCAAGAGTTCCAGTCCTCGGTCAGCCACTTTCTGGCTGGTTTTCTGTCGTCCACCTCTTCATCCGTAAAATGGGCACAGCATCGCGGGACTGATGAGCATGCGACATGGTAATGCAGGCAGGGCGTTCGGAAAGGCTTGGCGCTCGTTGAGGGGAGGCAGCCATCATCACCCCCTCCCGCGTGGGGACGCGTGGCTTTGTCACTGCGGCCCAGGCTGCTTGAGCCACCACAGGCTGCAGCGGCCATGTCTGCCCAAGCCTGTCCCTGCATAGACCTGCCATCTCCTTGAGGAGCAGCCAGAGCCTCAGTAGGCACAGTGGTTAAGAGCTCAACTGCTAACCAAAAGGTCAGTAGTTTGAATCCACCTTGGAAACCCTATGGGGCAGTTCTACTCTGTCCTATAGGGTCGCTGTGAGTTGGAATTGACGGCAATGGGTTCGGGGTTATTTTCTTGGACACTTTTACCTTCCTGTACCCCTTCCTACTTCCATTTAAAAAAACATTAAAAATTATATTTTCAACTACATTAATGTAAAGACAAGTATAATCCAGGCTGGATTATATTCATTTTTCTTCTAATTAAAAAAAAATTAAAACATTTGCGTGGGTTCCTAGAAGTATTGTGGCCCCAGGCGCTCCCTTCCGCTGCTGCCAACCCCACCCGGTGGGAGGTGCCTGGCCGAGTGGCAAGCTGCCAGGAAGACCCATGAAAACAGGAGGCAGGGCCGCTCCCCTCCAGTCTAAACCATACTGCAAGAGAGCTCTAAGTCCATGGGGGCACCTGCAAGGGTGTCCCCAAATACCTGCAGCACCCCAGAGCCAAAGGGAGGGGGAGCTGAGAAGGAGCATCTAAGGTCCCTGCTCTGGTGAAGTTCACACCCCTTTCACAGATGAGAAATCTGCAGGGGACCAGGGGTTCACCCTGCAGAGCCGGATGCTCTGCCCTGCTGTGTCCTGCTGTGTCCTGCAGCCTCCCTCCTCTTCATCCCCACCGCCCCCACCTGAGCCTGGGCAGCAGCCATGGTCTCCCCTGGGCAGTGACCACAGCCCCTAGCTGGTCCCCAGCTCCCCTCTCGTCCTTTCCAGCTGTTGCACATCCTCTGACCACAGCCATCCTCTGCCCAGGACCCTCCGTGGCTCCCACTGCCTTAGAATCCAGTGCAAGCCTGGCATTCAAGGCCCTGCCAAGCTGGCGTCAGGCCAACGACCCCACCCGTTCCCACCTACGTGCCTCTGCACTGTGCCATTGCCTGGAGCACACTTGGTTCCCCACCGTGTGCATCTCCACATGGTTCTCCAGCATCACCCCAGGGAGCTCTCCCAGAACCCCAACTCTGTGCCTCCCCACTCTGAGTAGGCAGTGACCTCCTCCCCTCTAAACTCCACAGCCCTGAGCACTGGGCCTCTCTTGGGGCATTTGGATGTGCCAGCCTCACGGGTAGTGTATAGTGAGCACCTCAGGGTGCCCATGTCTGGGCTGATCCCTAGAGGATACAGCACAAGCTGATGGAGGGAGAAGGCTTGGGAAATACCCTCCCAGTCCCCTGGGGATTAACCCCACCTCACATGCTCAGAGAGGTGAAGTGACGTCCCAGAGGTCACACAGCCCATCAGTGATGCAGCCCAGGATTCACACCCAGGCAGTCCACCCAGGCGGTCCCGGCCTTGCGCTGTGGAACACTGTGCCATTTGCTTCCCAAGTCCAAGTGTGATTCTACTACAGTATTTCCTTATATTTTACTTAAGTATTTATTACATGAGTCATCCGTGTTTAGTGTAAAGCAATGGGAAAATACAGACAGGCAAAAAGAAAAAATAAAGTCATACACCCCTCCCACCACCTAGAGAAAAGCACTGTCAACATCTCCTCTGTATTTCTCTGCCTTTTCTAAGCATGCACGCACGTTCTTTTATGAGAATGTGAACATGCAAGCAACCATTTTGTAACTTGTTTCCTTCCATCAGAAACTTCTTTCTACATTCACAAACATTTGTCTACATTTTAATTGTGAAATGTTTCATACACAGAAATATGTATAAAATATATGTGCACACTTTTAAAAGAAGCCCTGGTGGCACAACGGTTAAGCGCTTGGCTGCTAACCAAAATGTTCATGATTCGAGCCCACCCAGCTCCCGTAAAGATGACAATCTAGTTGCCCCTATAGGGCGGTTCTGCTGCGTCACATGGAGACGCTATGAGTTGAAACTTGACATCACCTAACAATAACAACAACATTTTAAAATAAAAATAATAACACTCCCCAGGTTAACAGAGCATTGCCAGTGCCCAAAAAGCCCCCAGAACACCCTCTCTAATGATGCCTCCCCACCCCCAGAGATGATTTCTATCTTGACTTTTGGGCTGAATATGTCCTTGCTTTGCCTTGGAGTTGTATTAATACCACTTATGTATGTTTCCCTGAGCAATGTATCTATTAGTTTTGAACAGCTGAGGGGTAGCTCATACCTGGCTCAGGGGAGGGTTGAGCCCTCAGACCAGAAGACCCCTGGGAAGGAAAAACTGAACAGAGACTCTGGGGCACAGACTGGCCTCAGTGCCCCTGATCATTGACAAGAGCCCCTTCTGGGGTAGTCAGAGGGCAAGGTCATGGGCAAGGCCTGGGAGACACAGGGCTCCCCACAACAGGACATCTGGCAGGGCTGTGGCATGGGTGTCCAGGCAGGAAATGGTCAGAGAAGTATGTTGTTCCGTCTTCTTGCTTCTGAGCTCATGGTGCCGTATGTTCAGCTCCCAGGAGTAGGGGAAGTTGGACACTTCTGGAAGGTGGAACCAGTGCCCTCAGCTGGCCCAGGCTCCGTCAGCTCATGGTCAAGACCGGCCAAATGCAAATAAGAATCTGGGTCAGGGTACAACGACAGATACATTGATCAATGGAACAGAATTGAGAACCCAGATGTAAATCCATCCACCTACGGTCACCTGATCTTCGACAAGCGCCCAAAGTCCAACAAATGGGGAAAAGACAGTCTTTTTAACAAATGGTGCTGGCAAAACTGGATATCCATCTGCAAGAAAATGAAACAGGACCCATGCCTCACGCCGTATACGAAAACTACTTCAAAATGGATCAAAGACCTGACTATAAAGCCTAAAACTATAAAGTTCATAAAAGAAAAAATAGGACCAACACTTCAGGCCTTAATACATGGCATTAACAGGATATAAACCATAATCATCACGCACAAACCCCAAAAGATAAGCTAGATAACTGGGATCTTCTAAAAATCAAACACCTATGCTTTTCAAAAGACTTCACCAAAAGAGTAAAAAGAGAACCTACAGACGGGAAAAAAATTTTTGGACAGTACAAGTCAGACAAAGGTCTAATCTCCATAATCTACAAGAAAATCCAA
>NW_004444005.1:5047757-5055541 GCF_000243295.1 Trichechus manatus latirostris | reverse complement strand
TCAAATTAACAGCATCTCGAACAATTAGGAAACTTAGGGGGCAGTGAGTTTATGTTAATGAGAGAGAAGCAATTCAGAAAAGGAGAGTGAGAATGTTTGCACAACTCAAAGTATGTAATCAAGGTCACTGAATTGTACATGTAGAAATTGTCTAATTGGTGTATGTTCTGGTGTGTATGTTTTCAACAACAATGAAATAAATTCTTTTTTTAAAAAAAAACAAAAAAGAATCTGGGTCAGGCTCATCGGGCATTCCACTCTTCTTAAACAAGCAGTACAGTGGCAACGGGGATCTTGGTGATGACACCCTAAATACCTCAATACATCTATGTCTTGAGTCATGCTGCTCTCATCTGGATTGGCTTCTTGTAGGCCTGGTACACATGTCATCCTAGGTACACCATCACCCTAGGGATGCCCTTGACCTCTCTCCTGGTTGGATCCTCATTTCCTGGATTGCACATTGTCTCGTTGAGCCCATTCTGCAGGAGTTCTCAAGAAAAGAGTGCATGGGAGGTAGCCGAAGCCATTCTGTTTCTCCCGTCTTTGTATGTGACCTGTTCTTTCTGGAATACCTTAAGATCTTTGTCCCCAGAATTCTTAGATTTGATGCTCTACGTGGGTCTTATTTTATCTGTGCTAGCACTCAGTGGGCTCTTTCAATTTGGAAATTCATATCCTTAATTTCTCAGAAATTTTCTTGAATTATTTCTTCGATGACTTCCTTCCCTCCAATTCATTTCTTCTCTTTCTGAAACTCCTATTACTCAGAATCCTGGACTTCTTGGGCTGGTCGTCTAGGTTTCTTTTCATTCTTACTGTTCATGTTTTTATTTTGTTTTCTTTACCTTCCGTGAGATTTCCCCAACTTTCTCTTCCTGACCTTCTATTAAGTTTTTCCAATACTGCTATCTTGTTTCTAATTTTCATGAGATTATTTTTTTGTTTTCTGAATGTTCCTTTTTTATACCTTCTTGTTCTCATTTCATGATGCAGTGTTTTATCTCTCAAAGACATCAATGATAGCTTTTTAAAACATTTTTTTTTTTCCCTTCATAGTTTCTGAATCTGACAAGTTGCTTCTTTTTTTTTCTGTTTCTAAGAAGCTTCCCTCGGATGTCTGGCAATCTTTGGCTGACCGCTCATGATTAAAAAGAAAAGAACTGAACAAGTTCATGGATGACACTTGATAGCTTTAACTCCACTGTAATGTAAAGTTGGTAAGACATTTGTCCGGAAACTACTGGACTGTCCTTAGGATTTTCCCAGGTCAGATTCCCCAGGGTCCTCCAGCCCTTTGCTTGGAGGGTAGGGTCTGTCTCCAGGTTTCTGGGAGCTCAACGGGGGAAAAGATTGGGGGAAGGGTGTCTCCGCATTCAGCATTCAGTGTCCACCTGTTTTTGGTAGAGTACCTACATGGATAGCTGCCCCTGACATGCCTAGCCCAGGGACACTTTGATTGACCCATTCCAGAGCTAAACCCCCAGATGTTTACCACAGTGGGGGAGGGACATCATACAATGGGCAGGGAGGAGGAGGGGATCTCAGGATCTAAATGCTTCTCAAAGAGACCTTGAAATAGTCCGTGTTTCAGCCCTCCTTGGGAGCCCTGGTGGTGCAGTGGTTAAGCGCTCAGCTACTAACTGAAAGGTTGGCAGTTCAAAGCCACCAGCTGCTCTGTGGGAGAAAGATGTGGCAGTCTGCTTCCGTAAAGGTTACAGCCTAGGAAACCCTATGGGGCCGTTCTACTCTGTGCTACAGGGTTGCTATGAGTCAGCATCAACTCGATGGCAATGGGTTTAGCCTTCCTTCACCCCTAGAGCAGAAAGAAGCTGGTGCTGGCAGTTCCTGAGCTTTTGAGGATTCTGTAGAATGAATAAGGTTAATCTCAGTTTTCCCCACCGCTGGAGAGATTTGGCTGCTTTGGTCATCATGTCAGGTAATACTGGCCCACCTGCTTTCCAGCTTCCAGAGATTCTGTTGCAGTGTCTCCTTTCCCATCTTCCCTGTCCATGTGGATTTATGTCTTTAAAAGATCCCTTTACTGTGGTTTTATGGGCTTTTTGGAGGCAGCGTTGTACGCTCTGTTTCTGTCTTGACCTGAAAATATCCTCCACATCTTTTCTGACCGAGGCAGAGCATCCCATTGTGTGGATTTGCCATAACTCATTTCACCAAGCCCCTCTAGTGGGAACGCAGCTTCTCTCCACTTTTTGCTTGCCAAAAGCAAGGCTGCCACGGACATCCGGGGAGTAGGTCTTTGCTCATTCGTCTTGTTTGTTTTGCTGATGTGATTTTCTCTAGATCTTTCATATTGTAAGGTATGTAATGTGTTTTTAAAAAATAATCAAAGCACAAAGAAATTAAGACATAGGGTTTATTTCAGCAGTTATTCTATATGCATATAGGGAAATAATTTTGATTCTAAAAAAAAAAACAAATGGCTCCATGTAAGCTAGCTACAATGACATTTATAAAGAGAAGAGGAGAGGGAAGAATAGAAAATCAACCACTGGCTAATCCTAAAGTGACTGAATGAACCAGGCCCCCCTTATTCGGATCAGCTGACATCAGGTTACTAGGTGGTCTCTGGCCTGGCAGCGGGGAGACATCCATTTGCAGAAATCTTTAGCTGTAGTCTATAAAAGGTATCTCATCTCTGTGGAAGCAAGAGAAATTACCTCGAGTTACATTCTTAGCACTAGATAAACTCTGAGTTAGTTAATGTTTCACAAATGTGCTTATCACAAAGGGGTATGCAAAAATTTAACCACTGTGTAAACTGGGCCTCAGTTTCCTTATTATCATCCCTCCTTAAAGCCAAAAAAAAAAAACAAGTGAACAATGCTCAAAGTAATTTAGCAGTTCCTGGTGAGAAAACAAGTGAATAGTTTTACAATTTTCATGGGTCAGGCTTTCACCGTTAATTTTGGGCTCGTGGGCTAGAGAAATCAAAGTAAGATGTCTATTTTTAACTTTATTTCACATGTGTGAGGGTGTGTGTGTCTGTGTGTGGGAGAGTGTATGTGTCCTGGGCTCCTTAGACGAGTCCGGCAGGAAAAAGGATCAGAGGGGACCGTGGGTGTGTGTGGGGGGAGGTCAAAGCCAGCCTCACGAAGCTAGATAACCCCAATTTGCGATTCCCTTCCGTCACGAACCACCTGTCACCACTCAACCTTTGACCCTTGGTCTACTCATCTGTAAACTGAGGGCAATAACAGTACCTACAAGTTATACCACTGCTATGAGGAATTAAATAAGCTAATGTGAATAATAAAGAAACTGAGGCACAGATTGTCAGATTCCTCTCTCAGGACATAGGAAATCTCACAAAGATCACTGACCGATGTGGAATGCACCCAAAAATAGATGAACAAGGAGACAGGACAGAGACATGATAATAAATCTCAACCCGCCCCCTCTGTGACAAGACATCTTTTAACCGTGAATACATTTAAAGTTTACTTTGTGCTAAGAATTTAACGTTGTTGTTGTTAGGTACCCTTGTTGTACTTCTGGTTGTACCCTTGTTGTACTTCTGGTTGTACTTCTTCCAAGACAGACTTGTTTGCTCTTCTGGCGGTCCATGGTATATTCCATATTCTTTGCCAACACCATCATTCAAAGGCATCAATTCTTCTGTTGTCCTTATTCAGTGTCCATCTTTTGCATGCATATTAGGTGATTGAAAATACCACAGTTTGAGTCAGGCACACCTTAATCCTCAAAGTGACATCTTAGCTTTTTAACACTTTAAAGAGGTCTTTTGCAGCAGATTTGCCCAATGCAATATCTCGTTGCATTTCCTGACTGATGCTGCCATGGGCATTGACTGGGGATCCAAGTAAAATGAAATCCTTGAAAACATCAATCTTTTCTCCATTTACCATGATGTTGCTTACTGGTCCAGTTGTGAGGATTTTTGTTTTCTTTATGTTGAAGTGTAATCCACACTGAAGGCTGTAGTCTTTGATCTTCATCAGTAAGTGCTTCAAGTCCTCTTCACTTTCAGCAAGCGAGGTTGTGTCATCTGCATATTACAGGTTGTTAATGAGTCTTCCACCAATCCTGATGCCACATTCTTCTTCATATAGTCCAGCTTCTTGGATTATTTGCTCAGCATACAGATTTAATAAGTATGATGAAAGGACGCAACCCTGACACACACCTTTCTTGGTTTTAAACCATGCAGTATCCCCTTGCTCTGTTCCAGCGACTGCCTCTTGATGTATGTACAGGTTCTGCATGAGCACAATTAAGTGTTCTGGAATTCCCATTCTTTGCAATGTTATCCATAATTTGTTATGATCCACACAGTCAAATGCTTTTGCGTAGTCAACAAAACACTGGTAAACATCTGTGTGGTGTTCTCTGTGCCTTAGTCATCTAGTGCTGCTATAACAGAGATACCACAAGTGGATGGTTTTAACGAAGAGAAGTGTATTTCCTCACAGTCAAAGTAGGCTAAAAGTCCAAATTCAGGGCGTCAGCTCCAAGGGAAGGCTTTTTCTCTCTGTCGGCCTTCTCTTTGGTGTTCTCCTGGACTAGGAGTTTCTGTGCACAGGAACTCTGGTCCAAAGGACGCGCTCTGCTCCCGGCGCTGCTTTCTTGATGGTATGAGGTCCCCCTGTCTCTCTGCTCACTTCTGTCTTTTATATCTCAAGAGATTGCCTCAGGACACAATCCAGTCTTGTAGATCAGGTCCTGCCTTACTAATACAACTGCCACCCATCCTCCCTCATTAACATCATACAGGCAGGTTTACAACATACAGGAAAATCACACAGTACCAGGAATCATGGCCTAGCCAAATTGATACACACATTTTTGGGGGCACATAATTCAAACCATGACACTCTGCTTTCAGCCAAGATTCATCTGACATCAGCAATGATATCCCTCGTTCCACATTCTCTTCTGAATCTAGCTTGAATTTCTGGCAGTTCCCTGTCCAGTAGTGCTGCAACCATTTTTGAATTAATCTTCAGCAAAATTTTACTTGTGTGTGATAGTAATGATATTGTTTGATAATTTCCACATTCTGTTGGATCACCTTTCTTTGGAATGGGTACAACGGTGGATCTCTTCCAGTCGGCTGGCCATGTAGCTGTCTTCCAAACTTCTTGGCATAGACGAATGAGCACCTCCAGTGCTTCATCCATTTGTTGAAATATCTCATTTGGTATTCTGTCAATTCCTGGAGCCTTGTTTTTCACCAATGTCTTCAGTGCAGCTTGGACTTCTTCCTTCAGTATCATCGGTTCTTGATCATATGGTACTTCCTAAAATGGCTGAATGTCGACCAATTCTTTTTAGTACAGTGACTCTGTGTATTCCTCCCATCTGCTTTTGATGCTTCCAGTGTCATTCAATATTTTGCTCATTAAAAAACAAAACCAAAAAAACCTTGCCGTCAAGTCAATTCCAACGCATAGCGATCCTATGGGACAGAGTAGAACTGCCCCATAGGGTTTCCAAGGAGTGGCTGGTGGATTGTTGTTAGCAGCCTGAGCAGAGCGCCATACAATCCTTCAAAACTGTAACTCGAGGCTTGAATGTTTTTTCTTCAGTACCTTCAGCTTGAGAAATGCCGAGCATGTTCTTCCCTTTTGGTTTTCTATCTCCAGGTCTTTGCACATTTCATTATAATATTTTACTTTGTCTTCTAGAGCTGCCTTTGAAATCTGTTCAGCTCTTTTACTTCATCATTTCTTCCATTTGCTTTAGCCACTCCAAGTTCAAGAGCAAGTTTCAATGTCTCTTCTGACATTCATTTTGGTCTTTTCTTTCTTTCCTGTCTTTTTAATGAACTTTTGTTTTCTTCATGTATGATGTCTTTGATGTCTTCCCACAACTCGTCTGGTCTTCAGTCATTAGTGTTCAATGCATCAAATCTACTTTTGAGATGGTCTCCAAATTCAGGTGGCATACAGTTAAGGTTGCACTCTGGCTCTCGTGGACTTGTTCTAAGTTTCTTCAGCTTCAACTTGAACTTGTATGTGAGCAATTGATGGTCTGTTCTGCAGTCAGCCCCTGGTCTTGTTCTGACTGATGATATTGAGCTTTTTCCATTGTCTCTTTCCATCGATGTAGTCGATTTGATTCCTGTGTATTCCATCCGGTGATGTCCATATGTATAGTCGCCATCTATGTTGTTGAAAAAAGGTATTTGCAATGAAGAAGTCATCGGTCTTGCAAAATTTTATTATGCCATCTCCTCCGTGGTTTGTATCACCAATGCCGTATTTTCCAATTACCAATCCTCCTTCGTTTCCAGCCTTCACATTCCAATCACCAGTAATTATCAATGCATCTTGATTGCATGTTTGATCAATTTCAGAATGCAGAAGTTGGCAAAAAATCTTCAATTTCCTCATCTTTGGCATTAGTGGTTGGTAAAAAAAATTTGAATAATAGTCGTATTAACGGGTCTTCTTTGTAGGTGTATGGATATTATCCTATCACTGACAGCATTGTACTTCAGGATAGATCTTGAAATGTTCTTTTTGACGATGAACGTGACACCATTTCTCTTCAATTTGTCATTCCTTGCATAGTAGACCATATGATTGTCTGATTCAAACTGGCCAATATCCGTCCATTTTAGCTCACTAATGCCTAGGATATTGATCTTTATGCGTTCTATTTCATTTTTGACGACTTCTAGTTTTCCTTTTTTAATTTTAACTTTACCAAAAGATAATTTAGTCATTTGCTCCTGTTTCCTGAGAAGATGACCCTAAAGCCTGGAGGTTCCTGAGTAATTAGGATGCCTTTATTGTGCAGATGAATAAGGACTGGCCCAGGCCACAGACACTACCACCTAGATTCAGCTGATCTCAGAAAGAGGGGTATGATTTAATCAATCACTTGAAGATTGTTGTCAGGTATCATTGAGTTGATTTCGAATCATAGCAACCCCATGTGACAGAGTAGAACTGCCCCATAGGGTTTCTAAGGCTGTAATCTTTACAAGAGCATATTGCCAGGTCTTTCTCTCAAGGAGCCAGTGGGTGGGTTTGAACCACCAACCTTTCAGTTAGCAGCCCAACACTTAACCACTTTGTCAACAGGGCTCCACACGGGGTTGATAATCACCCAGTGACCGTGGGGTTCAGTGCTTTCCCCTTGGATTTGGGATCTGTCCGTTGCCGTCTTTTTTTCCTCTACAGAGAAAAGCCTAGGTTTTCTTAAGTGTGTATATAAATTTTAATGCAGATTTCAGTGGTCAAAGATTTCTAATACCCTTCTGGAGCAGAGGAAGGTAGTATTTCCATATTTGGCCATTTGAAAAAATTTGCCCTGTTCTTTAGAGGACTAATTTGTTTGCTCATATATATTTGCCCATCTTTACAATTGTTGAAGTCTCCAGTTTGGCTTCTGTTTCATGGTTTGTCGTCTCTTGCATATCAGTTATCTTTCCCTAGGAGCAGGTCACTGACTGCAAACCCAGTCTGATCTCTCCAAGAGCTGAGGACCCTGGAGAAAGGAGTTTTCCAGGATGAGAGGCAGGAAGATACCAGTCATTCCGAGGGACAGTAGGTAAAAGGTGAAGTACCTTTGAAAATGACAGTTTTTACTTCTTCCCCAGGTATTCACATGTATGATAAAATGCATAATGTGTACTAATCTTCAATGTACAATGCCAGGAACTTTCAGGTCTGGATATACACTCATATAAGCTCCTCTGACATCAAGTTACAGAAATTTTCCAGCACACAAAAAGAGTCCCTCCTGGTTAAAATGTTGTGGGGTTGTTAACCAATGTCATAAAACAGCATGTG
>NW_004444005.1:5022068-5047491 GCF_000243295.1 Trichechus manatus latirostris | reverse complement strand
GAGACTGGAGAAGCCCCGAGAATATGGCCCCCGGACACCCTTTTAGCTCAGTGGTGAAGTCACTCCCGAGGTTCACTGTTCAGCCGGGGATTGGACAGCCCCATAAAACAAAACGAGACTAATGAGGCACAGCAGTCCAGGGACAAGGACTAGAAGGCAGGAGGGGACAGGAAAGCTGGTGATAGGGATAGGGTTGAGTAAGGATAGTGTTGCCATGTCGTGGGGTTGTTAACCATTGTCATAGGGCAATATGTGTACTGTTTAATGAGAAACTGTTTTGTTCTGCAAACCTTCATCTAAAGTACAAAAAAAAAAAAAAAAAGAATTATCTATGTGAGATCAAATTGACAAAAACAACTCAAAAGGTTTGATGGGAAGCCTAGGGGACAGTGAATTGAAGACAATGGTGATGGAATAATTTGGAAAAGGATAGTGAGAATAGCAGCACAACTGGAAGAACGTAATAGATATCACTGAATTGTACCTGTAGAAATTTTTGAAATGGTGTAACTTTGGCTATGTATATTTTCACCAAGAAAAAATAAAAAGGACCTCCAAGGTCAAGAAGGGAGAGTGTCGACATGTTGTGGGGTTGTTAACCAATGTCATAAAACAATATGTGTACTGACTGTTTAATGAGAAACTATTTGTTCTATAAACTTTCACCTAAAGTACAATAAAAAAAAAGAGCCCCTCCTATCCTTTTCCCACTTGCTGGTCACCCTAGGAGTAACCAATGTTCTCACTGTTATTGCCAGAGAAAAGATTTGCCCATTCTTGGACTTCATATAATCAGAATTATACTGTATGAAGTGTGTGTGTCTGACTTCATCTAGTCAACTTAATGTTTGTCAGATTTCATCTAAGTTGTTGCACATAGCAGGAATTTATTATTTTTTTGTTGCTATGTTTTACTGCAGTAGATGAATATACAACTTTTCTTATTCATTTATTCATTCACTTTATTCTGTTGTTAAAGTTTGTATTATAACCCAGCATATTGTCTATCTTGCTGAATATTTAATGAGCACTTAGAAATAATGTGTCTTCTGCTGTTGTTGAGTAGAGTATTCAATAAATGTCAATTAGGTCAAGATGGTTGATGGTGTTGTTGAGGCCTTCTATATGCTTGCTGACTTCCATATCCTTGTGATTTTTTCTACTTCATCTTTCTGTCCTACCCGTTTTTCCTTCTTATATATTGAAGTTCTGATGTTAAGTGTATACACACTTCAGACTGTTATGTCTTCTTGTAGAATTTCCCTTTTATCATTATACAATGTCCTTCTTTATCTCTGCTAATTTTCATTCTAGCCTCTCCCTCTCCCTTGCTAATTATAATGGTCTTTGATGGTGAGAAGCTTGGTTTCCATTACACGTAATCTATACATTTGTTCTTTAGGTAAGCTCCTTTTTTCCTCACTACTGTCAGGGAGATTATGCCATATGTGTGTAATACAGTTAGATTCATTTGTCACAATTTGCTTCCCATTCTGGGATACACATATATTCTGGATGACTTTTATAAATTTGCATAGTCCACTCTTTGTGATGTATAATTCTCTGGTTTTGACAAATGCTTACAGTCATGTAAACACGAGGATAATGCCATACAAAACAGTCTACCCTTGGAAAAATAGCTTTGTGAAGACTCTTTTCAGTCACCCTCTTCCCTTCCTCACTCCTACGAACTGATGTTTTCTCTATATATAGTTTTGTCTTTTTGAGAATATTGTATAAATGGAATCATCCATAATTTACCATTTTGATCTCACATCTGTAACTTACAAAAATGCATTTAAGATTTGTCTATGTTCTAGTGTGAGTCTATAGTGAGTTCTGTCTATTGCTGAGTAGTATTCTGGTTGTACCAATATAACAAAGTTTGTTAATCCATTCATTTGTTGAAGAACATGTTGGGTTTTTTCCAGGTTTTCGTGATGACGAATAAAGGTGCTGTAAAAAAATTTTTTTTAAAAATCTGAACAGAAGATTTCAAAGGGCAGCTCATGAGGACACAGTGAACTATTATAATGAAATGTGCAAAGACCTGGAGTTAGAAAACCAAAAGGGAAGAACACACTCAGTATTTCTCAAACTGAAAGACCTGAAGAAAAAATTCAAACCTTGAGTTGCAATGCTGAAGGATTCTATGACAAAATACTGAATGACACAAGAAGCATCAAAAGAAGATGGAAGGAATACAGAGAGTCACTGTACCAAAAAGAATTGGTCAACTTTCAACCATTTCAGGAGGTAGCATATAGTCAAGAATCGATGGTACTGAAGGAAGAAGTCCAAGCTGCACTGAAGGCATTGGCAAAAAACAAGAGTCCAGGAATCGATGGAATACTAAGTGAGATGTTTCAACAAACGGATGCAATGCTGGAAGCACTCATTCGTCTCTGCCAAAAATTTTGGAAGACAGCTACCTGGCCAAACAACTGGAAAAGATTTATATTTGTGCTGATTCCAAAGAAAGGTGATCCAACAGAATGCGGAAATTATCAAACTACATCATTAACATCACACACAAGTAAAATTTTGCTAAAGATTAATTCAAAAACGGTTGCAGCAGTACATGGACAGCGAACTTCCAGGAATTCAAGCTGGATTCATAAGAGGATGTGGAATGAGGGACATCATTGCTTATGTTGGATTAATCTTGGGTGAAAGCAGAGAATACCAGAAAGATGTTTACCTGTGTTTTATTGACTATGCAAAGGCATTTGACAATGTAGATCATAACAAATCATGGATAACATTGTGAAGAATGGGAATTCCAGAACACTTAATTGTGCTCATAAGGAACCTGCCCTTAGACCAAGAGGCAGCTGTGAAAGGGGATGCATGGAAATTTCACATTTATTGTTTATTGCCAGCAGTATAAGGCCTAGCTTCCTGGGTATTTTGGTATTGTTAATGCCTATCTTGGATAGTTCACTTTTGCATGCTCCTATGACTTTATTTTCCTCCTATCCTTCCTCTTGCTTTCCCATGATAAGTTTCTCTTTGAGAGGTAGAATGACAAGTGCTAAACAAGGAAAAATCATCTTGTAGCTGAAACCAGGACGGCGTCAGAAGGCCAACGTGTGTGGAACGAGGCCAGTGTGCCCACCTCAAAGGGGAAGCTAACATTACACTGATTCTTTGGACCCTGACGCTGTCCAGATGAAATCCTCTGAGCGGCCTCCAATTACCAACATTGCTTCCACCATTACTAGCTCCCACTTTTCCTCATATTTTCTTTTTTTTTATTCTTTCTCCCTCCTCCTATTCCAGTAAGATTAACTAAAGTTTCTCCTTGGAGAGTGGCAGAACAAATTGATAACCCTCAAGGACTAGGATTAACTCATCTGCAACGTGACAATAACAGTGCCAGATGACCTTCAAGGATTGTCAGTAAGAAGTTAGATCATCTGGGGCATGCAGAATGTAACCACTGGAAGAGAAACTATAATCCTGTCCATATAAAAACTTTCAGCCAGTCTCCAGTGGGGGAGACAGGTGTTTTTGGAGGAGCTCATTCCCTTCAGTCTCCTATATATCGATATACAATAAAACACTCTTGCTGCTCACCTCACCCCTGTCTCAGTATTGGCTTCTGCGGCAGGTGGCTCAGACCCGCCATTGCGGTAACAGTTGTTCAAACAGGACAAGGGGATACTGAGTGGTTTAAAATCAGAAAAGGTCGGTGCTGAGCTTGTATGCTTTCACCATATTTATTCAATCCGTATGCTGAGCAAATAATCTGAGGAGCTGGACTATATGAAGAAGAACACAGCATCAGGATTGGAGGAAGACTCATTAACAACCTGTGTTATGCCGATGACACAACCTTGCTGAAAGTGAAGAGGACTTGGAGCACTTACTGATGAAGATCAAAGACCACAGCTTTCAGTATGGTTTACACCCCAATATAAAGAAAACAAAATCCTCACAACTGGACCAATAAGCAACATCATGATAAACAGAGAAAAGATTGAGTTGTCAAGGATTTCATTTTACTTGGATCCACAATCAATACCCATGGAAGCAGCAGTCAGGAAATTGAACGACATATTGCACTGGTCAAATCTGCTGCAAAAGACCTCTTTAAAGTGTTAAAAAGCAAAGATGTCGCTTTGAGGACTAAGGTGCACCTGACCCAATCAATAGTATTTTTAATTGCCTCATATGCATGTGAAAACTGGACAATGAATAAGGAACACAGAAGAAGAATAGGTGCCTTTGAATTATGGTGTTGGTAAAGAATATTGAACCATGGACTGCCAGAAGAACGGACAAGTCTGTCTTGGGAGAAGTACAGCCAGAGTGCTCCTTAGAAGCGAGGATGAAGAGACTTCATCTCATGTACTTTGGACTTGTTATCAGGAGGGACCAGTCCCTGGAGAAGGACATCATGCTTGGTAAGAGTAAAGGATTAACGAAAAAGAGGAAGACCCTTACCAAGATGGATTGACACGGTGGGCAACAATGGGCTCAAACATAGCAACAATTGTGGGGATGGCGCGGGACCGAGTGGTGTTTCATTCTGTTGTACGTAGGGTCGCTGTGAGTTGGAACTGACTCAACAGCATGTAACAACAATTTTTAAGGAGCCCTGGTGGCAATGGTTAAGCGCTCGGCTGCTAACCAAGAGGTTGATGGTCAGAACCCACCAGCCACTCTGCGGGAGAACGATGTGGCAGTCTGCTTCCGTAAAGTTTTACAGCCTTAAAAACCCTATAGGATAGTTCTACTCTGTCCTATAGGGTTGCTGGGAATCGGAATTGATTCAATGGCAATGGGTTTGATCTTGGTTTTGGTTAATGGTTGCACAAAACTGTGACTATTTAACGCCACTGAACTGTACACTTGAAAAAGGTTAAAATGACAAATTTTATGTCATGTATTTACCACAATAAAAGAATACATATATAATTATTTTTAAAAAAGCAAAAGAATGTGTTGGGGACAATCCTAAAATTGGGCCAATCTTGGCTTCTGTCTAGTCTGAGCTACAGCCTCTAACCTCATGACCTCTATCAGAGGGAAAATTTAAACTGACAGCAAAAGTAAGTTTCAGAAAGGATCTTGACACCGAGTCAAGCTTAGATTCAGGACAACCAACCTACAGCCACTAGCATCGGAGCAGCTTCCAAAGTGAAAAGTCATTCTGAAACAACAGATAACAAAGGTTAAAAGTTCCTAATGGGAACCAATAAGATTGCCTGTGCGGACACAGGTTGTTATTTCAAACAGTGTGGAGAAGAAGCTGGAGTGATGGTACAGGCCAACTCTCTGCACAATAACCCTCGGTGGAGCGAAGACTGGGGCTTTCTGGCAAAAGCCATCACCAAGCCAGAAGACTGCCGGGATTTTGGACCAGAAAACTTCCATCTGAGGGACAATTAGTTTGCTAGTGGGTGCTACTTGACACTTTTCTTATGACTGAAAAGCATAATATAATCTTGAAATCTGAAATATACATAACATCTTGGGTGATGTCAGAGAAACGCTCTAATGGTGAAGGTAGTGCCCAGAAGAATTCCATCATAAAATGGAAATGGTTCATAGAGGAACATGCCACTGGGGGAACTCAAGCCGGTAATCACAAGCAGGAGCCTGGAGCTGAGTTGGAAACACTTGAGGACCTGCCAAATCTTATTGCCTCTTAAGCAGTGCCCTATGAACAGCTCTTGATTAGCCAACAAAGAGCTGCCTGGTTTACAGAAGGTAGTTCCAAGGTGAACAAACAGCATCCTGTTTGGAAGACTGCCACTTTGCCTGAAGAAGGTAAAAAGAAATCAACACAGTGGGCTGAACTGTATGCTATTACTCTCCATGATTGGGTTTTTACTGACTCACGAGCAGTGTCCAATAGCCTAGTCATTTGATCAGGAACAAAGGAAATTGACAACTGGCCTATTAAAGGGAAGTCTATATGGTATATGGCCCTAGTGGAATTGTTATGGGAGTTTGAGGGGGTGCATTAATGCCCTTCAGAGGAACCCTCTTCCGTGATCAGAAGGTGATTAGAACCAATGAAGAGATACCCTGGTGTGCTTGCTTGAGGTGGCCACCTGGGTCCAGGAAATGCAGAGATGGGCTGCAACTAGACAGATTCCTATGCACCCTCGAGGCATCAAACGCCAATAAGAACTGTTCTTTCTGCCAACAAGAGAGACACAGAATGCAGATGGCTGTGGGACAGATGCCCCAGGGTGAAGGCCCTGGACATAGCTGGTAAGCCTGACTGAGGTTGATCGCCCCAGGAGTATACAAACGGGTCCTTACAGGAATAGTCATTCGCTCTGAACTGAGATTTGCATACTCACTGATAGATGCAAATGTATCAAATACTATCTTATGAAAGAAGTAAGATACTGCATGGATTAGGATCACCAAGTCACATTTCCTCAGACCAAGCAACACCGTTTATAGCCCATAATATTCAAAAATGGACAGAGAGATATGATCTTCAGAGTAATGGTTTGATAAAAAATCAGAACAGGAAATTCAAACATTTGTTGTCTAAAGTAGGGGGAGAGGGTTAAAGGCAAGAAGGGCTGGCTTACACGCCTTCACGAGTGTGTGCTCACACTCAACATGAGGAGGGCCAAGGGGGATTTCCACGGACAGTTTTCTCCAAATGTTCAAAAAGAACATTTCAATATCTATCCTGAAGTACAACGTTTTCAGTGAAAGGATAATATCTATACGCGTACAAGGAAAACCAGTTAATATGACTATTATTCAAATTTTTGTACCAACCACTAAAGCCAAAGATGAGGAAATTGAAGATTTTTACCAACTTTTGCAGTCTGAAATTGATCAAACATGCAATCAGGATGCATTGATAATTACGGGTGATTGGAATGCATAAGTTGGAAACAAAGAATTTAAATATTAAAATATTGAAATTGTCAAGGACTTCATTTTACTTGGATTCACAATCAACACCCATGGAAACAGCAGTCAAGAAATCAAACAACACATTGCATTGGGCAAATCTGCAAGAGACCTCTTTAAAGTGTTAGAGAGCAAAGATGTCACCTTGAAGACTAAAGTGTGCCTGACCCAAGCCATGGTGTTTTCCATCGCCTCATATTCACGCAAAAGCTGGGCAATGAATAAGGAAGGCCATAGAAGAATTGACACCTTTGAGTTATGGTGTTGGCAAAGAATATTGAATGTACCATGAACTGCCAAAAGAACAAATCTGTCTTGGAAGAAGTACAGCCAGAATGATCCTTAGAAGCAAGGATGGCGAGACTTCGTCTCACATACTTTGGACATGTTATCAGGGGGACCAGTCCCTGGAGAAGTACATCATGCTTGGTAAAGTAAAGGGTCAGCGTAAAAGAGGAAGACCCTCAATGAGATGGACTGACACAGTGGCCACAACAATGGGCTCAAACATAACAACGACTGTGGGGATGGTGCAGGACCAGGCAGTGTTTTGTTCTGTTGTACATAGGGTTGCTATGAGTTGGAATGGATTCAATGACACCTAACAACAGCAACAGCATTGCATTGGGTGAATCTGCTACCGAAGACCTCTTTAAAGTTCTAAAAAGCAGAGGTGACTTTGATGACTGTCATGGATTGAATTGTGTCCCCCAAAAAATGTGTGTAGCAATTTGGCTGGGTCATGATTCCTAGTATTGTATGATTGTGTTATCTGATGTGATTTCCTTGTGTGTTGTAAACTCTACCACTATGATGAGATTATATGTGATCTCCTCATGTGTTGTAAATTCTATCACTGTGATGAGGTTATACTGATGAGGTTGACAAGATCAGTGTCTTAATGCAATCTCTTTTGAGATGTAAAGGAGAGAAGCGAGCAGAGACACATGGGAACATCATACCACCAAGAAAGCAGTGCCAGGAGCAGAGCGTGTCCTTTGGACCTCCCAGACCAAAGGAAGACTGATGACATGGACTTTCCTCCAGAGCCGATGGAGAAAGCATTCCCCTGGAGCTGATGCCCTGAATTTGGACTTGTAGCCTACTGGACTGTGAGAGAATAAATTTCTCTTTGTAAAGCCATCCACTTGTGGTATTTCTGTTGGAGCAGCACCAGATGACTGAGACAATGACTAAAGTACACTTGACCCAAGTCATGGTCCTTTCAATTGCCTGGTATGCATACAAAAGCTAGACAAGAAGAAGACATAAGAAGAATTGTATTTGAATTGTGGTGTTAGCAAAGAATATTGAATTACTGTGGACTGCCAGTGGAACAAAAAATCAATCTTAGAAGAACTACAACCAGAATGCTCTTTAGAAGCGAGGATGGCAAAACTTCGTCTTGCTTACTCTGGACACGTCATCATAAAAGAGCAATCACTAGAAAAGGATTTCATGTTTGGTAAAGTGGAGGGTCAGTGAAAACAAAGGAAATCCTCAGTGAGATGGACTAAATCAATAGTCACAACAATGGGCTCCAACATATCAAAGATCAGGAAGATGGCACAGGACTGGGCGTAAGGTCCCACAAGTCACAAATGACTTGAGGGCCACTAACAGCAACAATAGATGGGATTAATACCACTCGATATACAGCTGAAGGGAGATTTCACAAATTTAAAAATAGATTTAAAAACCAAGGAGAATAAAGCATAGATATGAAAGCTGGAAAACACTGAAGGGATAATAAGCAAAAGGAAATAAAGAGCTCATGGGAGAAAATAAAGAGATGGGCTGAAATGGAAAAAACCCTAGTCATTTTTCACTGTTTGTGGACCATCTACACACACACATATATATTATTGTGCTTTAGGTTAAATTTTACAGAGCAAATTAGTTTCTCATTAAAAAATTTACAGAAAATTGTTTCGTAACATTGTTGCAATCCCCACAATGTGTCAGCACTCTCCCCCTTTCCACCCAGGGTGTCCCATTTCCATTCATCCAGTTTTCCTGTCTCTTCCTCCCTTCTCGTCTTTGCTTTTGGGCAGGTTTTGCCCTTTTGGTCTCGCATACTTGATTGATCTAAGGAGCTCGTTCCTCAAGTGTGTTACTGTTTTATAGGCTTGTCTAATCTTTGGCTGAAAGGTGAACTTCGGGAGTGGCTTTAGTTATGAGTTAGGGTGTCTGGGGGCTGTAGTTTTGGGGTACCTCCAGTCTCTGACAGACCAATCTGGTCTTTTTTATGAATTTGCATTTTCTTCTACATTTTTCTCCTGCTCTGTCCGGGACCTTCTATTGTGATCTCTGTCAGAGTAGTCAGTGGTGGTAGCCAAGGCACCATCTAGTTTTTCTAGGCCCAGGCTGGTGGAGGCTGTGGTTCATTAGTCCTTTGAACTAGTATTTTCCTTATGTCTTTGGTTTTCTTCATTCTCCTTTGCTCCAGTCAGAATGGGACAAATAGATGTATCTTAGATGGTCACTCACAAGCTTTTAAGACCCCAGCTGCTACTCACCAAAGCAGGATGTAGTACATTTTCTTTATGAACTGTTATGCCAGTTGACCTAGATGTCCCGCGAGACCATCGTCCCCAGCTCTCAGCTCCAGTAATTTGGTACTTGAAGGTGTTTGGATGTCTAGGAAGCTTCTATGAGTGTGCCCCCTTTGTGTTCTATTATATATATGAATATACAAGCTGTACGTACAAACATGTATGCAAAAATATCCACAGCCTAACCTATATGTGTACGCGGTATATTCCTATACACCCTCCTTCCCCTGTTCAGCATATGTATCTGCCTATGTATCTGCTTATATGTTATATTTGTTTTCACTGTTGTTGTAGTGTTGTATATGCTACAGTATTTATGGCAGTGGCTTTTTTTTTCCTTGTGTTCCTCCAAGTGTCTTCCTTTACCTTGGTCAAGTTGTGCCGACTTCCCCTGTATCATGTATTGTCTTTTCCTTCGCCAAAGCTAACACTTGTCTACTATCTAGCTAGTGATTTCCTCTCCTCACCCCCTCCCTCATAACTATCAAAGATTGTGGGTAACCCTCTTCTTGAGTTTTTATGATAGCACTTTCATACAATATTTGTCCTTTTGTGATTGACCTATTTCACTCAGCATAATGCCCTCCAGATTCAGCCATGTTGTGAGATGTTTCATGGATTGTAGTTCTTTATCGTTGCGTAGTATGGACCATCTACTTTGCATGAAAAAGTCTCCTTTCTCCATTTCATTTCTGGAATGTTTTAATCTATTCAGTACTTTGATTTTGATCTCACACTCTTTATACCTCTCATTCCAGGAATAAGATAAGAATTATCCTCAATCCCTAGTACCATTCAGGGACTGAGCCTCCTCAACTCTCATGTAAAAACCCTTGTTCCTTTTGTTGCGTTTGCCTATACCAGCTTCTCTGCATCTTCATGCCTGTTTGCTCACTTCCCAGTGATTTACGCCACTGATTAATGGCTATGGAAGCTCTCATCTTCCACTCTCTCCTAAATTCTGCTTCACCCCTGGGGATATCAGTGGTCTGTATGGATTTTTATCTACTACTTTGCCTCTAATTTCATTGAACACATTGCTTGGAATTTTTTACTCCATTCCACTTCAGATAACCAAATCCACGGACCATTGGTCATCCAGAAGTGCTCCACTTCTGAAATCAATGACTCTCTCTTATAAACATCCTTTCTCCTCCCTAGAATTTGACCCACATCCCTTCTTTGACTGGATCAAACATACAGTCGCTTGATTCTTACATTTCTCCCTTCTCAGTTCACTGCCGATTCTCCTACTTTCAGATCCCATGAATATGAACGCCATGTATGCAATGCTTTTCTGAAATCAAGATATATTATCTCTCTGGAAATCCCATGAATTGCTCCCTACTTACCAGTGAACTTTGTTTAAAATATTTTTTTAACAAGTTTATTGTGAATGCTTTCTTTTTAGGGAGTCTGCTCAATTTTCTCTGTTGCCTCCAAAATCATATTTATTTCTTCTAAATTAAAAAAGCAGAAGTACAGTAGGCAAAAAGAAGTGGACTATATAAAACTTTATAAACTCAGCATCATTGCAGAACACATGACGTTGGTCTGGAACTATGCAATTATATTGTTTTGAAATCCAGTAGGACTATTTTGGCTGTTTTATTTAATGAGCATATCCTAATGTTGAATATTGGCTTTAATGCTACAAGGCCCTGGTCCACAAAAATGTAGACAAAAAGCTGAAGGAAAAGAGGCCAAACTTTTACACGTACAATGGAGATATTTAGCCTAGAAAGTAAGACTTGGAGAATACCTGTGATAATATTTAACTATTTTAAGAGTTTCATATGAAAATTAGATTTATTTTCTGTGTGGCCAGGAGACGGAAATAGGACTGATGGGAGAAATATCTACAGAAAAAAAGCCTGCTCTAAGAACATAACATTTAAAGAACAAGAGACCATATCATGTTGAATCAATTCCTTTTGGAAAATAAATGTCAGCCTTTGACGATATTCAGCCATGATAGGCACCAAGGATCCCACCATTGTCTTCCTAAGAGTTCATCTAAAAGACAGCTCTAAACATTTACTCAGATTCAGACTGGATCCATATCCATCTAGTGGTCCATGTCTCTGAAACTATTCTGGAACTGTGGTGCAGATGAGCATACCACATATAAGGAAAAAGAAGACAAATGATTACTTAGACCTCTAGAGGTTACCTGCAGGAACTCTCCTCTTTCATTCTACTTACCAGTCATCTGAATATTCCATTTCTTTCTTATCTTTTTAAATTTCACCTACCCCATATTCATTAAAATCTTGCCTGCTCTGGAATAGGCCCTGTTCTTTGTGCTGGTGATACAAGATGAACCTGATGTGTCATAAGTGATTAGTTTACCCATCCATTCTTTGCTTTAAGTGTTTGAAGGCCTTCTGTGTAACAGGCACAGAGATCAGCAAAGACAAACAAGCTTGAGCCCTATACTAAGAAGCTCTATTTATAGTGAGATAGAGCAAAGTGAAGGTTACACTAGGGGCCAAGGATAATACAGAGAAATGACAGTTGGAGTGATGATAGAGGGATTCCTAGAAGCAGTAGCTTAGCAAAAGAGTCCTGATGAACAATTAAATTAGGAACAGGGAGAAAAATGAATTTCACACAAGTGGGGTGGAAATATAGATGTTAAGCAGGAAAGCGATATACTGAGGTGCTGAGTTTTAAAATAAACATTCTGCTGGCAGCACTGAAGAAGTGGCTAAAGGGTGAGATTATGGCAAAATGAACTCTTAGGGGCCTATTGTAACGATTATGGGATATTTGGGATTTAAGCCTAGGAAAGAGATCTTTGCTGCAGATGAGGACATGTGAGAATTGATTGGGTTGGTGGTTGAAGCCAAAAACATGGGTGGCTATAGCAACCTTTTCTAAAAAGCTTAAACATGAAGATCCTGAAAAGAGTTGAAACATAGCTACAAGGGTTCATTTAGGTTGGAGAGATGTGAAACTGAGGGCAAATACACAAGGACAGAAGATACTGAAGATGTTGGAGAGATAGTAAATGACTGCTGGTGTGATGGACCAGAAGAGAAAAGAAGGGGGAGCATCCAGAGCTGATGGAAAGTGCCAAATGTTTTCACTGAGACGCAGAGTATGGAGGTGTAGATGGGTGTGGGAGAAGAAACTTTTTTAAGGAGGGGGCAGGAAATTAAGAAAGTCCCTGCCTGGTTGCCTCTAAATGTATTTATTTATTCACTCATTGTCTTAGTTATCTAGTCTGCTATAAGAGAAATACCACAAGTGGGTGGCTTTAATGAAGAGATATTTGTTTTCTCACAGTTTAGGAGGCTAAAACTCTGAATTCAGGGTGCTGGCTCTAGGGGAAGGCTTTCTCTGTCGGCTCTGGAAGAAAGTCCTTGTCTCTTCTGAGCTCTGCTCCTGGGTGTTCTTCATGTGGCTTGGCATCTGTCTTCCTCCATCTCTGTTTGTTCCCTTGTATGTTTAATCTTCTATGTCGCAAGAGACTGACTCAAGATACACCCTACACTAATCCTGCCTCATTAACACAACAAAGACAACCCATTCCCAGATGGGATTATAACCGCAGGCAAAGAGATTAGAATTTACAACATATATTTTTTGGGGGCCTGGTAAATTAGGAGCCCTGGTGAAGCAGTGGTTAAAGCAACCGACTGCTAACCAAAAGGTCAGCAGTTCAAAACCACCAGCGACTGTGCAGGAGAAAGTTGTGGCAGTCAGCTTCTGTAGAGATTTACAGCCTTGGAAACGCTATGGGGTTGCTATGAGTTGGAATCGACTTGATGGCAGGTTTTTTTTTTTTTTTTTTTGGTAAATTAAGGGTCAGCAAAAAAGAGGAAGACCCTCAACAAGATGTATTAACACAGTGGCTGCAACGATAGGCTCACACATAACGATTGTGAGGATGGCACATGACTAGGAAGTGTTTCATTCTGTTGTACATAGGATGCCTACAAGTAGGAATCGACTCGAGGGCACCTAACAACATTTTACAGGGACATAATTCAATGCATAACGCTCATTCATTAAAATTATTTAGCATGTACTTACTATGTACTCAATCAGGAGTATGGACGTCAGTTTGGTTCAACCCCTTTTCCAATCCTCACTAAAATTCCACCCATAACGCAATACAGTAGTGCAGACATTGGTCTTAGGGTCAGATGGAGCTTAATGACTTCAACTACTATCTGAGTCAAGAAGACTAAGAAACCTCACTTCACACGCCAACTGTGTCATGTGGAAATGTGACTCCCGTCCTTGTTCAGTTCTGACATTGGCCGCCCATGCAGCATTCCCCCTCTAACTCTAGCCGCACAGAGGCCAGACCTCATAGGTTAAAAGGACACCATCCTTCAGACTATCAAATAGGCAGACACCAGCCACAAGTTTGGGAGTCTGAACGACTTCCAACTTCTGAACTGCTGGCTAAAAGTTTGGGGGTTCACTCTAAACAACTTAGAATACCAACTTCAAGATCAGGGTTCCCCAAATCCCTGACCTCTGAGCTGCTGATTCCCACTCCTCCTTTGGGTTTGATAATTCACTGAAACGATTCACAGAATTTACGAAAAGGCCATCCTTACAACAGCTTGAATATCACACACAAAAAATACAGATGCACGGGGTGAAGTCTGGGAGGGTTCCCAGTGCAGAACTTCGAAGGCCCCAGGACATGCTACCCTCCACCCTCCCACATGGATGGATGTTTCTCATCAGTGAGGAAGCTCCCTTGAGCTTCTGACTTCTGGGATTGTATTGGCCAGTTATGCATGATAAACTAAATTATGCCTCAACAGACTAGCATTCTGGCACCAGGTGGCCCCTCTGGTCTTGTCTGCCCTACTCATTAGCCTCAGGTGTGATCTGGCTCTCAGGAATCTCAGACAATGGCCACATTGCTTTCTGCAAGGTGGTTCATGACCTCACAGTTAGCAATTCTGAAACTACTTTATGTTCTAAAATTCAGGAGTTTCACTATCAAAGGAGTAATAAGGGGAAAGGCTAAAATGAACCCTTTGGTGTTGGACTGGGATCAAAGATATGGGTATGATCTTGTGGTTTTAAAAAATATATACAGATACATATAGAAATAGCATAAGTATGTGTCTTTGTGTGTATGTATACTCACACACGTATCTTTTCAGGCTCTGTCCACTTTGAGGGCCCAGTAGCAATAAGAACACTTAATCCCCAGATCTTTGTTCCTAAATATCATTTTCTAATAAAAGGAACCAAGGTTTCTTGGACAAAAGGCTGATTCCAGGGCTGGGGCAGGAAAAGCAAAGATGAACCTCGAACATTGACAGAAAGTAAAGAAATATACATATTATGATGGGGAGATGTAAAAAAAAAAAAAAATACAGGAACCTACTGAAGGGCATTTCTGATAATCAACCTGGGACAATCTGAGGAAGAAAAGGAAAAAAATATATATATATCTATATATATATATATCTATATATCAGCCTATACTGACATGAACAATTTAATAAATAAAGGAGGGAAAAGGAAAGCTATTCCTTGCAGAATTCCAATGAACAGAAAAAATGGTTGGAACAGAAAATACCATTTGGTAAACACCACAGCAATAGTCATTGTAGGTAATTCTTATCAACAAATACTGAAATTTGAATACTGAAATTAGCAGGCCAAAGTATAATGAAAAACAGAATATTTACACAGACTCAAACTATCGCCCTATGAAAAACTAATTATAAATGGAAAAAAGTTAACTTTACAGTAGGAAAGTGGAAGGAGACACATAAAATATGAAAACAAACTCAAATCAAGTACGATTTTATTGCATGCAAATTAACATCAATAAAAATATTAAAAAATATAAAATCATCTATGCTCAAGGCTATTCACTGTAGCCTTATTTGTGATATCCAAAGACTTTAAGGAAGTTAAATTTAGGTTGGACTGAGAAAGTAATAAACTGGCAAGGACAGTCCCACAGTAACAATGAGAACTGTCATTTCTCTTCTCCCAGAGGCACAAAGTAGCTCCAATGACCCCTTCTTAGTGTTACTATTGCTTTCTTACTCACTGAAAAACTTTGTTCTGGAATCACAGACTTGCAGAAATTTGCTGCTTGAAATTATGGCAGTAAGAATGAAACATGCCACTTTGCTGCACAGTTGTCTCAATTTACAACCCAGGTGCTGAAACTTCAGATAAAGGTTTTCTGAACACAACATTCCACATCTACCTTAATCTTACTGTTTCCAAGGAAACAGGACTCTGGGTCCTTTACAGATTAGATATGATGCTCACTCTTTTATAGTCCTGTGCTTTGTGACTATCAAAACACTATTCATAGGAGACTGGTTGCATACACTATATCATACATCCACTAACAAAGGGCCCCACAACAAGTAAAAAAGAGTAAGATCACTATGAACTAATATAGATTGATTTCAAGTATATATTGTTAACTAAAAGTTAATGTATATAAATGTGGCAACATGATAAATAACATATACTTATGTATTGACTTATTCTGGGGGAAGGAGTATTTCTGAGAAACACTGGAAGATGAAACTAGACAGTAGTAAAATGGAAATGGTTAGCAACTGGAAAAGATACTAACGGCACAGGTGTATAGGAGGAAATCTGACTTCTGAATATACTTTTTTATAAAGTTTTTACTTTTGAACCATTGTCTTAGTTTCTTAGTGCTGCTATAACAGGAACACCACAAATGGGTGGTTTTAAAGAACAGAAATTTTTATTTTCTCACAATTAGGAGGTAGAAGTCTAAATTCAGGGCACTGGCTCTAGAAGGCTCTCAGTCTACTCAGGCAAAATCCTTGTCTCAGCTTCCCTAGCCTTCTTTTTGGAGTTCCTTGGAAATCTACAATGGCATCTATCTTTACCTCATTGGTGCTTGCTTGCCTCTGTGCTTAATCTGCTCCTTTTGTATCTCAAAAGTGACTGGCTTAAGACACACCCTAAACTGACATGGTCTCATTAACATAAATCCCTATTCAGGTTAGGATTTACAACACATATTTTTGGAGACACAATTCAATTCGTAACATTCCACGCTTTAGCCTCGAGAACTCATGTCCTCCCCATATACAAAACACCTTCACCCTATCACATCATCCCAAAAGTCTTAAATAGACTCCAAGTCCAAAATCATCCAAATCAAATATGGGAGACATTCTCGGCATATTCCATCCTGGGGCAAAACTCCTCTCCAGCTTTGAACCTGTGAAACCTAAAATACAATTTACCTGCTTCCCAAGTACAATAGTAGAAAAAGCATAAGAAAGATATTCTCATTCCAAATGGAAGAAATCATGGGTACCAAGCAAGTCCACAATCCAGCAGAGTAAATTATATTAGCTCTCAAGACTTGAAAATAATCCTCTGTCTCCCGAGACCATCTGGGCAATGGCACTGCTATCCAGACTCTACCGATGCTCTTGAATCTGGATGGACGCCCATAAACCCTAGGAGTCAGCCCTGTCTTCCAGTCCCACTAGGACAGCAACCTTGCTAACCCAGCTTTTGGTGGCCCCATAATCCTGAGATACCTGAGTTGTGATCCTAGCCCCTTGGCACTGGGAAATTCCATTCTCTTGGACCACAGAAATGTCAGCCCAACTATCTGGAGCCAAGGTAGGGGAGATTAGGATGTTGTTAAAAAGCTGGTAAAGTTGTATATGTTAAAAAAATGTTAATCCAAAATGAAAACAAACCTTAAAATTAAATGTAAACAGAAAAAAATAAACCTAGTAGTACATAAAATTGCCAACACTCATCTGTGAGTTTGTTATACTATGGTGATTTTGATGTTATGATACCGGATCTCCATGCGTCTGTCAGTCTCCTGCTGTAGGAACTTGGGTGTTGCTGGGATGCTGAAAGCTATGCAACCAGTATTCAAATACCCGCAGGGTCACCCATGGTGGACAGGTTTCAGCTGAGCTTTCAGATTAAGACAGAATAGGAAGAATGACATGGAGGTCTATTTCAGAAAAAATATTAGTCAGTGAAAACCTTATGAATAGCTGGAGAACATTATGTAATATAGTGCTGGAAGAAGAGCCCATCAGGTTGGAAGAAACTCAAAATATGACTGGGGAAGAGTTGCCTCCTCAAAGTAGAGTCGACAGTAATGACGTGGATGGAGTTAGCTTTCGAGATCATCATTTGCTGATGTGGTATGACTCAAAATGAGAAGAAACAGCTGCAAACATCCATTAATAGTCGGAAAGTGGAATGTAAAAAGTATGGATCTAGGAAAATTGGAAATTGTCAAAAATGAAATGGAACGCATAAACATCAATATACTAGGCAATAGTGAGCTGAAACAGACTAGTATTAGCCGTTTTGAATCAGACAATCATATGGTCTACTATGGTGGGTGTGATGGTTAAGATTGTGTGTCAACTTGGCTGGGCCATGACTCTCCGTGTTTTAATGTAATCACTCACGATTGAACATACTGTGAGTAGCCAATCAGATGAAAGGGAGTCTCCTTGGGGGTGTGGCCCGCATCTGTATATAAGCAGATGTTCTGGCTTTTTGCTTTCTCTGGATCCTGCAGCTACTTCCGGTCGTCTCATCTCCCGTTCTCAGGACTTGAGCTGTCAGCTTATCTGCCAAACCTGGGATTCGTCCATCTGCCCAGACTGTGAGTGGGAGCCCTGCTCTCCGACCTTCCGATCTTGGGCTTGCCAGCTTCTGCGGCTGTGTGACTTGGGAGAGGCCTCTACCCTGATCCACAGACTTGGGACTTTCTAGCCTCTACAATCGCATGAGCTGTTTCCATGATATAAATCTATATATATATTTATACACTTTACTGGTTTTGCTTCTTTAGAGAACCCAGCCTAAGACAGTGGGAATGACAAATTGAAGAGGAATGACACTGTATTCGTCAAAAAGAACATTTCACGATCTATCATAAAGTACAAGGCAGTCAGTGATAGGATAACATCCATATGCCTACAAGACTAGTTAATATGACCATTATTCAAATTTATGCAGCAACCATTAAGGCCAAAGATGAAGAAATTGAAGGTTTTTTTTACCAACTTCTGTGGTCTGAAATTGATCCAACATGCAATCAGGGTGCATTGATAATTACCGGCGACTGGAATGCAAAAGTTGGAAACAAAGAATTGGCAGTTTGGAAATACAGACTCAGTGATAGAAACGATGCTGGAGATCACATGACAGAATTTTGCAAGATAAACTTCTTCATGGTAAATACTTTTTTCAACAACATAAACGGCGACTATACACGTGGACCTCGCCAGATGGTAGACACAGCTATCTGAGACTACATCTGCGGAAAGAGATGATGGAAAAGCTCAATATCATCAGTCAGAACTAGGCCAGGGTCTGCTGCAGAACAGACCATCAATTGCTGAGATGCAAGTTCAAGTTGAAGCTGAAGAAAATTAGAACAAGTCCATGAGAGCCAAAGTACAAGTTTGAGTATATCCCACCTGAATTTAGAGACCATCTCAAGAACAGATTTGACATATTGAACACTAATGACCAAAGAGCAGATGAGTTGTGGAATGATATCAAGGACATCATACATGAAGAAAGCAAGAGGTCATTAAAAAGACAATAAAAAACCGAAAATGAATATCAGAAGAGACTCTGAAACTTGTTCTTGAATGTCAAGTAGCTAAGCAAAAGGAAGAAATGATGACGTCAAAGAGCTGAACAGATTTCAAACAGTGACTCACTAACACGAAGTATTATGACATGTGCAAAGACCTGGAGTGAGAAAACCAAAAGTTCGTGAGGAGTGTGCCTCTTAGCTCAAGTAGAGACAAGAGACTAAATGGGCAGCTTCTGTCCGGAGGTGAGATGGGAAGGCAGGGAGGGTTAGGAGCTGGTGGAATGGACACGGGGAATCAGGGGTGGAAAGGAGTGCTGTCACAGTATGGGGAGAGCGATTAAAGTTGCATAACAACGTATGTATAAATATTTGTATGGGAAAAATTTTTTTAAAAAGAATAGTTTCAGTTAAGAAAGGAAAAAAAAAAGAAAACCAAAAGTGAAGAACATGCTCAACATTTCTCAACCTGAAAGAACTGAAGAAAAAATTTCAAGCTTCCAGTTACAATAGTGAACAAGTCTATGGGCAAAATTTTGAACGACGCAGGAGGCATCAAAAGACAATGGAAGGAATACACAAAAAGAATTGGTCGACATTCAACTATTTCAGGAGGTAACATACGGTTGAAAACTGATGGTACTGAAGGAAGAAGTCCCAGTTGCGCTGAAGATTCTGGTGAAAAACAAGGCTCCAGGAATTGACAGAATACCAGTTCAAGATAATTCAACAAACAGACGTAGCACTGGAAGTGCTCGCTCGTCTATGCCAAGAAATTTGGAAGACAGCTACCTGGCCAACTGGAAGAGATCCATATTCATGCCTATTCCCAATAAAGGTGATCCAACCAAATGTGGAAATTATTGAACAATATCATTAATATCACATGCAAATAAAATTTTGCTGAAAATCATTCAAAAGTGGGTCAAGCAGTACATCTACAATAAGTGTCAGAAATTCAAGCCAGATTCAGAAGAAGACGTGGAACAAGGGATATCATTGCTGATGTCAGATGAATCTTGGTTAAAATCAGAGAATACCAGAAAGATGTTTACCTGTGTTTTACTGACTATGCAAAAGCACTTAACTGTGTGGGTCATAATAAACTATGGATAACATTATGAAGAACGGGAATTTCAGAATACTTAATTGTGCTCATGACAAACCCGTACACAGATCAAGAGGTGGTCATTCAGACAGAACAAGGGGATACTGAGTTTAAAGTCAGGAAAACTGTGTGTCAGGGTGTATCCTTTCACTATACCTATTCAATCTGTACGCTGAGCAATTAATCCAAGAAGCTGGACTATATGAAGAACAGGGCATCAGGATTGGAGGAAGACTCATTAACCTGCATTACGCAGATGACACAACTTTGCTTCCTGAAAGTGAAGAGGACATGAAGCACTTCCTGATGTAGATCAAAGACCACAGCCTTCAGTATGGATTACACCTCAACATAAAGAAAACAAAAGTCCTCATAACTGGACCAATAAGCAATACCATGATTAACGGAAAAAAGATTGAAGTTGTCAAGGATTTCATTTTACTTGGATGTACAATCAACACCCACAGAAGCAGCAGTCAAGAAATCAAAAGACGCATTGCATTGGGCAAATCTGCTGCAAAAGACCTCTTCAAAGTGGTAAATAGGCAAAGATGTCACCTTGAAGACTAAGGTGGGCCTGACCAAAGCCATAGCGTTTTCAATCAACTCATATGCATGCAAAAGCTGGACAATGAATAAGGAAGACAGAAGAATTAACATCTTTGAATTATGGTGTTGGCAAAGAATACTGAATATACCATGGACTGCCAAAAGAACAAATCTGTCTTGGAAGAAGTACAGCCACAATGCTCCTCAGAAGCAAGGACATACTTTGGACATGTTATCAGGAGAGATCAGTCCCTGAAGAATCAACAACGTACTTGGTAAAGTAGAGGGTCAGTGAAGAGGAGGAAGACCCTCAACAATATGGACTGACAGTGGCTGCAACAAAGGGCTCAAGCACAATTGTGAGAATTGCACAGGACCGGGTAGTGTTTCATTCTGTTATATACAGGGTTATTATGAGTCAGAACCAACTCAAACACACCTAACAACACAGAGGCAAGGAGGGCAGGGCAGAGCTCTTGTTCTTAGAAGACTGCCTGTTACAGAATGGAGAAGGAATGAGAGAAAAAACCATCATTTTGTAACTACTCCAACGTAAAGTAAAAAATGATTCAGGGAAAGATCAACAAGGGATAAAATCACTGGGTGAAACACTGCTGGGGAACAGATTATTCCCTGTTGTCAAAATATCCTTACATTACTCCAAAGAAAAATGTGACTTTACAAGAGATATCAGCAGCCACCACCTTTACCAAATACTTAGTATTTATGACTCCTAATGGGATACAACATTAAGTACACAACATTGCCAATGAAATTTTTGATCCTCTAGACCTGCACTGTCCAGCACAGTAACTATTAGCACGATGTGGTGATAGAGAACATGAACTGTGGCTACTGCAACTAAGAAATGAAATCCTTAATTTTAATTTAGCAATAAACCTGATTCAATTACTGGAAATATATGATTGGAGTAAGCATGGTTTGTAAATCTAGTTTTTAAACAAGAAGTTTTATGAAATCTAAATACTGATTAAGAATTTCAAATGAAATTTTGCATCCACCTTGAAATGTGCTATTTCTAGATTCTGAAAATCTCAGGACAAAAAGAAACAAAAGCAAAATGTCTCATTAATAACTTTATATACATTAATTCCACTAAAAGTTTTTATATTGGATTTAATAGCATATCATAAATGCAATTTTACATTTTAATTTCCTAATATAGATACTGAGAATTTTAGAATTACATCTTTACATTACATGTGAATAAGAACTTCTTTAAAGTCAACGTCCACACCACAAGAAATATAGTAGACAAACTAAACAAAATTATGAGAAAACAAACATCAGAATTGCTGAATATTTTACCAGACAGTTCGGAGTCAATATTATTAAAAATTAAAAAAACTGGAAACAAATGTATTATGTAAATCAGACTAGAGATCTGAAAGTAGAAAGGCAACATACAAATCTTGTTTGAAGATCCTAGCTTCAAAATACCCAACTGTAATAGAAGTGAAGAAATTTTCTTGTGTGTGATAATGAAGTTGTTCTTGATAGATTATCCTTACTCTTAGAAAGTTCACACTACAGATTAAAGGATAAAGTCAACTGTCTAAAATTAATTATTCAATGTTTTATTACAATCACATTTATATGTTGACAAATACAGTAAAATCTTAACAATTGGTGAATAAGGGTCTAGAGCTATGGGTGCTCATTTTACTGGAACTACAGGTTTTTTTAAAAGTGAAATTAAAACAATGAGAAAATTCATTTGTCAAAACTCATCTTGCTCATAAACTCCTCTGTCTTCTGCTACTGACATAAATATGTCTACACTGTCTTCTTACAGACTCCTGTAATTTAAAGCTCCGGGGTATTTTCAGGGATCTGGAAGTGAGCTGAGGTGGGGATGACTGGAGAACAGGGTTGAGTAGAGCTTTTCTTTGTGGTAAATTTGTATCTATATTAATTCATTCACTCACAGACTAACTTATATTAGACAAATGGGATCCCGATTGTTGTCCTGTGCCTTTGAGCAGATTTTTGACACATAGCGACCCAATGTGACAGAGGAGAACTACCCCATAGGGTTTTCTTGGCTGTAATCTTTACAGCAACATTGCTAGGTCTTTCTTCACTGGAGCCACTGGGTGGGTTCGAACTGCCAACCTTTCAGTTTCCAGCCAAGCACATAACTGTAGTGTGACCAGGGCTCCTTAATGGGCTCCGAGATTATCTGTGACATACTTTGGACATGTTATTAGGAGGGATCAGTACCTGGAGAAAGACACCATGTTTGGTAGAGGGTCAGCAAAGAAGAAGATCCTCAACGAGATGGACTGACACAGTGGCTGCAACAATGGTCTCAAGCATAACGATTGTGAGGATGCCACAGGACCAGGCAGTATTTTCTGTTGTACACAGGGTTGCTATGAGTCAGAACCAATTCGATTGGCACCTAAGAACAACAACAGGACTGTATCACTCAGCACAGGCTTTGAGCCTGTGCAGAAGTTCCACTGCAGCTACATGAGATTGGGTCACTGTGTTGCCATAAAATTGCTGTGGCCCCAAAATGAACCAACCATCCATGCAAACCCTGCTTGTCATAATGCCACTTGAGAGAAAAGCACTTTTGTAGAATGATATTGAGTTAAAACTTTCTGTGTAGTTTCTTCTTCAGGAAATCCACAATCATGATTGCAGTCAAGTAGAATGAGATGCAATGCAAAACATGTCTACTACAAAACTAAACATACAGTACAATCCTGATTCTGTTAAAACATTATTTTCCATACAAGAAAGGCTTAAAGTAAACACCCAACAAACCAAGCATGGTCACAGTCTAAATGACTTTTATTTTTCCGTACACTTTTCAGTTAAAAACAATCTTCTACAATGAAAACATGGTGCTTTATACTCTGGACCAAAAAAGCCAAATCCAATGCAATTGAGTCCATTCCAACTCAAAAACCATGAAGAACAGAACAGAATTTCCAATGTGATTAAAGCCTTTCTCAAAATAGTTAATAGTCACAGATTCTCTCCAGTGTGTACGGTCTCACAGGCATCCTAAGGGTGGACACTAAAGGCGTCCATCATCTTTTATATTCATAGAATCAATACACAACGTAATATCTCCCACGTTGTCTAAGATTACAATATATATATATATATGATCCAAAATACCTTGCATTTACATGATGTCTCTCCAGTCCAACTTCTCATGTGATCAAATGGGTTTTCCAAATGTGTAAATTTTTCTATATTCCTTACACTTACATGGTTAATATGCCACATCTTTCAGATTTGCAAAAAGAAAGCACATGAAAGTTATTCAACAATACTTAGACGTATCGTGTTTATCTCCAGTATACCAAATCAAAGGTGTTCCAAAGAATAAGATCCGAAGACTTTCCCACATTCCTGACATTCATGATTACTCCTCACTGTATGTTTACAGAGAGAAAAGCAAAAACTAAAACCTTTATTACATTTCTGATATTTATGTGTTCTCTCCTCTATGAATTTTGTGTTTTTGAGGTAAGAGATATGAGCAAACGCATTCCCACACTGGTTACATTCATAAGGTCCCTCCCAACCAGAACAAGGTTAATGATGTTCAATAAGGACTGAAAACTGACTAAATGCTTTCTCACATTCATTACATTAATATGGCCTCTCTCCACTGTGAGTTTTTATATGTGAAGTGAGGTGTGAAAAAACCTTAAAGGCTTTACCACATTTCTTACATTCATAAGGTCTCTCTCCAGTGTGAGTTCTTATATGTGTAGTAAGGTTTGAGGATTCACTAAAAACTTTCCCACATTCTTTACATTTATAAGGCTTCTCTCCACTATGAGTTCTTATATGTGTGGTGAGATTTGAGGAACAAATAAAGGCCTTCCCACATTCCTTACATTCATAAGGCCTCTCTCCACTGTGAGTTCTTATATGTGTAGTAAGGGCTGAGGCATGACTAAAAGCTTTCCCACATTGTTTACATTCATAAGGCTTCTCCCCACTGTGAGTTCTTACATGCTGATTGAGACCTGACGAATCACAAAAGGCTTTCCCACATTCCTTACATTCATACGATCTCTCGCCACTGTGAGTTCTTATATGTGTAGTGAGGTGCGAGGATTGACTAAAGGCTTTCCCACATTCCTTACATTCGTAAGGCTTCTCTCCACTGTGAGTTCTTAAATGTGCAATGCGGGATGTGGCACAACTAAATGACTTCCCACATTCCTTACATTTATAAGGTTTCTCTCCACTGTGAGTTCTTATGTGTTCAGTGAGGTATGAAGAACGACTAAAGGCTTTCCCACATTCCTTACATTCATAAGGCTTCACTCCACTATGAGTTCTTTTATGTAAATTGAGGGAAGAGGTCTGACTAAAGGCTTTTCCACATTCCTTACATTTATAAGGTTTCTCACCACTGTGAGTTCTTCTATGTGTAGTGAGATGTGAGGAATCACTAAAGGCTTTCCCACATTCTTTACAAATATACGGTTTCTCCCCACTGTGAATTCTTATATGTGTAGTGAGGGCTGAGGCATGACTAAAAGCCTTCCCACATTCCTTACATTCATAACCCTTCTCTCCACTGTGAGTTCTTATATGTGAAATGAGATGTGAGGAACGACTAAAGGTTTTCCCACATTCCTTACATTCATAAGGCCTCTCTCCACTGTGAGTTCTTGTATGCTGAGTGAGATGTGAGGAACTACTAAAGGCTTTTCCACATTCTTTACATTCATA